>NC_090347.1:6669442-7006296 GCF_035084215.1 Heptranchias perlo | reverse complement strand
ACACAAAATCAAAATTTCCAGATGAGACAAAACTTGAAGTGTAGTAAACAGTGAGGAGGATAGTTACAGACTTCAAGAGGCCATATATAGGCTGGTGGGATGGACAGACACATGGCAGATGAAATTTAACACAGAGAAGTGCAAAGTGAAACATTTTGGCAGGAAGAATGAAGAGAGGAAATATAAACTAAATGGTACAATTCTAAGGAGGGTGCACGAACAGAGAGACCTGGGGGTATATGTGCACAAATGTTGGAAGGTGGCAGGACAGGTTGAGAAAGCAGTTAAAAAAGCTTACGGGATCTTGGGCTTTATAAATAGAGGCATAGAGTACAAAAGCTAGGAAGTTATATTGAACCTTTATAAAACACTGATTCGGCCACAACTGGAGTATTGTGTCCAATTCTGGGCACCACACTTAAAGAGAAACTGTTCCCATTGGCAGAAGGGTTGAGAACCAGAGGACGCAGATTAAGGTGATTGGCAAAAGAACCAAAGGAGACATGAGGACTTTTTTTTTTATGCAGCGAGTAGTTACGATCTGGAATGCGCTGCCTGAAAGGGTGGTGGAAGCAGATTCAATCATGGCTTTCAAAAAGGAATTGGATAAATATTTGAAGGGAAAAAATTTGCAGGGCTACGAGGAAAGAGCGGGGGAATGGGACTAACTGGGTGGCTCTTACAAAGAGCCTGCACGGGCTCGATGGGCTGAATGGCCTCTTTCTGTGCTGTAACCATTCTATATCACTCTCTGGCCTCTTGCTGGTTCCACCTGATCCAACTGCTTCCAGCCTCGAGCACTCGACTGCTCCACTCTCCCTGAATTGGGCATGTGTTCTGCTCTCCCATTAGTAATGCCATTTTTTTTTAAAGTAGGAAAAGCTTGAAATATGCATCCAGTCAGCACCTTGGAAAGAGAAAAGGCCTTGACACATCCCTCAGATGCCTTTTTTAAATGATCCATAAAGGTTGCCCCAGTGTTGTCAACAGAGAAACAAATTTGTAAGTGCCCCCTTGTTTTAAGGAGGCATAATTATTCGTAAAATCATACAGCACAGAAGGAGGCCATTCAGCCCATGCCTGGTGCAGGCTCTATGAAACAGCTCTCAAATTAGTCCCACTCGCCTGCTCTTTCCCCATAGCCCTGCAAATTGTTCCTTTTCAAGTATTTATCCAATTCCCTTTCCAAAGTCACTACAGAATCCGCTTCCACCGCCCTTTCAGGCAGTGGATTGCAGGTAGAATCATTTAAACATGGAAGTCTAAATTCAACAAAGCCAAAAGGGAAGATAAACTAAACCCTAATATTAAGCGTGCCGATTGGGTCACTCTGTTTTCTGCGCGTTCAACATTTTCTGTTTCTCCCCTAACATTCCTGGTTTTATCTCTTCCATTTGCCGATGTAATAAGGCCGGCGGCATCGACAAGACGCCACGAGCGTCCCATCGCCCCCTCCCCCGGTAACGATGCCAACGCAACGACCCCGAGACCCAGTCTCGAGCCCAAACACATTCCAAGGCCCCCGCCCCGCCCCGATTTTCCTTTACCTTGTAGACGGTAACTGTCCGGTCTTTGTAAGTGACAATGACGCGGTCGGGCCCGGCCGACCCCACACCGCGCACGGCATCGCCGCTGTGGAGACCGCACAGCGTGAACTCCTCGCACAGCCGCGCCATCTTAACCCGCCTCCTCCACCGCGCCTGCGCACTGATCTCCAAACCCCGCGCCTGCGCACTGATGTCCAAACCCCGCGCCTGGGTCTCGCAAACTCCCGCCACAGCGCCCTCTAACGGAATGGAAGATCATACGCTGCCCTTGGGAAGACGTTGACTTGTCAAGTCTCATTCATTCGTTAGGAGATGGACAAGGAGAGGAGATGCTCACTTCTTGTTTTCTGAGTCTGGATGGGGCAAAATTACACTTTCGAGCTGCGCAAGGGTATGGTAATTTCTGAATAAAATGGCAAATACTTTACCTATTAAAAAGTGGGAGGAGCTCACTGATTTCTTCATTGCAAGGATAGATATCGTCCATTCAGTTGCCTTTGATGCTTCCCCTTCCTCCAGTCCCCTCCCACTGTAGTCCTGAAAGCCCCATCTCTCTCTCTAGTTTCCCCGAAAGCCACCTTGTCCATGAGACTTATCTCCTGCTCCTTTGACCCAATTCGCACATAATTCCTGACCACTCAACCTCCTAATGCTAGCTGATATTGTAAACGGTTCCCTCTCTTCAGGCACTCTTGCCGTCCCTTTTGGAACTGTCATTGACACCCGTTGCTCAAAAAATCCACCCTTGACCCCTCTGTCCTCACTATCACCCTATCTCCTTACATCCTTTCCTCTTCAAGGGTTTTAAACATGTTGCTTTCCAGATTGGTGCTCAACCCTCCCCCAACTCCCAGTGTTAAACCCTCTAATCAGGTTTCCTCCACTCCCAAACCATACCAGCAATAATCAATCACAAATTACATTCTTGTGAGTGTGGTAGTGGTGCGTTATCCCTCCTCTATCTCTTTGCAGCCTTCAGTACGTTTTACCATACCATTCTTCTCCCGTACTTCTCCATTGTGCAGCTCTGTGGGACTGCCCTTGATTGGTTCCACTCTTACCTATCCGAACGTAGGAAGATCATCTCTAGTCATTAGCGGCGTCTACAAGGATCCATCATTGTCCCTCTCCTCTTTCTAATCTACATGCTTCCCCTTGGTAACATCATTGACAGGCATGGGGTCAGCTTATAGATGACATGCAGCTCTATCTCTCTCAAAACCTCCACTACCTATGTTGTCAGACTGCTTGTCTGACAATTAGTCTCGGATGAGCCTTAACTTCCTTCAGCTAAACATCAGAAGAATAAGGCCATCATCTTTAGACCCGTCATAAACTTTGTACCCTCACCACCGACTCCATCCCCCTCCCTGGCCACTGTCTCAGGCTGCATAAAACTATTTGCAACCTTGGCGCTCTGGTCAGCTCTGAGCTGAGCATCTGAAACAATATACTCTCCATCACAAAGACTGCCTATTGCCATCTCCATAACATCACTCACCTCAGCCCACCTGCCACTGAAACCCTCATACATGCTTTTGTCACTTCATTACTTTGATGCTCTCCTGGCCAGCCTCCCATCCTCCATGAACTTCAGTTTATCCAAAACTCTGATGCCCATATTCTATCTTGTTCGCCCATCACCCGTGTCTTCATTGACCTACAATAGCTCCAATACCTCAAAATTAAAATTCTCATCGTAGAATCATAGAAAATTTACGGCACAGAAGGAGGCCATTCAGCCCATCGTGTCCACACCGGCTGAAAATGAGCCACCCAGCCTAATCCCACTTTCCAGCACTTGGTCTGTAGACATGTAGGTTATGGCACTTCAATTACACACCCAGGTACTTTTTAAATGCGTTGAGGGTTTCTGCCTCTACCACCTTTTCAGGCAGTGAGTTCCAGACCCCCACCATCCTCTAGTTGAAAAAATCTTTCCTCAGCTCCCCTCTAATCCTTCTACCAATCACTTCAAATCTGTGGCCCTTGGTTATTGATCTCTCTGCTAAGGGAAATTGTTCCTTCCTATCCAGTCTATCTAGGCCCCTCATAATTTTGTACGCCTCAAGTAAATCACCCCTCAACCTCCTCTGTTCCAAGGAAAACAACCCCAGACTATCCAATCTTCCCTCATAGCTAAAATTTTCCAGTCCTGGTAACATCCTTGTGAACCTCCTCTGTATCTTCTCTAGTGCAATCACATGTTTCCTGTAATGTGGTGACCAGAACTGTACCCAGTACTCAAGCTGTGGCTGAACTAGTGTTTTATACAGTTCCAGCTAACCTCCCTGCTCTTATATTCTATGCCTCCGCTAATAAAGGAAAGTATTCCATATGCCTTCTTAACCACCTTATCTACCTGTCCTGCTACCTTCAGGAATCCGTGGATATGCATTCCAAGGTCCCTCACTTCCTCTACACCTCTCAGTATCCTCCCAATTATTGTGTACTCCTTTGCCTTGTTTGACCTCTCCAAATGCATTACCTCACATTTCTCCGGATTGAATTCCATTTGCCACTTTTCTGCCCACCTGACCAGTCCATTGATATCTTCCTGCAGTCTACAGCTTTCCTCCTCACCATCAACCACACGACCAATTTTTGTATCATCTGCAAACTTTTTAATCATGTCCCCTAATTTAAGTGTGAGGTGATGCACTTAGGGAGGGCAAACAGTAAAAGGGAATAGGCAGTAAACGGGAATATATTGAGAGGGGTGGAGGAAGTGAAAGACCTTGAAGTGCATGTGCACAGGTCCCTGAAGGTGGCAGTACAGGTAGATAAGATTGTGAAGAAGGCATACGGAATGCTCTCCGTTATCAGCCGAGGTATAGAATACAAAAGCAGGGATGTAATGATGGAACTGTATAAAATGCTGGTAAGGCCACAGCTGGAGTATTGTGCGCAGTTCTGATCACCACATTACAGGAAGGATGTAATTGCTCTGGAGAGAATGCAGAGAAGATTTACAAGAATGTTGCCAGGGCTTGAAAATTGCAGCTACGAGGAGAGATGGAGAGATTGGATAGGCTGGGGCTGTTTTCCTTGGAGCAGAAGAGGTTGAGGGGAGACTTGATTGAGGTGTACAAAATTATGAGGGGCCCAGATAGAGTAGACAGGAAGTACCTGTTTCCCCTAGCGGAGAGCTCAAGAACTGGAGGACATAGATTTAAGCTGATTGGCAGAAGGATTAGAGGGGACATGAGGAAAAACTTTTTCACCCAGAGGATGGTGGGTGTATGGAATTCGCTGCCCAAATTGGTAGCAGAGGCAGGGACCCTCAACTCTTTTAAAAAGTACCTGGACCTGCACCTTAAGTGCTGTAAGCTGCAGGGCTACGGACCGGGTGCTGGAAGGTGCGATTAGAATGGGCACCTGGTTGTTCTTCGAGCTGGCGCGGACACGATGGGCCGAATGGCTCCCTTCTGTGCTGTATCTTTTCTATGGTTCTATGGTTCTAAGTCCAAATCATTAATATATACCACAAAAAGCAAGGGATCTAGTACTGAGTCCTGCGGAACTCCACTGGAAACATTCTTCCAGTCACAACAACACCCGTCGACCATTACCCTTTGCTTCCTGCCACTGAGCCAATTTTGGATCCAACTTACCACTTTCCCTTGGATCCCATGGGCTTGTACTTTTTTGATCAGTCTGCCATGTGGGACCTTGTCAAAAGCGTTGCTAAAATCCATGTAGACAATATCAAATGCACTACCCTCATCTACCCTCCTTGTTACCTCCTCAAAAAATTCAATCAAGTTAAGTCAGACACGACCATCCTTTAACAAATCCGTGCTGACTTTCCTTGATTATTCCGTGCCTTTCTAAGTGATGGTTTATCCTGTCCCTCAGAATTGATTCCAATAATTTGCCGATCACCGACTTTAGACTGACTGGCCTGTAATTGCTCGGTCTATCCCTCGCTCCCTTTATAAACAACGATACAACTTTTAATTCCCACCATGGCCTCACCCCTATCTCTGAAATGTTCTCCATACACCCCCCACCCCACAAAAGTCTCTGTTCCTCTAACTAAGACCCCACACTCTTTGTCCCACCATCGATGGTTGTGTCTGCAACCACCTACACTCTGAAATTACCTCTACTCTCCCTCTCCCCTAAGACCCCCTCAAAATTCACCTCTGACCAAACTTTTTGTCACCTCCCCTAATTTCTCCTTTTGCTCAGCCTGTTTTTTGCCCCTCGTGTCATAGGATATTTTTCTATTTTAAAGGAACTATATGATGCAAGTTAGTGTAAAACATTCTGCTTACTGACTGCCTGGTCCCCAATGAGAACAGAAGCAAATAAAATCTGGCAACAGTTAATAATGAACATCTTTGATTCTCTTCAGTTTCTTGCCATGGATTATAATTTCAACCTTGATGAGAGCCTTGCTTTGCTTAGTGGTCATCACATTTGATCACATGGGAAAGATGACCAGAATGATGGATTTCTGGTATCATAGTAGGATCATAGTATGTTACAGCACAGAAGGAGGCCATTTGACCCATCATGCCTATGCTAGCTCTTTGAAAGAGCTATCCAATAAGTCCCATTCCCCTGCTCTTTCCCCATGGCCCTGTAATTTTTTTCCCTTCAAGTATTTATCCAATTCCCTTTTGAAAGTTATTATTGAATCTGCTTCCGCCACCCTTTCAGGCAATGCATTCCAGATCATAACAACTCTGCATAAAAATGTTTCCTCATGTTGCCTCTGGTTCCTTTGCCAATCACCTTAAATCTGTGTCCTCTGGTTACTGACCCTTCTGCCACTGGAAACAGTTTCTCCTTATTTACTCTTATCAAAACCGTTCATGATTTTGAACACCTCAATCAAATCTCCTCTTAATCGTCACTGCTCTAAGAAGAACAGCCCCGGCTTCTCCAATCTTTCCACATAACTGAAGTCCCTCATCCCCAGTACCACTCAGGTGAATCTCTTCTGCATCCACTTGACATCCTTCCTGAAGTGTGGTGCCCAGAGTTGAACACAATATTCGATCTGAGGCCTAACCAGTGTTTTAGAAAGGTTTAGCATAACTTTCTTGCTTTTGTACTCTATGCCTCCATTAACAAAGCCAAGGATCCCATTTTTTTTAACAGCCTTCTCAACTTGTTCTGCCATCTTCAAAGGTTTGTGTACATATTCCCCCAGGTCTCTCTGTTCCTACACCCCCTTTAAAATTGTACCGTTTCGTTTATATTGCCTCTCCTCATTCTTCCTACCAAAATGTATCACTTTACACTTCCCCGTGTTAAATTTCATCTGCCACTGAAGTCTGTTATTATGCTCCAAATTGTTCACTACATTCCTGAATTTTGTGTAATCTACAAACTTTGAAATTATTCCCTGTATACCCTAGTCCAGGTCATTAATATATATTAAAAAGAGCAATAGTCCGAATACCACTGTATACTTCCCTCCAGTCTGAAAAACAACCGTTCTCCACTACTCTCTGCTTTCTGTCCCCTAGCCAAAGTTTTATCCACACTGCCACTGTCCCTTTAATCCCATGGGTTTTAATTTTGCTTATGAGTCTATTATGGTACTTTATCAAATGCCTTTTGAAAGTCCATATACACATCAACCGCACCACCCTCATCAACCCTTTCCGTTACTTCAGCAATGAACTCAATCAAGTTAGTCAAACACAATTTTCCTTTAACAAATTCATGCTGACTTTCATTTATTAGCCCATACTTTTCAAGTGCCAATTAATTTTGTCCCGGATTATTGTCTCTAAAAGTTTCCCTACCACAGACATTAGACTGACTGGCCTGTAATTGCTGGGTTTATCCCTCTCCTCTTTTTTGAACAGGGATGTAACATTTGCAATCCTCCAGTCTTCTGGCACCGTCCCCACATGTAAGGATTGGAAGGTTGTGGCCAGAGCCTCTGCAATTTCCACCCTTGCTTCCCAGACAGGAAACAGAGAGTAGGAATAAATGGGTCTTTTTCGGGGTGGCAGGCAGTGACGAGTGGCGTACAGAAGGGATCAGTGCTTGGGCCCCAGCTATTCACAATATATATCAATGATTTGGATGAGGGAACCAAATGTAATGTTTCCAAGTTTGCTGACGACACAAAACCAGGTGGGACCATGAGTTGTGAGGAGGATATAAAGAGGCTTCAAGGCGATTTAGACAAGTTGAGTGAGTGGGCAAATACATGGCAGATGCAGTATAATGTGGATGAATGTGAAGTTATCCACTTTGGAAAAGCAGAGTATTGTTTAAATGGAGATAGATTGGGGAATGGATGTACAAAGGGACCTGGGTGTCCTTGTACACCAGTCACTGAAAGCAAACATGCAGGTGCAGCAAGCAGTTAGGAAGGTCACACATTTATTTCAACTATTTCAAAAGCAATTTCAACAAAACTCTGAACCTTGATTAAAAAATTAGGTGGGTTGTGGGGGGATTTGTGGGGGGTTGTGGTGGGTTAAGGGGGGCTGCAGACGTTGGTGGGGGGGGGGGGAGCTGTGCATCCTGTACAATCGTAGATATTATTCACTGGGAGCGGGATCTTTACACTACAGATAGTCTGACAACTGGCACTGTCAGAAAATAAGAGGTACAAAAGAGAATTTATAAGGTTAAAGAAATGGAAAGTCCTTGCATTGCCCTGCTCCTTGTCCTCTGCTCAAAAACTCTTAACGCTCGAACTAATGTTTGACACCTATGGTAATTCTATATAACAGTCCAACAATTGCAGCCTGGACTTGAACCCGATAGCAATACTATTCCTACAGCTCTACATAATTATGATTTAGGGCAATTAGAGATGGGCAATAAATGCTGCCCTCGCCAGCGACGCCAATATCCCATGAACGAATAAAAAAAAAAGGAAGGCAAATGGTATGTTGGCCTTCATTGCAAGGGGATTTGAGTACAGGAGCAAGGATGTCCTACTGCAGTTATACAGGGTCTTAGTGAGACCACACCTGGAGTATTGTGCGTAGTTTTGGTCTCCTTACCCAAGAAAGGATATACTTGCCATAGAGGGAGTGCAGCGAAGGTTCACCATACTGATTCCTGGGATGGCGGGACTGTCGTATGAGGAGAGATTGGGTCGACTCAGCCTGTATTCGCTCGAGTTTAGAAGAATGAGAGGGGATCTCATTGTAACATATAAAATTCTGACAGGGCCAGACAGACTGGATGCAGGGAGGATGTTTCCCCTGGCTAGGGAGGTCCAGAACGAGGGGTCACAGTCTCAGGATACGGGTAGGACATTTAGGACTGAGATGAGGAGAAATTTCTTCACTCAGAGGGTGGTGAACCTATGGAATTCTCTACCACAGAAGGCTGTGGAGGCCAAGTCACTGAATATATTTAAGAAGGAACTAGATAGATTTCTAGACACAAAAAGCATCAAGAGGTATGGAGAGAGAGCAGGAATATGGCACTGGGATAGAGGATCAGCCATGATTATATTGAATGGCGGAGGAGGCTCGAAGGGCCAAATGGCCTACTCCTGCTCCTATTTTCTATGTTTCCCTCACCGAGGATGCATCCCATTTGGACTGAGTGATTTTTCTAATTTGAGTACTGCCAACCTTTTGAGTACCTCCT
Source organism: Heptranchias perlo (assembly GCF_035084215.1). NCBI lineage: Eukaryota > Metazoa > Chordata > Chondrichthyes > Hexanchiformes > Hexanchidae > Heptranchias > Heptranchias perlo. Next base: position 6,997,165 of record NC_090347.1, on the reverse strand, counting down.
CTTTATTTTTATCCTACCCAATATTGCTCCTGCTTCCTCCTTTACTGCTACACTGGCAGCATCCTCTTCTCTAGTGAAGACCGATGCAAAGTATTCATTTAGTACCTCAGCAATACCTGCTGCCTCCAAAAGATCTCCTTTGGTGTCTCTAATCGGCCCTACCCTTCCTTTTACTACCCTTTTTCGATTTATGTTTATAAAAGACATGTATGATGTCTGTATGAATTTCCAAACTTTAACAGATTGAGTAATATGTTTGATTACTCCAATAACAGTATACAGGCGACATATCTCAATTCAGAGAGAAAAAAATCTTTTATTTCTTTGAAAGGTAAATCTGCTCAACAGCAATGTGGGTTTTTTCTACACTCTGGTTTATTATAACATGCTATGTAACAAACTATTACAGTGGATCCATCAACCCAGCTAATAAGATAAACCAGTCAGAGGATAACCTTACCCTTAAGTTAACAAGTCACCAGAATATTTACATCGTACTGATTATGTACAGTACTGAGCTATGCAAAACTCTGTTCAATGTTTATCACAAGATGGATTTTCCATTTTGTGAACCCTAGCACATGCCACTGACTATCTGAAATAAGGTATTTTTTCATGCCCCATTGTTAAATGTCTCTTTTCAGCATCCTTATTAGGTACTTATGGGTTAGGTACTGAGAGAACAGCCAGGCGACATTATCAGATCTCAACCAATGCCACTTTTTCCCCTCTCAATTTTTTTCTCCTCCCTCCTGAGGGCACTGATTCTCCATAGACACCAGCAGCTCTCCAGTAACTTACCCAAGTGGCCTAAACACTAAATGTTGGCAGGTTAATTAACTGCTCACCGGATGTCCACACTTACACATTCCAGCAGAATCAGAAGAGCAGGAGGGCAGAATGATTTTTCCCTTCCTTAGCCCGCCCTGGGCGTCCTAACCTGTTGACCCAACTAAGATCAGGTAACTCAGCACAGCCTGCGGATGGGATCTGCCAACCTATTCGTCTGCATGGATCAACACCAGACCAATTTATCAGGGGATTTCTTTTTTTTTTGTTTTCAAATGTGTTATGCTGAACTGAAATTCCAATTTCCTGGATGTGGCTTCCTCAGAAGTAGAAAGTTCTAAGTATGGGCTGAATAACGACGCTTTATGGCAAAAAATGTTCCTCACTCTAAAAGAAATCAACTGTACCAATAGCTTTACTTAACCAGAAAATTATACAAAACTTCTTTACATTCCAGTATTCAAAGAAAATATTCATAGTATATAAAAACAGAAAATGCTGGAGAAGCTCAGCAAGTCAGGCAGCATCTGTGGAGAAAGAAACAGAGTTCATGTTTCAGGTTGATGTCCTTTCGTTAGAACTGGAAGATGTTAAAAGAGTTAAAGTTTTTAAGCAAGTACAGAGCCAGGGAAAGTGGGGGATGGAGAGGAGGGGAGGAAAGAACAAAAGGGGAGGTCTCTGATCGGGCATGAGTGATTAAATGACAAAAGGGATGGTGGTGCAAGGCAAGGAAGGTGGTAATGAGACAGGTTAAGAAACAAAAGATTGATCAGGAGTAACTGTAAATGGCAGCAGCAGAACCATTACCAGCACTAGCTGACCGAAAAAATAGGAGCAGTGGTTATGATCTGAAGTTATTGAAATCAATTTTGAAGTGCCTAAACGAAAGATGAGGTGCTGTTCCTCGAGCTTACGTTGAGCTTCATTGGAACAGTGTAAGAGGCCGAGGACAGAGAGGTCAGAGTAGGAGTGGGAAGGGGAATTAAAATGGCAAGCGATCGGCAGATCAGGGCCACGCTTGCGGACAGAGTGTCCGCACCAGAAACGTTAGCTCTGTTTCTTTTTCCACAGATGCTGCCTGACTTGCTGAGCTTCTCCAGCATTTTCTTTTTTTATTTCAGATTTCCAGTATCCGCAGTATTCTGCTTTTGATTTCATAGTATATAACATTTAAGGTTATGGTCACTTACATACGTGGAAACTATAAGAATTGGTTTGTGGAAACACAGCCATTAAAAACGGCAAATATACAACTTGGGAAATTCAGGCAACCTGGATATGCTATTGTGAAAACTGTTTCAACAACATTCTGTTGGGAAAAATATTTCTTTCAATAACTATCACTACATTTATATTTAAAAAATGCTTTAAAATACACATTACAGGCATTTCCCATTGAAAAGAAGGAAAGTGCACAGAAGGAAATTGTGTTGCTGCGATATCTAAATCCTCTTATTAATCTGAAATGGTTTCCCTGTAGAATTGATCCCAAACTGTGAACAAATATAATCTTGTTAAAAAGGTGATTTTCACACAATGCTCAACAATCTGTTTTTGCAAATAGCTCCAGTTTTTCCAAAGTACTTTTTTTCTTCCTTATCTTCTTTAGGTCTGGTACACAATATTCTCACAACAAGGGAACGGGTGATATGACTTGCTTCCAGGCTCTTGGTGTTAGTGCTCCATTAACTGGCCACTAGGAGTTTCACAAAAGTAGCTTTGGATGGGGTTTGAAACTCAACCTTTTCATTTTCCCATTCTCCTGGTCGACCCTTAGTAGCTCTCCCTGCTGGCACGATTAAGTGGGAAAAGGTGGGCACAGACTTGTATTCTGTCAACTTGAACTCTGCTGCCGAAAAGGTTCAAAGGAAAGAAGAAAGAACTTGCTTTCATACCTTATCAGATCCTCAAGATGACTGAAAGTGCTTCACAACTAAAGAATTACTTTTGAAGCACAGTCACCGTTGTTATGGAGCAAAGATTAGCAAAAGAATTGACTCCACCAATGCCTCATTAAGTTTATCCAGGGTAGCTGATTCATGCAGACCAGGAAAGTTCAAGTGTTGATCTTGAGTCTGTGCTGGAGCAGCTATTGGGCTGCTACAATTGGCCTCACCCCTCCTGGGCAAAGGGGATGAAAATCAGTTATGGTGCTCCCGGATCCATCAACCCCAGTTACAAATGTGCAGGTGTAAACACCAGATGTGGATGGTATTAGGTTCAACTCCATGATCGAATGGCCTGCTGAAGCTCACGGTCAGGGCTGACATGAATAATGGCCATATGAGCAAGGTACAAGTGCCTGTGGAAACATACCCCTGGGGGGAGTTTCACTTTCTGGAAAGTAGGTGAGGGTGAAAAAAATCAGTGCAAAAAAGAAAGAAATCTTGTTGCCGGTGAGTCTTTGAACTGCGGCATTGCTTGGTGAGTGAGTACACAAGGTAATAGCAAAATACAGTGCCACTATTCCAAAATAACGGCACCAAAATGAGCATGGCTTTAAACAGACATCAAGAACAACCTGAACATATTAAGGTATTAGAATTTTCTGCTTGCTTCAGAAAATACTATATTTTGCAACAGTATAAATACCATGAATTTGGTCCTTTTGCTAATATGGTATTGACAGTAAAAATAAATCCAGAAAATCTAAAAATATTAGATACAAGGAATTCATTGCAGAGTAAAATCTTTTACATTTACAAAGATAGAGTTAGATTAGTGCAACCAGCGTGCTTTCATGACTGCCTGCATCAGGCAAACAGATCTGAATCTCACTCTACCAATTCAGACAAAATCGTAGTAACATATAGTACACTTTTGGTTAAAGATACAGCACAGCATGCAGAGCCAACGAGAGAGAAATTCTGCATTAATTTCTTTATCCTTACGCGTGTTCAGTTTTCCCAAAGTCTCCGCCCTGTCTTCACAGCTTATGCTGTGCACTCTGTTAAGTTTTCAAATGTTTATTCTCAGAATTGTGTTAAACGTAGCGTTAGTTCAATATACAATTATGAAAGACAAGAGGGAGCAATTAAGTCCTGAGACTAGGAAAAATAAATTTGCTAAATATTAATTTTATACACGCATTACTTTAAACAATTGAAAACTAGTGATAATGGAGGAGGAAGATTTCTGCCATTTACACATTAATGTGTTTGGGTGGGAATATTAAAATGTAACAAATATGTATTTTTTTTAATGAAAGCATTTTTTGTCCAAAAGGCATTGCTTTCATGTAAGATTTTTTGTTTCATACAATTTTGTAAAATTACTCAGATGGCATAACTTTTGTTTCGCAGTCTCGCTTGCCCACTTGTTCTCCAAAATGATAAACCTGCCTGATATTCAGGTGCATGACCATCAATGATCATTTGTGTTATGTTTTTAAAAAAGAACTTTTTTTTAAGCGAGGAGAGGGATGTGGTTAAAGTTTACACCTGATTAGTGGTGGAATTTCTACATTCTACCAACAATGAAATTTGAAAGCATTCTGGTATTTTAATATACACGATGCATCAAATATTATGGACCAGTGCTCAATGTAAAGCCTTTCGGTACATCATGGATATGCCAAAGATAGGCAAAAAGTAAGTTGTTTTAAATTCTTTTTGTTTTGTGTGGGCAACTTAGGTTGACCGATTTAATAGAATAAATCCATCACATGCACAGCTTAAGCTCTATTTACAAAAATATGGTGTTGGGTTCCTTTGCAATTTCTCCTTATTATAAGCTGCAAACACGTTTTGTGTATCTGCTACTGACAATGCATTCACTCAGTATAATCTTTTAACAGCACCTTATCTCAGCAAAAGAAATGAGCAGATGGTTTTAAAATATAACACTGCACTGTCCTGCATTCATCACACCATCAATCTCTTCTCTTTTGGCATGTAGGTAGGGGCCGAGGAATAGTAATGTTGCAGTGACTGTGCAGGCTGTAGCTTTAATCTTCTCAACCAAGTGAATTAAAACATACTGGAAAATGCTTCACTAGTGGAACTGAGGTTATGTGAAAAGCATCAATAGAAACAAATTTGTTCTTTTTGAAACACGTCTTGTGAATGTGTCGCTTATTATTAATTCCAAGAGGATTATCAGTGCAGGTGACAAGTACTTTACATAAGGCAACTTAATATTCATCTTTATCTAGTTTTGGGTGGGTGACCTCTGTGTGTCACTCTCCCTGTTTAGATTTAGTCTGCTGCCACTACCTGTAGGTGTGGAGGTACTGAGAACCAACCCTGTCTTTGCACACTTGCATATCATGACAGTCACAGCCACATGTGCTTTGACATCCTTTTTAAAATAGGGAGCCCCAAATTTTACAAAGTATTCGAACTACAGCCTTTAATACTTAACTCAGGGAGCCATTCTTCATGTGCAAGACAGAGTGTGAAGCAAGATATCTGACCATCATTTGGCCGAGCCTGGCTCTGTCCGCAACCAAGATAGTGCAGAAGTTCCAGCAGGGATCACTGGATAACGATCAGGAGAAGCAAGCCTGGCTGACTTTTCCTCATCCTAGCCCAGTGGCACTGAGGCCAATTGCAGAGCTTCTACTGGCTCATCACAGATTCTGGATTGAATCAGGCACGTTCCTAGCTCAAGAAACATCGAGCAGTAAATTTACCCGCTAAGTCACTGGTGGAGCACAGATTTGTTATTTTACCTTCTGAAATCAGAAATAGGGTTGGTAACCAGAGGACACAGATTTAAGGTAATTGACAAAAGAACCAAAGGAGAGATGAGGAGAATTTTTTTTACATAGCTTGTTGTAATGATCTGGAATGCACTGCCTGAAAGGATGGTGGAAGCAGATTCAATAGTAACTTTCAAAAGGGAATTGGATAAATACTTCAAAAGGAAAAATTTGCAGAGCTACAGAGAAAGGGCAGGGGAGTGAGACTAATTTAATAGCTCTTTCAATCAGCCGGCACAGGCATGATGGGCCGAATGGCCTCTTTCTGTACTGTATCATTCTATGAAACTCTGCAAATCAGTTGATAACCTAATCAACAAATTTTGTTTGTGTCAGATGTTAGTTGTTAGGTTTGGGTTTTCTGGCTTCAGCAGATACTGTGATGATCCATTTTGAGCTGATATTCAGAGTTTTGTCATCAAACCTTCTGACAGTTCAGAATACAATAATGATTTTTCCCAATTGCTGCGTAGATTCAAAGTAGTGCCCCGGCCCTGCCCCCCACACGGGCGCATGGGTAAATGCACCACCCAATGTGGAACAGACCAGGAAGATCCCAATTAACTAATCTTGGCTGGGGCAGCAATAGGGACTGGTCAATTGACCGTAACATCGCAGAATGAGAGGGGAGAAAATCAGCCTCCTTCTGTGCTGTATGATTCTATTCTATAACCTATCACTGGTGAGTTTTGCTGATGATTGCCAAAGAATCTCCATATGGAACCAGTTTTAAAACAAAAGATAACAGGTTCTGATTGCTGTGTAACTTTACAAACCTGGCTAGCTAGTGTGTCCCACAGGAGGTGGACAAATGTAAGGACTTGCATAACACCAGGTTATAGTCCAACAGTTTTATTTTAAATCACAAGCTTTCGGAGCTTACCTCCTTCGTCAGGTGAGTGAAGGGTTCACTCACCTGGTGTTATGCAAGTCCTTACATTTGTCCACCCCAGTCCATCACCGGCATCTCCACATCATGCCTACAGGAGGTGGGTAAGTTACTTCTGCCTTAGGTCATCAAAGCACATCTGCCATGTGTCTGCTGACCTAACACAAATAATTCCCGAGCTCTGTGCAGGAGCTTATGAAATGTGTTTGAATTTTACTGCACTGAAACACAACGGGGTTTGTGCTAAACATGTAGGGGTAAATTTTTCCAATATGTGCCAGCAAACTCATCCATCAGCAGCAGGTATGGGAAAATCACGGGCTGTTGTCTGTGATTTTATGCCCATGGAAATCAATGGAAGGAAAAAGTTGGGAAAGGCATTCTTGAATTTCCAATATGCATTGGGGGCAGGAGAGTTTGCTCACCATCAGCGCAGAGAGAATTTAAGCTGATTTACACTGATATTTCCCTTTGGGGAGAAGCTTCTTGTCCAATAGACAAAGACTGTGAGCAAGGAGCACATTATTTTCTTTATGAACTACACTCAGGGGCCAAAGAAATAGGCCATTCGCATGCGAGTTTGAAATTTTAAAAAAGAGTGACGGATAAAGAAGAATATCATCTAACACTGAAATCTGAAAACAAAGCCCCTGGTCAGAGGCAGAAATTAGTTGTGCTTGGGCTCAGATGGCTCGCCAGAGGCATCGTTATCAGGTATGGTGGAGGTGCTGCGCTTCTCCCGAAGATCTGGAAGGGTAAGTGTTTCCGGAGCAGACTTTTTCCGAGGACGATCCTTGGGAATAACCAGGAATTCTGGAGCTTCTGAGGAGAGTGGTGTGGTCGGGGCACTGGAAGGTGCGCTGCGGGTTAACGAAGGCATAACGATATTGCTGATAGTAATCGCAGGAGGAATAATTCCAATTTTTTTGTTGGTGGCTTCCTGAGTCGCTCGTTCAAATTCTCGAACTTCGTTCATTGTCATGTCTTTCAGTTGAAAATAAAAGGGGAAAGGATATCAGTATAAATTTTAATGTCACTTACAGAACAGTATATTAATTCCAGTTCACTACTTATTCATTGTTTTTGCTTGAAATAAAATATGATAGAACATACAAGTAACTTTTCTTTTATTGTTCTAAATGAATGGTTTATTAGATACATTTTTAAATAATAGTTTTTCATAAACCTATAAAATAATGAGTGGTGCAGCAAGTTGGAGCGACAACATGCTATGTCATTATATCGCAGGCTGCAGATTTGCACCCACAATTTCCCTCACAGTAGGTTTCTGATCTTGCTGTTTAAGTATTAATTAAATTTATGTAAAATAAAACACAAAATGTACTGAATGAAGTGCTCACTTTCAAGTCCATGAATACAAACCTGTGATTCTTCAGAAGTGCTATTGTAACCCCAAAGGCATCTTGTACATATAACAAGCTTTGAACTGTCTCAATACATCACAGTTCACTTACCACTGGTCTTCTATCTTTTTTATGAAGCTGTCTCTATATATATTTTTTCCTGTCATGAGCAAGTTACTTTTTCCAAGTTAATATACTGTAAAACTGGCATTGTTCATTTATAATCAGCTTTTGTATTCCAACTGAACAGGATTTAAAAAAAATATTTAAGACATATTTCTTGTGTAATACTATTAACTCATCAATTCAAATTGTTCCCAGTGCAACCATCTTTTTTTTTATTCGTTCATGGGATGTGGGCGTCGCTGGCGAGGCCGGCATTTATTGCCCATCCTGAATTGCCCTTGAGAAGGTGGTGGTGAGCCGCCTTCTTGAACCGCTGCAGTCCGTGTGGTGAAAGTTCTCCCACAGTGCTGTTAGGAAGGGAGTTCCAGGATTTTGACCCAGCGACGATGAAGGAACGGCGATATATTTCCAAGTCGGGATGGTGTGTGACTTGGAGGGGAATGTGCAGGTGGTGTTGTTCCCATGTGCCTGCTGCCCTTGTCCTTCTAGGTGGTAGAGGTCGCGGTTTTGGGAGGTGCAGTCGAAGAAGCCTTGGCGAGTTGCTGCAGTGCATCCTGTGGATGGTACACACTGCAGCCACTGTGCGCCGGTGGTGAAGGGAGTGATTGTTTAGGGTGGTGGATGGGGTGCCAATCAAGTGGGCTGCTTTGTCCTGGATGGTGTTGAGCTTCTTGAGTGTTGTTGGAGCTGCACTCATCCAGGCAAGTGGAGAGTATTCCATCACACTCCTGAATTGTGCCTTGTAGATGGTGGAAAGGCTTTGGGGAGTCAGGAGGTGAGTCACTCGCCGCAGAATACCCAGCTTCTGACCTGCTCTTGTAGCCACAGTATTTATATGGCTGGTCCAGTTAAGTTTCTGGTCAATGGTGACCCCCAGGATGTTGATGGTGGGGGATTCGGCGATGGTAATGCCGATGAATGTCAAGGGGAGGTGGTTAGACTCTCTCTTGTTGGAGATGATGTGGAGATGCCGGTGATGGACTGGGGTTGACAATTGTAAACAATTTTACAACACCAAGTTATAGTCCAACAAATTTATTTTTAATTCCACAAGCTTTCGGAGGCTTCCTCCTTCATCAGGTGAACAGTATGGAAATGACATTTTCGAATCCTTCGCATTTTAAAATCACAGAACAATGCCTGGTGATTACTGCCCGTTGCCAAGGCAATCACAGTGAGCAGACAGAAAGGTGTCACCTAAAAAGGCCACCGAATATACAAACCCCCCCCAAAAAAAGAGAGAGATCTTCCTTCTCTCTCTCTCTTTTTTTTGGGGGGGTTTGTATATTCGGTGGCCTTTTTAGGTGACACCTTTCTGTCTGCTCACTGTGATTGCCTTGGCAACGGGCAGTAATCACCAGGCATTGTTCCGTGATTTTAAAATGCGAAGGATTCGAAAATGTCATTTCCATACCGTTCACCTGACGAAGGAGGAAGCCTCCGAAAGCTTCTGGAATTAAAAATAAATTTGTTGGACTATAACTTGGTGTTGTAAAATTGTTTACAATTGTTGGAGATGGTCATTGCCTGGCACTTGTCTGGCGCGAATGTTACTTGCCACCTATCAGCCCAAGCCTGGATGTTGTCCAGGTCTTGCTGCATGCGGGCTCGGACTGCTTCATTATTTGAGGGGTTGCGAATGGAACTGAACAATGTGCAATCATCAGCGAACATCCCCATTTCTGACCTTATGATGGAGGGAAGGGCATTGATGAAGCAGTTGAAGATGGTTGGGCCTAGGACACTGCCCTGAGGAACTCCTGCAGCAATGTCCTGGGGCTGAGATTATTGGCCTTCAAAACCACTACCATCTTCCTTTGTGTTAGGTATGACTCCAGCCACTGGAGAGTTTTCCCCCTGATTCCCATTGACTTCAATTTTACTCGGGCTCCATAGTGCCACATTCGGTCAAATGCTGCCTTGATGTCAAGGGCAGTCACTCTCAGCTTACCTCTGGAATTAAGCTCTTTTGGCCATGTTTGGACCAAGGCTGTAATGAGGTCTGGAGCCGAGTGGTCCTGGCGGAACCCAAACTGAGCATCGGTGAGCAGGTTATTGGTGAGTAAGTGCCGCTTGATTGCACTGTCGATAACACCTTCCATCACTAGTGACAAAGCTATAAGCACCAACAGCTCACACTTCTGTGTTCTACAACTCAAATACTCTCTTCAGAAACACCCACCTTTGGAAGGGCAAAATCTGTAACTGCAGTGCTGGGTGTTTTTTTTTTCATAGTTCAGAAGGATATAAAACAAATACTTTCTACACCCACCGTTACACTTTACTGCAATTCTAGTGTCAGCACCATATTTTACTATTATTTTTGGTAGGGTTACACAAATTTAGGGCCACATTTTAATAGATTATAAATTAGTATGGTATTTTGGGATCAAGGATTAATGACAGACACATTCGGACGGATTTCAACCCTGAGCAGGTTTCGAGTGGGCGGGGTGAATGTGAAATGCACCCGCTGTCATATATTTCAGGCTCAATGTATTTTAACTCCGGTCTGATCTGCATGCCGCTGGTCAGCTGCCCACTCAAAACGGGCTGAAAGCGGCAGCTGGCTGGCAGGCGGGCCAGAGAGCAATTTTGGGCAGCCTGGAGCTCACCCACTGGCACACAAGTAAGTCGCCGGAGGGGTAGGGTGTTCGGCAGGGCCTCGGGTGAGGTGGCGGGGGGGAATGGGAGCCTGGGCAGCAGAGGTCCAGGTTTTCCTGTGGGGCCCAGAAGAGCATTCCTGGCCCCACTAAGGAAAGTACTTTACTTACCTTGGATGGCCTCTGTTGCCTTCAGACCAGGTGTAACTGAGCGGGGCGGCCATGGCAGGTTCTTCGCTCAGGACAGGTTTAAAATGCCATTGGGGTCCTATTGATGACACAGGACGCCGATTAGCATTTATGCACGAAGCTCCTGCCCAGAGTCCAGCGGGTACTTCGTTTGCTGACTAAACTAGCGGCGTTAAAATCGGGAATGGAACGGGAAATGGAGCCGCTTCATTTTAACTGCTCGTCTGCTCCGTTCCTGCAGAGTTAAAATTTATTCCATTATTAGGAAATACTGTAGAAAGATTTTCCATTTTGACAATCTCAACTTTGACCCCCTGCAGCTCATGCACAGTGTTCCATTTGTCTTCTACTGAAGAGTTGTTGAACAACCTCCCCCAATCCATTTCAGTTGCTCCTTCATTTCTTTGAATTTAGCCCTTTTAAAGTTATGCCTGGCTTCTGCTCTTAGTTATTTCTGACTCCCAGATCTTGTTACACTTAATAATTCTGTGGTCACTGTCCCCCAAGGGTGCTGCAACTCCCATTCTGTGTACATTTTATCAGTCACTAAAGAATACCAGGTCAAGATGAGCATTGTCTCTCAAGGCTTCCTTGACGCACAATTCAAAATCCAGATACTTAGGACAGTAATTGGTATTTTCATTAATTACAGACTGGTGAATGACCAAATTACAATAATGACCAATGAACCCGAGTCAAACACCATGACTGGCTAACACTGCATTGTAAAATCCCTGGTATACTCCCTGAGAACATGATCTTGTAGCTGTAACAGTGTTCCCTGTCTGTCTCTGCAGAAAGACTCTGGGGGTAATTTTAACCTAACTCGTCTGGCGGGAAACTGATGGGATTGGATTGGCCATCTGTTTTACACCCTGCTGACTTTCAGCTTACAATGAAGATAATGGAAAGAAAAATTGGGTGTGTGTAAGATGGGCAGTTGATCCTATCCCATCAGTTTTCTGCTGGTCAGGTTAGGTTAAAAATACCTCTCTGCTGTTGATGCGAATGTATTGTGATTAGCATCTCTGATATCTGCATAATTGCTATGTATTATTTTATTTATGCATCAAAAAATATCCTGTTGCTGCTCCAGTGAGATAATATGGCATTGAGCCATTGACAGCAAGATGATCTCCAAGTTTGATCCCGGTCTGTATTTACTGCTACTCACTGAAAGTGCATATATGTGGAAGTCAGGTGAGAACAGAATTGGGCTTGGCTATGATGGCCTCCACAGGTGAATAGTCTGCTGAAATCCATTGTCTAAGCTCATATATAAGGAACTTCCATGTTGGGTGAGGTACAGAAAGGCTGGCAGCACTCATGAAGCTTCAACCCAGCATGAGCCACTGTATTCAGGACAGGAGGGTGAAGAGAGCAAATGCCCAGCTGTGCTCAGTATGGGACCCAATGGCAATAGCAAACTCCAATATGTACATAAATGGCAAAGGGGTTACACTGATTGTTGCAGCAGCAGCTTTGTTCAGTGGCAAAAAAAAATTCACTGAACATACAAAAGCCCCACTGTGAGACTTCTCGTTCAATATTGTCTAATTTAATAATGCCATTGTGTTTTACAGATTATATTTAAAGGGAAAACATTTTGATATCCATAAATCTCTAAGAATGGGAAGTTTTGTTTTAAATGTACTCCAGTAAAAATGTAACATACACTTGCGTTGCCATCACTCTGTATTTCATCCGTGGAAGGAGAATTTGTGGAAGGCTGATCAAACCAAACTTTTATGTTCGTTTGTTCATGCATATTTTTCTCATATTTCCGCACGTCATCCATAGTCATATCTGCAAAAAGTTCAAGATGTTTCTTGGCATTTTCTATTGCGGACATTAAACTCAAGGCATGTAGTGGTTTCTGGGCGGAAAACATTTAAAAAAAAAAGACGACATTCTAGGTGCAGACATGGAAGGTTCCAGAAGCAGCAGGGCACTAGCTTTATGTACATCAGGTCATAAAGTTAGTTCGGCCAGTCGGAGAAAAAAGTGCTGGGAAGAAAAAGGATAGCAGCAGAAGGAGTGCTGTAGGGAGAGAATTAGGGGAAAGATTGGAGCAGCGCAGGGTGGTGTTTCTGTAAGGTACAATCGGTAGGAAATGTGAAAGTATAAGCCAAAAGGATCTTCTAGAAAATTGCTTTCAGAAGATCATCAGAATACCTGCTACAAGACCTCTAGATAAACAGACATTTCAGGTTTTGTGCCATCCACTTATCCATCTGTGTATCAAAACAAGAGAAACTCTTACTTACACTAAAATTGTACATCCATTATTAAGAAAATCGATACACTTAGTAAAACTGTGAAAACAATGACTAATACCTACCTTTTGGAATTGCCTTCACATAGTTTTATAAACAGGTGATCCCTTAATATAAATACAAATCCAAAGCATCATCGAAATGATCATTAAAATGGTCAACAGAAACGGGTGGTCTTTATACATAAGTGGTCTTTAAGACAGACTTCACTGCATCTACTACCTGAGGTACCCTGCAGAAATGTAGATTACATAGTACGGAATAGGTTTGCAGTGATTAGTATGTGTAAAGATTGCTAATTAGTAAGCATGAAAAGCATAGAGCTAAGAAATTCTGTCATTCAGAATATTCTGTTCTAATAAACTCACAAGACCGTGTCAAAGACTTACGTTCATATTTCAAGGAATTTTGCTTGTAGAAGATTTTACTAAGAGGTTAACTATAAAAGTGGAGAGCTCCACAAGCATGGCAATGCTTGTTCAACAACATTATACAGTTTTCCACAAGGCTGTGCTCCAGATCAGAGCCGAGCTGTGGAAAGGAGATTCAGAATAAAGCCTGATGTTTCCCTACAGAGTATGGGGGCAGAGGAAGTCGTGGATGAGCCACCCATAGCTGCTGCTGACTGGGTATAAAGTGGCATAGGGAGAGGTCTGGAAGCAGCAGGGGATTCTAATTTCAGCAAGGGAAGCATTTGGGGTGCAAAAATTGACCTCAATGTCTCTAGGGTAGGGATGGGGAGAAAAATCAGCCAGGGTACCCACAGCATTACTACCGAGTAACTCCTGCTGGAAATATACCTGCGTGAATATCAGGTGTGGACAGATTTGAGCCAGACTGTGATGCCCCCACAATCAAATTGCCTGCTCTCACTCAGTGTCTACGCTCATACAGAAATAATGGCCACTTGGATAAGTATTGCCTCCTGTTCAACTATATCCATCATTAGCTTCAGAAAGGAAAGAGTAAGAGAAAAAAATCAGAGTGTAAAATGAAAATGGGGCCTGATTTTGAAACTCTCTTTTTATAAGGGGTGCTAAAAGAGGTTCAAACATACTGAATTCTTTATCTTGGCCGCCTCACTAGATAGATTCCAAATGTCGGTCAGAAAATTCCTCACAGCGAAGGGGAAAAATAAGTAAGAGAGTGAGGTACGCTGGGTTGTTCTCCCATATCTTCCAACAGCCCTATTTTGTGAGCAGCACTGATACAGCTTGAGACCTGAGAGTCTGTCTGACCTGTTACCTAGGGATATGGAACAGAGGGGGGAAAAAGGAGTTGGGGTGCAGATCAACCATGATCGAATTAAATGACAGAGCAGGCCCGAGGGGCCGAATGGCCGACTCCTGTTCCTAATGCTCCGACCTCAGGAATGATGCATGGAGGAGACCTAAAGGCTAAAATTTAAAACTGGTGCTAAAAAAGGGTAATATTGTTAATAACTGTATCATTTTCAAGTAGATTTTAGAAGAAATCTTTTTTCAAGTCAGAAAAACCTTCTAATAGCAAGCCTTTGTAAATATGCTTTTTTAATCATGTCTTCATGCCATACTTTGGGTGGCAGACATGGTGGTGAAAAGCTGGGATGCTTGACAAACAATGATGGAACTAAGCAGTTCTACTTACCATACCACTCATCTACCCAGGCAAAAGCTTGTCGGTGGCCTATCATCAGAATATCCCGGATAACCTGATAACACAAAAATGTCATTGAGCAATGGATAAGAATCCCAATGAAACCTGATTACAAATACAAATCATCTCATTTTTAATTTGTTTTATCTCATGGAAGCCGTTCTCCCTCACTAAGGTTTAAAACGAAGGACAGGAGACAGGGGGCTGGACAGAATTCCACTCACCCCAAATTAAAGGGAGAGGTGACCTCTACTAGGCCCCCGCTCTCTCCGATTCCTGAGCTTGGAGCTATTATCATCACTTCCCGACGCCTACCGACATCGTCCACATGATGGATGCCAGGAAAATCCGTCAGTGACCTGGGCTCCACATCCCTGCCGCATACGGTGGCTGGGGAGGGAGCAGCCACCAGCAGTCTTGGTGGGGCAGGAAATCCAGATCAGAGCAGTAAGGTGGCAGTAGGCCTCACCGCTGGAATTTTCCCTCATTCCACGCCACTATCCTGCCTGATTTTGGCAGCATTACACAGGACTATCCAGCCCAGGTTGTCTACAGGAACCATGCAAGTTTGATTGATTTGGAAATTGGTCAGTGTAAATGGGCAAATTGAATTGTATGTTGTTAGGGCATTGTCAGGTACTCAGAACCTAAACATGTGAGTAATTGTTCATTAGCCATTCAATGTAATAGTACTGATGATCTCAAGTAAAAGACAGCGCCAATTTCAGAGGCTCTTAAACTGCATAAGAACTGTGGAAACCTTCTGTAATTTTTAGTTATGGCAACAGTGTCCAAACTCCATGGACAAACTGGAACTTGTGTCATTCAGCTACATGATATCATCTTGAAGGTCTATAAAAGAGACAAACCTGACTGTTCCTTCCAACGGATCTGTTACCTGCCCGAGTCTGTACAAAACACTATTCTGAATCGGGGCTTCTGATTATTAATGTCTTAGTAACTGATTCTAGTTCTATTTTTGAAATGTGCTACCGATTAATATTTTGCTGCGTCGTTTCACGTCTGTGTCATTTTGCCTGTCAATAAGTCTGATTGAGTAGTTTTAGCCTGTACGAGTCTCATGACATGTTGGGGGAATAAGGGCCATTTTTGGGCACGGGTAGCATGATGCGCTATTACCCCACGCCCAATGACCCCTGCGCAGGCAGGATGCGAGTTTCGTCTGACCAGAGGACTCACCTGCAATCAGCGTTCCATTCCGGGCTTTGCACCTTGAATCAATGCAATTCGCACTTTCCACCACCACCTGGGGGAGCTCAATCTCTTAAATGGACGATGTTTCTTAGAAATCTCTTAAAGGTTGCTAGTACCTGTTATTTGCTGAAAATAACAGTCTACTGTTTGCACGGAGACTGAACGGAGATCAGACATCGCACACGTAAAACACAGATGCAGATCCCATCTCTATGTTTACACACTGATGACCTAAGTCAAAACATTGAATAAAGGTTGCGCACTACTAAATCCCACATCCTCCAATCTGCTCGCCAGACCTCACCAATCTGCTGATCTGAGTTGGTACCAGGCGTGCACCTAATGATGCACTAGAGGCCTTGGTGCAAGAGGTGGACAGAAGGAGGGACATCCTGTATCTGCAGGAGGGGGGGGCGGGGAGGGAGGGGAAAAACATGAGGCCCTCCAGACAGAGACTCAAAAGACAGTGGGAGGCAGCGGGGGACGAAGTCAATGCCAGGCGCACAGCATCATGAAGATGGATGCAGTGCAGGAAGAAGTTCAATGCTTTGACACGAGTGGTCAAGGTGAGTGAGGTCAACTGTCAAGTGGTGTCTCCTACCAACTGCACCACGCACCACACCCCCATCATCCACATACCAACAAACTCACTCTTTCCATCAGTACTCAACTCTTCCAACCAGATGCTTCCTCTCACCCTTACACATTACCACTGTTTCAAGCCGCCACACACACTGGCAGCTATTCAACCATGACAGGCACACCACCCAGATACACGTCCCGCTTTCTTGCAGGAGAAGGTGGCGCATTTCAGGAGGCAGCAAGTGGCAGTGGCATTTAGCCCCTCGAGCCTGTTCCACCATTCAATGAGATCATGGTAGACCTGTGAACTAACTCCATATACTCGCCTTAGCCCCATATCCCTTAATACCCTTGGTTCACAGAAATTTATCAATCTCAGATTTAACATTCACAAGTGAGCTAGCATCAACTGCCGTCTGCAGGAGAGCGTTCCAAATGTCTCCCACCCTTTGCGTGTAGAAGCATTTCCCAACTTCACTCCTGAACGTCCTGGCTCTAAATGTTAGGCTATGTCCCTGCGTCCTAGTATTCAAGTCTAGGAGACCTCCAAAAACAGTTACAAATGTCTCAGCAGCCAGAAGCAATAATCCAGCCACTAACCTGTAAATCCTGCAAGGTCCCTTTAAATAGAGCTAATCGGGGTGTCCTCCAGGCACTTGAAGACACGTTCAGATGTTCGGGGTTAAGACTGTGCGTTGAGTTGAGCGTTAAGTCCCAAAATGGTGTCTATCACTTTAAATCAGCGTTGCACACTGATTGAAGCCATTTTCTCCCTACTTTACATGATTCCAGCGTTTGTTATCTGCGCCTCCGCTAACTCCTATACCAAGATGGCGTCCGGCGCACGTCATGCTGGAAACGTGCGTCGCATCCAAGACGCCATCTTGGATGTCAGAGAGGCCTTGTAGCGCTGAAACAACGGACGCTACACGGCCCAATTTATTGCCCGTTATTTCTTACCTTCAAAGGTGATGGGAGAATGTTGCGGGTGTCCTATGTATTCTCCAGTATGTAGTTTACTGAAATTGGGGGTTAATTATTAGACCTGGGCTACACTAACTCATACACAGTAGAGAATAAGACAAAGATTTGGGTTCATAAAGAATTTAGGCTGCTTATGGAAACTGTCATGAATAAAAGAGCAAGTGTCAGGCAAAATAGCAAGGAGGATATATTTTGTTCTGTGTTAAAAATTCTTTTACTAAACCGGGATGAAGAAATAGTAAAATAATTTTTCTTTAAACTTTACATACAAAGGAAACTATAACCCCAGGTATTTTGGCGACATTTTACTTTTCCCAGTGTTCAATACAAAAACATGGCTATTATAAAGCACATGACTTTCTCATGTAGCCACTCAAGATGGATCAGCTAGTTCTAAAATAATAATAAGGGGTGGGTTGGTGCCCAATTCGCTGATTCATGAGTGTAAGGTTTACAAGATGGAACAATAAGGGCATCCTGATCTATCCACATAATGAGCCACAGAGTGGCAGGATGTGACTTACACCCAAGCTCCTAATTTCACTTAATGACTGTGAATAATGGGAGGCACTTCTTCCTCGTCCCATACAGCGCCAGTTGCACATGAGTGGTGACAAAGGCCTGGTCTACCTGCCTAATCTCCCAGCTGGGGATTGATGAGTGGGGCCAAGAAGAAAGAGAAAAAAGAAAAAGATACGCTAGAACCTGATTTGAGAGACCCTTACAGAATGGATGGTCTGCAATGCTAGCAATGTTATCTGAATGGCGTCTATGATTTGTATAGTGCATTGCATATTTAACAAAACCAGGAAAATTGTACAATTTATTTTGGTGGCTGGTTGCTTTTAATTAAATGTCTGAATATGATGTATTGTTTCAGCCAAGAGAGCACATGTTCAGTGCAACACAGCTGGGTCATGTGGGGTTTTGTGCTCTGATGCGCTGTGTCCCAACAGAATTTGAAGAAAAAACATATGTTCAAGAAGAGCTGATACTCAAGAGATTAAATAAGCAATAAATTGACCTATATTTCAATACAATACAAAACATGGCTATTATAAAGCACATGACTTTCTCATGTAGCCACTCAAAATGGATCAACTAGTTCTAAAATAATAAGTGGTGGGTTGGTGCCCAATTCACTGAGTGTGGCTACGTGAGAAAGTCATATGCTTTATAATAGCCATATTTTGTATTATACACATATTTCACCCTTTTGAACTTTCCCAGTACACAAAATGGAATCTTAAAAGGGATCCTACTAATGAGACAGCATCTCTATAAGCAGTCCTTACAAGATTCCCCATGTAACATCAGTAATCGTGTTTCAAATATAAACCGTGTCTCTGAAAAATGTGGGGAAAAAAATGCAGTTTTTGATGAAGTTGTTGAAAATGTTCATGACAAAATAACTGAAAAATATGACAGTGTTTTATTCACTTTCCCTTTTGTCATCTTCTTGCATCATCACCAATGAGTGAGGAATGGGGGGAGGGTGGTGGGGGGCAGTGAAAGAACAAGAGGTCTCTGATCTCAGGCCTGATAGTTCTGTTTCGTAATCTGATACCAAGTGATGGGACTCTTTCAGATTTTGTCTCACTGACTGTGATACCCAGGGATACTGTTACTGACCTCCATGTTCAGGGTGACTCTTGCTAACCTTGATATTCATGGATACTATTATTGACCCTGATGCCTAGGGCTACAGTTACTGGTTGTGAAGTTACGGTCTAATGTAACTGACTACTGGACAGGCACAGGCTGTTCATTTTATTATGCTGCTATAGTATCCTATAGAGGGCACTAGAGGGAATTACATCAAAAGTCCACAGTGAAATGTTATGCTGTTACTGTATCTCATTCTAGGCAGCATGATGCATTTACTGACATGAAGGATGGGCTGTAGATTGAGTACATGACTGTCACTATGTATATGCTCCTTCAATTTACAGCACCTCAAGAGTACTTCTGTGTCGCTTGACAAGGTTTTTTTTTACACAGGAATAGACACAAACTGGAGGAGGGTTCAGAAGTTACAAATCTTATGTTCCCCTGGAGGACATCCTTGCATATAATAGCATGGATGGAGTAGGAAAAGATGAAGCTGCAAGCATTCTTCAACGCCAGGATCGGTATCATCTAGCAATTATATCTAGCGCTCTTTCTCTTCCATTCTCACCCAGACATACATAAAACCACAAAAACATCACACACAGTCAGTATTTTGTTATGTGAGCTCTAATAGAAAGTGTGTCCTTGAGATTATAACATTTGTCTCTTTTCTGTCATTGTAGACCTAGAACAGAAGTCTATCAGAACTACCAGTGGCCAAGGACAAAAAGGCATGTCACAGCATCCTGAGTCTCTCTTACTAACATGTGCAAGCCCCAATATCACTACACACATCCTGGAGGTAGCATCGGGTGAGTCACAATGTATAGGTGAGAAGGAGCAAGTGGTGGTGGCAGAAAAGAAAGAACCTGCTGCCAGGAATGGCCCATGGCCGGCATCAATAACCCTCTCTACTTTGGGAAATGCAGCAGTTCAGTGACATTGGATAGACATGTCACAATTCTGTTGCTATTCAGTGGAAAAGGAGAAGAACATGTTGACACTGCAGATGATCCATATGCTAGCCTGGAAAGACATACAGGCAGAAAAGTTGAAGGCAGTGGTGAGCTTGCCCGCTATTGACTGTGCTATCCCTATGTTGAAAATAAGTCGCAGAGCCCTTGCAGCTGATGACAAAACTGTGCAGATGGCTCAGTGTTGATACGGAGCCTGTGGAGCCAGGTGTCCTAGGTCATTGCCAGGTAGGTGTGACAGGGCCTGCAGATATGGTTGGTGGCAAAAATGGGCAGTCTAGCTCGACAGTCTCTTGATTTCATTGAAGTCAATGGAAAAGAAAATCCATGGTGTAAAATGGATTGCTGATTCAGTATGAGCCCATTTTGCGCTACTGGTGTAGACCAATTTCACCCAATGATATTAAACCATCATCATAAATTAGAACAAACAAATATACACAGCTCCTAAAACAGACCGTTAATATTATGTATTGCAACTGCAATTAGTTACAAACCTTTCCCTGGTTTTTCACATTTTTCTTATTTTTTTGACTGACCTTGTGCACAAATTGTTCTACTCTTGTCTGAAGTCCCCAGACTTCAAATTTAGCAGTCACCAGTTTATAGGAGCACATGACTGGCTTCTGAGTTTCCCTCCAGCCTTCTTTCAGCATGCCTCGCTGTGTCTTCTCTGACTTAAAATACCTGAGGTCCTGAAACACAGTGAAATGTCACAGTAAGTCAAATGAATTTTATTTTTTATGTTTCTCAGCATAACTGTACAGCCATTAAGGTTACTGTGCAGGCTACAATTCTGGAAGAAGAAATATTTCCATTAAAAAACGGCACATAGATTACAAACGATGCATAAGGTACACAATAATTTTATACCCAACATTAAGTTACATTTTCTAGTTCACAGGCCACAAACACCTCATGAAGACAGAATGTATGAACTGAATTTTACATTTCCTTACAAAATAAGGGGTGTTTACTTTTTTAATTCCTCTTTCCCTCTAATTCTCCCTCCAGCATGTGATAATACCCCAGGCAAACTGCCCCAGGCGAGGATGTGCTCAACAGTGATCTGTGGAAACTCATCTTCTTAATTTCCATTCCTTCCAGTTGAGAAATGTGTAAGCTTTACAAAGCACTTATTTCTGACAGCACAGCTAAGACTGGGAATTGACGGCACATGGGACTGTCAGTGTGAACCTGTGTCCTACCATTCTACTTCACGGTGCCTGGTGATCTTGCACTGTTCTACTGTGCCACCTGCAAAATACTTTTTTTTAATAAAGTACTTTGTTTCTTTTCTCCCCTCTGCATCTTTGGTCTTCCTGCGCTAGACACTACCACCCCAGTCAAGAGAGCAGGCAGGTGACCAGATGCCAGGCCTTTAACAATGCCCCTTTATAAGTATTGCCCACATCCAATTCTACTTCCAGTTTTCCCCTATATTTCTGCGGGAAGTGTTTGGTCCCTGCTCAGTGCCTTCAATAGATGAGATCAGGGATTCGCTTTACTTGGAAATGCAGCCACAAATGCTTGCACTGCGATTCATAGAATCATACTGCACAGAAGGAGGCCATTCGGCCCATTGTGCCTGTGCTGGTTCTTTGAAGAGCTATCCAATTAGTTCCACTCCCTTGCTCTTTCCCCATAGCCCTGCAAATTTCTCCGTTTCAAGTATATATCCAATTCCCTTCTGAAAGTTACTATTGAATCTGCTTCTACCACCTTTTCAGGCAGTGCATTCCAGATTTCATGGCACAATGTACTGAGCCATTATGCCTGGTTGTAGGAAATTGGTAAACCTTCTAAAATATGTGCAAGTTTCCCAGATTTCACCTTATTAAATTCAAATTATATCAGACTGACAACAGCGCTATGAGTAACTAAGATATCTTGGTATGTCTTTTGGTAACAAATCAATACAAAAAAAGTTGTGTTCTTATTTATTATTAGAGTTTTTGTATTTCTATATGTGTGTTGTGAGTTTGCCTCTTGCCATTTGATTGCACTGGCTCTCACTCTCTCTGAAATTGTACTGTGAGCACCTATTCATATTCTTGCCACATATATTTGGGTTGTGTACTTAGATCATATTTTCTGGGTGTGTATTCAATCCGTAAGCAAACAATTTTTCTGTTCATTTCAAGCATATCATTTATTTTCATTGTCAAAGTCTTTTCATTTGTTCCAGTCTGTGGTCCGCGTGGTATTAACACATCAAAGCAAAGCTGATCGCTTAATGGTTTTGTGGTTGGTAATATATCTGAGAACAATCCTTAGTTATAAATTATTTTTTGCATTGAAGTGTGCTAGACATATCATCATTTAATTCTGTGCTTCATTCTGCATCTGATAATGGATATGATAACATTGATATTAATAATCTGGGGCTTCAGTTTGTTCTCAGAGACAGGGACAGATGTGTGGATGTGATTGTTTTCCATGTCTTCAATAGATTACCCGTAAGTTTTATGTTGGTAACCGTAAAAGTTTTATTGAAAACCTAATTGACCTCATTGTTTTTTTCCCACACTCCATTATTTAACCACCATCTCCTCTCATGTGGTACCAAATAGGTCCAAAGGAAAACAAGATTTTTTTAATCCTCCGACTTTTATTTGAAGTTTAAGGTTAAGCAAACACAAGGGTACCTGTACCATTAAATTAAAGGCAGTACCCCCGATCTCAGTCAGCTGCTGTTGGGAACGTGTTGAGGGCATGTCAGATCCTTTCTTGGTGCCCTTTTGCATTTGGGGGAGCCCCTCCAAATATTGACCTATTCCTGGGACCCCTTGTTGTAACTTTTGAAAGATAGTGTCAGCCACCCAAAGAAAACGAGTACTGTCATTGCAGAAAACATGTTCTATTGTGTTACAGTTAAAAAAAAATGTGCTAGTATGTCAGCAAATACAGAAAAAAAATATAGACTAGACTAATTCTCAAGACTGTGCTTGTGGAAGCCCCAGACAGAAGAAATCTGGTGGGCTTTCAGATTCTCTAGGCTCCCCTTTCACCTTCCCTCGGGTGAGTGTCAAAGGCATTGGCATGGGAGAATCGGAGGAAGAGTAGTTCCTGGGCTGCTACAGTGGTCAGTTTCAGAGTCATTGGCATAGGCCTGGGAACAGGCTATCAGAGTTGCTTTCACAGCGATGAGCGATGTGCCATGCAGGGAGACCAAGAACGGAGGAAGAAAAAAAGTCTCAAAATAGCATCACCATGAAAAAAAACAATTTAAGAAAATAGCCATGAGATGAACTAAGCTCCATCCAAGGCAGGCACAGTCATCTCACCCCGTAATAGTCCCATTTTCTGGTTGAACAGTATTATGTTCACAGCAACAAAATAAATAAATTCTGTCAATTATTTAAACACACATTATAAACCAAGGGCGTTCAATGTCAGTGCTCAGGATCAAGATTTTTTTTGATAATCTCCTTCCACATTTTGCATAACCAGTAGCAAGAAGAACTACAAAACTGTAAATGTTTCAAGAACTTTTAGAAATACAGGGCTGAACTTTCCCCCGGTGTGGACTTTGGGTGGCCTGCTGGTGGAATGCACTCGTCCATCGTCTGATAGTATCGGTGGGAGGCATGGTCCATTTTGAGGGCCGAGCCTTATTGGCATTCAGTTGGCGGGCTGTGAGTGAAAAATGAGTGCCCTGGGGCAGCCCACCGGCTCTGGGTTGCCGCAATATCGGAGAGCCGGTCAGCCTCTGGGCCGGAAGAAAGTAGGTCCATACAGGGGGTGGTGGAAAAAAGGGTCCCCGTGTGGCAGCGACCCAGGCTGCTTTTGTAGAGCACGGGAGAGCACTGCTGCTCCTCCTGGCTCCACATTAAATGTAGTAAAACTTACCTTTGGGTTCCTCTTTAGCTGGACTACCAGCTGATACTGGGTGGAGCAAGAGCAGTGCACCCTCCACTCACTACTGTCCTAAAATGGCAAACGGAGTCCTATGTTCCCAGCATTAAGCCCTGGGGGTAGATTGGCAGCCACAGCGTTGGAAGGTATGCCTGCTCATCCTCCCTGTCTTTGTTGACCTACATTGGCTCCCGGTCCCCTGAATTTAAAATTCTGATCCTTGTGTTTAAATCCTCCCATAGCTTTGGCCATCACTATCTCTGTAATCTCCTCCAGTGCTACAACCTCCTCCCCTAAACTTTTTTTCCAGACTCCAGTCTCTTGTGCATCCCCCATTTGCCCCACCATGGGAGGCTGTGCCTTCAGCCACCTAGGCCACAAGCCCTGGAATTCCCCTTCCAAACTCCTCCACCTTCCTTTCTACCTTCAAGGCCCTCTTTAAAGGCCACATCTTTGTCAACCCTCCTAATATCTCCTTCTTTGGCCCAGCAACCGTTTTTCCCTAATGCCTCTGTGATGTGCCTTGGGCCGCTTTTCGATGTTGAAGTGATATATAAATGCAAGTTGTTGTTGGATCACCTATACGTACTATATGTTAGCTTTTGTTGTACTTTTTCTTTATTTATTCTAATTATAAATAATAATCTTACCTGCTTTTCTGCCTAAGAATATTAAGAAAATAAGAAATAGGAGCAGGAGTAGGCCATCCGGCCCCTCGAGCCTGGTCAGCTATTTAACATGATCATGACTGATCTTCTACCTCAACGCCATTTTCCTGCACCATCCCAGAATCCCTTGATGCCTTTAATATCTAGAAATCTATCAATCTCTGTTTTGAATGTACTCAATGACTGAACCTTGTCAGCGTTCTGGGGCAGAGAATTCCAAAGATTCACCACCCTCTGAGTGAAGAAATTTCTCCTCATCTCAGTCCTAAATGGCCTACCCCATATTCTGAGACTGTGACCTCTGGTTCTAGACTCCCCAGCCAGGGAAATCATCCTCCCTGCATCTTTTTTTTTTTTATTCGTTCACGGGATGTGGGCGTCGCTGGCAAGGCCGGCATTTATTGCCCATCCCTAGCGAGATTTTTACAACTGAGTGGCTTGCTAGGCCATTTCAGAGGGCAATTAAGAATCAACCACATTGCTGTGGGTCTGGAGTCACATATAGGCCAGACCGGGTAAGGACGGCAGGTTTCCTTCCCTAAAGGACATTAGTGAACCAGATGGGTTTTTACGACAATCCGGTAGTTTCATGGCTATCATTACTGATACTAGTATTTAATTCCAGATTTAAAAAAAAATTTAATTAATTGAATTTAAATTCGCCAGCCGCCGTGGTGGGATTTGAACTCATGACTCTGGATTTTAGTCCAGGCCTCTGGATTACTAGCCCAGTAACATAACCACTACGCTACCGTACCCAGATCTACCCTGTCGAGCCCTGTAAGAATTTTGTATGTTTCAATGAGATCACCTCTCATTCTTCTAAACTCTAGAGAATGCAGGCCTAGTCCACTCAATCTCTACTCATACGACAATCCCGACATCCCAGGAATCAGTCTGGTGAACCTTTGTTGCACTCCCTCTATGGCAAGTATATCCTTTCCTAGGTAAGGAGACCAAAATTGTACACAATACTCCAGGTGTGGTCTCACCAAGGCCCTATACAATTGCAGTAAGACATCTTTACTCCTGTTCTCAAATCCTCTTGTAATAAAGGCCAATATGCCATTTGCCTTCCTAATTGCTTGCTGTACCTGCATGTTAGCTTTCAGTGGCTCACGTGCAAGGACACCCAGGTCCCTTTGAACATCAACATTTCCCAATCTCTCACCATTGAAAAAATACTCTGCATTTCTGTTTTTCCTACCAAAATGGATAACTTCACATTTTTCCACATTATATTCCATCTGCCATGTTCTTGCCCACTCACTTAGCCTGTCTATATCCCCTTGAAGACTCTTTGCATCCTCCTCATAACTCACATTCCTACCTAGCTTTGCATCATCAGCAAACTTGGAAATGTTACATTTGGTCCCCTCATCCAAATCATTGATATAGATTGTGACTAGCTGGGGCCCAAGCACCGATCCCTGCGGTACCCCACTAGTCATGGTCTGCCAACCTGAAAAAGACCTGTTTATTCCTACTCTCCGTTTTCTGTCTGTTAACCAATTCTCAATCCATGCCAGTATATTACCCCCAATTCCATGTGTCTTCCTGTTTCTTTTCAATCTGAGACTCATAAGTAAAAGTCAGTTCCTGACTCGCAAGCTAAAATCAGCACCAAATCATGTTCTTTTTAGTGAACAGGAGACTGAACTTCAAAGTTTGACCTGATTACAACAATGGAGCAAAGAGGTTGAAATATTCAGACCTATATTTGGAAGCCTGAAGTGAGTATCATGAAGCTAACACTGTGGGGTGAATGACAGTCAGCCCAATCCTCTCCTCACCTGATCTCTTTAAATAGAAAGGAAAAAAATAAAGACTTGCATTGCTATAGCGCCTTTCTCTAGCTCAGTATGTCCCAAAGCGCTTTAGAGCCAATTAAGTACTTTTTAAGTGTAATCACTGTTTTAATGTAGGAAACGCGGCAGCCAATTTGCACACAGCAAAGTCCCATAAACAGCAATGAGATATAAACCTGATAATCTGTTTTAGTGATGTTTATTGAGGGATAAATATTGGCTAGAACGCCAGGGAGAACACCCCTGCTCTTCTTTGAAATAGTGCCATGGGCCTCGGTTTAATGTCCTATCTGAAAGACGGCACCTCCAACAGTGCAGCACTCCCTCAGTACTGCTCTGGATTGCCAGCCTAGATTTTATGCTTAAGTCTTTGGAGTGGGGCTTGAACTCACAACCTTCTGACTCAGAGATGAGAGTGTTACCACTGAGCCATAGTTGACGCCTAATGTGCACAAAAGTCATTGGATAGCAATCAGCACAAGGAATTCTGGCTGATTTTCTCCTCTCTGGTTCTGCGATGTTAAGGCCAATTGTCCAGTCCCTAGTGCTGTCCTGGCCAAGATTAGTTAATTCAGCACAGGCCAGAACTAAATCTGGGACCTTCCTGGTCTGTTTCACATTGGGTGGTGCATTTACTCATTCGGCCTTGTCGGGGGGAGGGAGGGGGCACTTCTTTGAATCTACAGAGCAATTGGGAAAAATCATTATTGTATTCTGAACTGTCAGAAGGTTTGATGACAAAACTCTGAGTATCAATTCATTCTGGATCATCACAGGACTGCTGAAGCCAGAAAACCCAAACCTAACAACTAACATCTGTCACAAACAAAACCTGTTGATTAGGTTATCAACTGATTTGTAGAATTTCATAGAATCATACAGCACAGAAGGAGGCCATTTAGCCCATTGTGCCCATGCCGGCTCTTTGAAAGAGCTATCCAATTAGTTCAATTCCCCTGCCCTTTCCCCATAGCCCTGCAAATTTTTTCTTTTCAAGTATTTATTCAATTCCCTTTTGAAATGTACTATTGAATCTGCTTCCACCACCCTTTCAGGCAGTGCATTCCCGATCATAACAACTCGCTACGTAAAAAAATGTCACCTCATCTCACCTCTGGTTCTTTTGCCAATTACCTTAAATATGTATCCTCTGGTTACCGACCCTCCTCCCAGTGGAAACAGTTTCGCCCTATGTACTCTATCAAAACCCCTCAAAATTTTGAACAACTCTATTAAATGTCCCATTAACCTTCTCTGTTCTAAAGAGAACAATCCCAACTTCTCTCATCTGTCCACATAACTGAAGTCCCTCATCTGTGGTACCATTCTAGTAAATCTCCTCTGCACCCTCTCGAAGGCCTTAACATCCTTCTTAAGTGTAGTGCCCAGAATTGGACACAATACTCCAGCTGAGGCTAACCAATGATTTATAAAGGTTTAGCATAACTTCCTTGCTTTTGTACTCTGTGTGTCTATTTATAAAGCCAAGGATCCCATATGCTTTATTAACAGCTTTATCAATTTGTCCTGCCACCTTCAAAGATTGTCAAACAACTTTCCCTGAACATGACAACTAAATAGCAAATAAAATACCTTCTGCCAGTGCAACACTAATTCAGTGAACTGGTCAATTAACCAATTACCAGAAATTTGTTGCTATCTATAAAAGCTTCATGCAAACAGAGTCTATTGACAGACCCGGTAGGAACTTGGGTCTCAGACCAGTGTAGTATTCAATCTCTGTAAAGTTTGAAACACTAAAAGGATTGAAACTGGGGAAGAATTACAAAAACAAAATCTTACCAGTGAATAATATGGGTTTTGAATTTGTTTCAGGCATCTAAATTAATCAAACATCCTGTTAGCCAAATGTTTACTCAACAAATCTGTTACTAATTTATTAAAATTGAAAGATGCCAGCTTAATTTGCAGTATATTAATGAAAACTAGAGGAAAGGGAAAGGGCAACATTAGTCTGAGGATACTGATTGCATTGTCAGCTTTAATTACTGAAGGCACAGATTACTCAGACAGAACGTCATCTGTTGAAGAGTCAGATCAACATTAACTGTTGGAGGTTAATTGGATTGATCTAAAATGGACTTGTATGAAAATAATGCACAGTTTTCAATATTTGTGTGAAATCATACTGAAAACAACAACAATTTGAATTTATACACCATCTTTAATGTATTAAAATGTTCCAATACGCTTCACAGAGGTGAAAAACAGCCATGCAAAAAGAAATAAGAAGGCATGGTTGAATAGGTAGGTTCTGATGAGGCTTTTGAAGGAAGAGTGAGAGGTCGCAAGCAAGAAGAGTTACAGCTGAGAATCCCTGAGTGTGGACCCAAGACAGGTGAGGGCTCTGAGTCCACAAATGGAGAAGGGGGATGCAAAGGAGGCCAGAGTTGAAAGAGTGGAGGGTGTGCACCGGTACATAGGGCTGCAGGAGTAGGGAGGGGCGAGTCTATAGAGGGATTGGTGTATAAGGATTTTGAGTTCAATATGGTGGGGATGGGGAGCAGTGGAAATTGGTAAGGACAGGGGTGATAAGGGAACAGGTCTCAGAGCATAAAACATATAAAAATACATTGTGGATTTAGCTTCTACCCCTTGTAGCCTGTTCACCATGGCGCATTCGCCTTCACGTGGCTTCAAAATTCGAGAAAAGGAGAACATATGAAAGTCCTCACATGGCAAACCAAACAGAAAGAAGAGTTCCAAACTACCATTAACTCAGTGCAGCAAGTCTTTCAAACATTATTTCAACTTTTTTTTGTTGTTTGAATTTGCCAAGTAGCACTACTATGTGATTTATAACATTGAAAGGAAAAATAAAAGTACAAACCAATGATGAACAGTTATCGAGAGGAATTTGGGCACCCCCTCGTGAATTATATGTAATACTGTGTGGTGGGGGAGGAAATTACTAAAAATAAAATCCATCCTGTCAATTGATACTCGGAAGAAAACAGAGCCATTTCAAGGAATTTGTTGAATATAGAAAGCTCCTAAAGCTGTTTGTGCAATCTGATTTAACAGATGGTGGAGACCTGAAAAATTAGATTGAAGAAGTAGGTTTTATATGATTCCTTCCCTGGCTCTGTACTTGCTTATAAACTGTTAAATCTCTAACTTCTTCCAGTTCTGACGAAAGGTCATCGACCTGAAACATTGGGCTTGATATTAGGAGGGCTGCGGGTTCGTGGCGGGGCGACTGGGCGCGTGGGTAACGCGCCCGGTGAAATCAGTCTGCCCCGCGCGCAATCGCAGCCTAATTGGATCCACTTGCCTGGTCTTCCGGGTTCCCCACTGCTGAGCTGCGCGTCGGGCGGACTGCGCATACGCAGTAAGGTCTGTCAGCTGGAGGAGCTCTATTTAAAGGGGCAGTCCTCCACTGACTGATGCTGCAACAAATAGGAAAATATACAGCATGGAGCAGCCCAGGGGGAAGGCTGCTCCCAGGTTAATGATGCCTCACTCCAGGTATCATTGGATGGGATGAGGAGGGGGAGGACAGAGATCATCCCCCCAGCGGGTGGGAGGAAGCCAAGAAGGCCTGGCTCGAGGTGGCAGAGGAGGTCACCTGCACCACCAACATATCACGCACCTGCATACAGTGCAGGAGGCACTGCAATGACCTAAGTAGGTCAGCCAAAGTGAGTACACTTCCTCATTTCCCTACACTCCGTCTGCCACATCACCGCCCCCACCCCATATCTCCTTCTGCACTGCCAACACTACTCTATCACATCAGTCCTCACACCCACTCAAACCTCATCCTCATCTTGCCTGCACTTACTCACCTCGCCAGTACTCATCCCGCCACTACCACTCAACCCAATCCTCATACAATCTCATGGCTCTATCTCATACTCACCCTCTCGTGCATCTCTTTCACGGTCAGCCTCACTCAACCTGCCACCACCTGTGCTGCAGCCACAGGGCATGCATCACATATGTGCAGTAGGAAGCGTAAGGCAAACGTGTCGTGAGCATGAAGGGGATGCACAAGGGTGTTTGAGGGTTTGTCATGGTTTTTACTTATATTTAATTTCTGACCAACTCACATCACATATTATATTGTCACCTCTACTGCCACGTCTTTGCGAATCTTGTCTGGTTGTGCAATAATGCCCTTTCCTGAGGATCACAATGAAGACCCACACCTGATGTCACCCATTGTGTCACTGCAGAGTGGATGTAGGTGTATTTGCAGGGCTCTTTTATGCAGACGACTGAGAGACGTCAGCGATGTCCCCGGTGGCACCCTGGAAGGATGCGGAGGAGAAGTTGTTGAGGGCAGTGGTGACTTTGACAGCGACAGGTAAGAAGATGGTCCTCGGGCCAGCTGGGAGCAGCTCGGCATTAAGGAGGCTGCAGATGTCCACGACTACATGTCGAGTGATTCTGAGCCTCCGTGTGCACTGCTGCTCAGAGAGGTCCAGGAAGCTGAGCCTCGGTCTGTGGACCCTGTGGCGAGGGTAGTGCCCTCTGCGAAGCATCTCTCTCTGCGGTTGCCCTCCCTCCTGCTGTGCAGGTCGATGTGTCACAGCACTGTGTTGTGGAGCTCCACATGTCAGAGGTGGACGGCGTGGCCGACGAGGCTGGTGATGCTGTTCGCACTCCGAGGAGGTCATGACTGCAGCTACGGAGGCCCCCATCCGGAAGATGTACATGTGAGGGGGTCCGCAAGGTAGGTACATGTGTCTGGACCCCGGGGTAAGTGTGCAAGTTTGTGAATTTGATTGTTAGGAGGAGGGTGGTGGAGGCCAAACTTTGTCCAAAGTGACAGAGTGGCCTCCTGCAATGAGGGAGCGTCTCCCCCCACCACCTGTCAAATGGATCTTTGCAGCTGCCACAGGCTGATAGCTGCAACACGTCCATTTCAACTGGGAGTGTTTCCCCCAGTATGGGAAACAATCCAAGTTGTTTCTAAAATCCCACCCCTCCTGAAATATTCCCTTAATCAGGTCTGTAAACGACCTGAAATACTTTAAGTGGCACCCCGCCGGCTTTAATTGCCTGCGGGAGTCCCACATGCGGGGGCTGCGCGCGCACGTCGGTGCGTCTGTGGGGAACCCGGAAGTCGGCGGGTTGGAGCCGGGCTCCCGACCCGCTCCGGGATTTCCCGATTTTCGGAGCCCCCCCGCCAGGAACGCACCCGAAAGCGAGTGCTAATATCGGGCTCATTAACTCTGTTTCTCTCTCCATTGATGCTGCCTGACCTGCTAAGCGTTTTCAGCATTTTCTGCTTTTATTTCAGATTTCCAGCATCTGCAGTATTTTGCTTCTGACGTTTATAGAATCATAGAATGTAATAGCACAGAAACAGGCCGTTTGACCGACAGACAGCTTCTTCCTGAAGTGGGTTTGTGATTAACTGAGTTTCACTGTTATAAAAAAATGAGATGATTCCAAAAAAATTCCTAGAAGATTGAATCTGATCTATAAAAGCGATATGAAGTGGTCCCATTTTTGGGTCGTGTTTCCATAGAAGACTCACATTCAGATGTCAGATAACCTACCAGAAATGTCATAAACCAATATTCACCATTTGATAAGGTGACCAATTGCTATTTGAAATCATTATAAAAATAATACTATTAGAGAGGGGGAAACTCCAGGGATAGGTACTGTGATTGGTAAAGAAGGAATCAAACAGCACCCCTCTTAATAACCAGTTAAAATAATTACCATGGACTTTAATATCTTTTAGTTGATCATCTTTGAATATTTTAATTTAGACTGAGTGTTGATGACACAATGAGGGTAGGTTGGGGAACTGGCTGAAAGGAGACATTAGTAATGAGCCCAATAGTATGAGAAAGATGAATTAGTACACACAAGCGAAATTACGCAATTGTATACCTTAGAGCTTCCTGATCTATCTGGAAGGATCAGCTGGCCTGGCCCGATACCCTCTATTGCAGGCAAAGTAGCTGCCTGGCTCTGTCTGGAGCAGTACAGCTGGGAGACTTGCCTGCAAGATCAGGATCATGCCTACTGCTGGTGATCCACGATCCTCCTGGATGGGTTGTAATGTACACAATTTCTGAGGCAGCTATTTGGATGAACACTTCTCCATTGATGTTAATTGCATTCACTTATACTGTTGGGATCAGTAGCTCCTCCAAGCCAGGTGCGTCCAACATCTGGTGAGGGGGAAAACTGGAGGGAGACTTAAACCTTGCTGCTCTCCTGGACTTGTTAGCTGTCAGTTACACAACATGGGCAGTGCAGGATAGCATAAGCCTGAGAACAGTACATCGTGTGGGGGGGGGGGGGCGGGGGGGGGAAAGAACGGAAAGGAAATAATTTACAAAAATGAAGTAAATTATTTACCCCTATCTATGATGTTAGTGGTGTTATAACATGGCTTTACAGACCAGATACAAGGCACCAATTTTGGTGTGTTTAGGCACAAAGCACACTGACAAATCCTCACAAATAAATCCCTGTTCTTCTACATTTGTCAAACATCTCATTAGTTGGGTTAATTAAGACAAGGGATCACTCTGTAGTTTAATGGAATATGCTCACACGCTACATGACATATCATAAACACTCCTCAAATGGGTATTATGTGGGTCACACATTATCAATGCCTGGATACCTTTTGATCAGCAATCTAGTTGTGGCTAATATCAGCTGGGGACTGAATGGAGTTGGTCTGAATTCCATGAAGCATCAAAGTTATGTAATTTTTTTTAACCACTTCAAATTCTTAGGTTAAGAACTTGCTTGATTTCTTTATTTCAGCATTTGTGGGAACTGATTTGAAACTGCTCTATTTCTAATAGAGACTTCTATTCACATTGATTGGAAAATGAAAAAGATAAATAGAGATGGTAAGGTTGTATAAAATGCATTTAAACCAACCAGTACATAAATTGGTAAATGATAAAAACACTTTGTTTTGTTTCGGTGCCCACTGGGCTAGGAAATTAGCCGATGTAGAAAATGTCACTTTAGAAAAATAATTTTAAAATTACACACGGGTGTGGGCTTTAGTACTATGAAAGAAATTGTGGAGAGACGAGAAATAAGAGGATTCGTGCTGATTCTTTGCCAGGTCTTGATGTAGCACGGACTTAGAAGCATTTTCAAGAATAAAATCAAGATTACGCATGAAAAGCAACTCAATTTTATGGCAACACAAACTATGACTCAAAATTTGGAATAAAGGTCATTTTGATCCAGAATTATTCGCTGACTCGACTACCTGATGAAAACTAAAGAATCTAAAATAACAAAAGGATGATTCCCTTCTCTTAAACTCGATTGGCCCAGGCAATGACCATCTCCAACAAGAGAGAGTCTAACCACCTCTCCTTGACATTCAAAGGCATTACCATCGTCGAATCCCCCATCATCAACATCCTGGGGGTCACCATTGACCAGAAACTTAACTGGACCAGCCACATAAATACTGTGGCTACAACAACAGGTCAGAGGCTGGGTATTCTGCGGCGAGTGATTCACCTCCTGACTCCCCAAAGCCTCTCCACTATCTACAAGGCACAAGTCAGGAGTGTGATGGAATGCTCTCCACTTGCCTGATGAGTGCAGCTCCAACAACAGTCAAGAAGCTCGACACCATCCAGGACAAAGCAGCCCACTTGATTGTCACCCCATCCACCACCCTAAACATTCACTCCCTTCACCACCGACGCACAGTGGCTGTAGTGTGTACCATCTACAGGATGCACTGCAGCAACTCGCCAAGGCTTCTTCGACAGCACCTCCCAAACCCACAACCTCAGGGCAGCAGGCACATGGGAACAACACTACCTGCACGTTTCCCTCCAAGTCACCATCCCGATATGGAAATATATCGCCATTCCTTCATCATCACTGGGTCAAAATCCTGGAACTCCCCACCTAACAGCACTGTGGGAGAACCTTCACCACACGGACTGCAGCGGTTCAAGAAGGCGGCTCACCACCACCTTCTCAAGGGCAATTAAGTATGAGCAATAAATG
Organism: Heptranchias perlo; assembly: GCF_035084215.1. Lineage (NCBI taxonomy): Eukaryota > Metazoa > Chordata > Chondrichthyes > Hexanchiformes > Hexanchidae > Heptranchias > Heptranchias perlo. Next base: position 6,962,903 of record NC_090347.1, on the reverse strand, counting down.
CTGGCCTTGCTAGCGACGCCCACATCCCATGAACGAATAAAAAAAAAGTACTGGTTACTCCCGTATTCATGGCTCCAAGTGAACTAATGCAGGGGAAGGGTACTGGTGAAGTGCTTAATCTGCTATTCAGATTAGCTGACACACTGGCATAAGATTTTTTTGTGTGCACTAAGTGTAGCAAAATCATAAACCTGTTTCTAAAGAATGGGTTCATGATTTTGTTACACATCGTGCACAGAAGAGATCTTCCCCGGCTGACTGCAGAGGTGATATTAATGGATTATTTCTGTACTACTTAGTTGAGTGAAAGATGCTAATTGCAAAGGTTAATTGATGTATTGTTGTGCTGTTCCCTCAGCAACTCAGACAATAGATGCACAGGTTTTTCAATAAAAATATAATGGGAGGGCAGTAGAGTGTTAGACTGACATAGGGAGATGCTGGCTCGAGGCTAGGTCCTCACAGGAAAGAAGCAAGTATCTGAGGAAGAGTCCCCCTGTGCAGTTGTGCACTTCCTAATGGGTGATCACAGACTGACTGTTGCAGGTTCCTGGGAGTAGGGCACACCTTGCTTGTGGATAGTGTGAAGAAAAGATAATGAGGTGTCGATGATGGCCTTAAAATGAAACGTCTCAAGGTCATACAGCGTCAGCGTTACTTTAGAGTTACAAAATAACACACTCTTACGTTATGTGCACCATAATTATATAATAACCAACAGAGGCAGGCGGGACATGGAATCTAACCCATGCGTGTGGTATAAATCATATTACAGAATTGTGAAGTCTATAAATGACACCAATTTTTCTTGCAAAGGCCAGAAAGAGTCAATGGCTCATTTAATAACTACACTATGTGGTGTGGCAGAGGGCTGTATCGGCAAAGTAGATCCAGCTTCAATCTCTGATCTGTGTTAAGTTAGGTCTTGCAGTTGCCCTCTTGTAGAAAGGGGGTAATCAGGCAGCACTCCTGTTCCTGATTATTATCTAATGATTTCTGCGGGAAGGTGCGCGGTCATTAGGTGATGACAAGATAGGGTTCAGTTGTGATATCCCTCATGGTTGAAAAGACAGCTGATGTCACTGTCTAGGCTCCAACACATGATCAAAGTAATAGAAGACTCCCAATATCCACACAACCATAATCCAACATGAGTCACTGTCTATGTGAGAGTTGAAAAAATGTTTAGGTGCACTGGGGTTTAAGAGGTTGGGGAAATAAAAAGACTGGACTCAAAACGAGATATACAACATGAAAAAAATTCAGCATGTATCGGAGCAGGTTAGAAGATATTGAAGTCTGACTAGATTAATGTCAGCTTGTTATTTTACTCCCCATCGCGTCCACTGTGTAAAATGTCAAGGAAAATATTTTCTTACAGTGGGATAAAAGTTGATTACTAACTGCCTGAAAATGAGCATGATTTCAAAATGCTTGTGTAACAAATTTAATCTAGTTTGTAACAGCATCATCAATTCACAAACTCACTGTCTCATATTTTATAAGTTGTATTATCTCCAGGCCTACTGCTCGATTATTTTATTTCCTTACAGATTAAAAACCTATCCAGTTTTACACTCTCATTAAAATCTCTCCTAAAAAATAAATCTGCTCCAGTTAATGCAATTCTCAGTCCGAATACGACAAAAAAAAGTTAAAGGAGAGGGAAGTGTTATTTACAGCTTTCCTGAGCAAAGGTGCAAAATTAGGCATCTCATCCTGTCAGCCAGCACTGTCTCAGGTGTGTAACAGTTTTATCCAAAAGCTGTAATACATCTGTCCACTTACCTCGGTACCTTTGTAGTAGCGTTCAGGAATTTCATCGTATGCAATATCAACGAAACACACATCTCTTTCAATGTCTTTTGCATCAGAATTGAAGATCTGCAACATATATGTATATAATATCTTTAATTATGCAACATAAAACAGAATGTAGTTGGTCAATGATCAATATGCAGAGAGTAACAGACACCTCGAAGTTAATTAGACGGTTGCAATTCAATCATGGAACTGCAAGTCAGCAGAACAGGTGGAAGGTATCACATATTGAAAAAAGAATGGGTGATATGCATACTCAGTGAATGGTGTTGAACTTGCTAGGGGACGAGAATGAAAGAGGTCTTGGCATGATAGTACAGTCAATACTTAACGTCCAGTAATTGTGCAGCAGCAAATAATAAAGCTGACAGAATGCTGAAATAAAAACAGAAAATACCTGAAATGCACAGAAGGTCTACTAGCACCTGAAAAGAGAAAAGCGGACTAATATTTTGGATGTAGACTCTACATCAAAATGGACAAAGGGTCTACAACCAAAACATTACCCATCTTTTCTCTTTTCAAATGCTGGCAGTCCTGGTAATTTTTTATTTCTTTGCCCCCCCACCTCCCCAACTCAATGGAGCTATATTGCTAAATTAGTGGTGTACAAGTGTGAGGTCATACTGAAGCTGCACAGTTGCCCGGTCAGGCCACGTCTTGAGTACTGCATTCTTCTAGTCACTGAGACATTGGGAATCACCGAAGCCCTGAGACAGTCCACATAAGGGTGATGAGGCTGATCGCTCAGGTCAGAGGAGTAACTTACAAGTTTCGGACTCTACAACCTTGAATGGAAGTGAATGAAAGTGGTAAAGAAAATGTAATCCAGAGCAATATTTTAAGTTAAACCACAACAGCAGGAAAGGGGGACATAAGTACAAAGTAGTAAAAGGCAAGTTTAGGACTGATGCCAGAAAGCAATTCTTTACACTTGGAATGGTTTTTGGCGTAGGATAGTGGAGGGAAAAACACAGGAATAATTTTTGAAGTATTTAGGTTCTCGGAGAGGGAGACTGAAGGATGAGCGGGATGGCCTCAATGTCTTCACTCATCTGTACTTATCATATCATTGTGGATGTTTTTAGATGACTTTAGAAACTCATAGATTTGTAATGAACATTACATGATCCTGGAGGTAAAATTCTGGGTTTACATTGACTGACAGGTATTGGTTACGGTTTATAGCCTTTACAAGATGATGCATATTTGCTTTAGATGTATTTTCCTACTGTTGGAGAGTGACTGCAGTCCATTTGCTCAAAAGGAAGGTTTCCAATGGCATTTGAAGATCAAAACAATACCGTATGACGTAGGATAAAAGGTTTTACAGATTTTATGATGTCGGCCTGAAGGTATATTAGATCAATGTGACAGGGCCTGTCGTATTACCAGTAGATATCCGGAAAATCTCCCTGCTTGTATAGGTTATAAAATGCTCTTTTTGCTTTAGGCCTCTCAAATTATTCATGCGCTTGTCTCTAATAAATGGTAGCCATTCCGTTTCTATTTTATCTTGTAAAACAGGCAACATCTAGCTTCAAAGAGCTTTTAAGATTATTTTTGGGACTTTCACTCAGAGCTGCCAAAAGAACGATGGGTAGAAAATGAAAATTGATAAAGTGGATGTGTACAAGTATTTTGGGTAAGGCCAGGCTAGGAAAGCCAGAGGTCATGATTATAAGCTAAATTTAACTGAAGGAATAACTTTCTGCTTAGATAGAACTGTCACATCATAGAATAAATTGCTCCCTATGGCACTTAATACTGACTCAGTTGTAACATTTGAAGGGGATAAGATTCTGCAAGGGGGGGGTAAAGGGATATACATTTACGGTCAGAAAACTATGAGGAAATGTCAGATTAGGTCCTAAAAATGATTTGGATCTTGGAGTGAGCTGGATTATAAGCGTTCTACAAACCTTGTGTTCTTGTGGAACATTGCGCTGGGTCAATATTAGGTGTTCTTCCGAGGTTGGGATAAACTTTACTTTGCAGTTAACCCATGCTGTACCTTATCTGGGAGTACTTAATGCAAAAAAAAAGAAAAACATTCCATTCTCCAGTAATGACATTCCTCACCTTGGATAACATTTAGGGCAGCTCTTAAAGGGATACAATATTCTTACATGTGGGAGAATATCTCCATTCTAAAATATGTACCCTCCTCCCCCAAACCACAATAAAATAATTTGTTTAAAAAGTCCACCAACTTGAGAGAAGTTGTTTGTAGTTGGTATTCTGAATTTACGAATCAATGTTGGGATCAGTATTCAATACCTGGAAGAATGCTGATTCCTATTTAGATCAGTGACAGCTGGCCAGAGATGGATCCACCAGATTCATCTTCCCAGTCGGCCTCATCTGGCCTAGATACCACATGTGACACGTTTGGAGGAGGTTGTATTTTGTAATACAAAACATTAAGAGGGGGGAAATCTTTATAAATAATTAGCTGTTATCCCATGGCATTGCTCATGGACATAAAATTTGAAAATACACTGTTCCTTTCTCCTACTATTACCGTCATCCTGATTGTATTCATCTAATTATTTGTTTCCCTCTTTCTGTCACAAACCTTGCCCCACACACTGGGGCCGATTTCAATTTCAGGCACACAATGGGCACTCAGGGGTGAAGTGCACCACTGCCTTCGTGTTGTTAGTGCTGGCTCGGGCCTCATTTGCATGCTGCAGGCGTCAAACTGGCACTCCAAAGCAGCTTGCTGGTTGGGGAGAGCGGGAAGTGGACCTCACACCAGCCAGCAGTATTTTTGTGGGTTCAGGAAAAGGCACTCCTGCTCCTTCTGGTCCTACAAAAATAAAAATTAAAAATATCTTTGGCCATTTTTTGAGCGGCCTCCAGCAGTCCCTGGTTGGGCCGCTCAATGTCGGTACAAAAAGGGCGGAGCGTGGGCTCTATGTACATCATGGGACCTCGATATGCATAATAGAAGTGATCTCCCTCCTGAAACAGGTGAGCACTCTGGCCGCCCTTCTCAGGACTCTGTCCAAGATGGCCATGGTAAACGGGGCAGTAACCCGATGCCACTTTCAGATACTATCAGCCCATTTACACTGGGTGGAATTGGCCCCACTGTCTCTCATTATCATCCCTGTCCCTCCTGTTTTCCTTTGTGCTTCATTATTAATCATTCTCCAAATGTGTTGTTTGTAACTAATGCACAGGGGAAACTATTCAGGTGTATCTTTGTGTATAAAGAAAGAACTTGCATTCATATAGCGCCTTTCATGACCCCAGGACTGATGCAATATTTCTGTAGAGTTGACAGTAAACAGTGAAATTATTTTAAATTTACATGGGGGTCTCCCACAGAGTCACTCTCAGTCCTACTTATCAGGAAGCAGGAAGCAGGGGGCAGGAGAATTTTTCAGGCTGGAGGCTGCAGTATTGGAGAGGAGGGCACAGAGGCTGTAGCATTCAATAGGAGGGAGGGAGCAGAACCGAAGATTAAGCACTTGGGGTCAGCCTGTTGTTAAGAAGGAGAGAAGGTTGGAGCAATTGGGAGTCGCCTTGCTGTGACGGGAGAAGCCAAGCCAAAGCTGAAGCACTTGGTTTGGATCTGGGAGGGATAGAGGTAGGGAAGGCGGGGAACAGAGCTGGATCGCTGGACCTGGGTCTGGAAGGCCGCAGAGCTCAGACAGAGTGGGTAAAATGCTGGGGTTGCGGGAGAGAAATGGAAAACTATCGTGGCTAAAAGTAGGTTCAATTTTCCCCCCCAACAATCTGATTGGTCTGCGGTGTCAAGTGATTAGTATGGACTAATCAACAATGCTAGAAGTTCACTATACCAGTAGAATCATACAATATTACAGTTAGCAGAGACAAGATTTTTAAAGGTATAACTTTGACATCAGAGCCTCTGTGTGGAGTGCCAATGCCTGAAATCATTTTAAATTAATGTCCTTAAAATATTATATGTTGGGACTGTATTAATACATATATGTTTAGCACCAATTGCACTGTGCGGTGACAACTAAACCAAAGTAAAAGCAAAAGTACCCGAGTAAAGAGCAGAAAATGATATTGAAACAAATATATAAAAATGAAAGTAACTGTGAAGAATAATTTTGTCTTGGCTATCAGTAAAGGTTGAGCCTTGGAAGTGTCCTAAACTGAAATAACAGCAATAAATTAATTTAAATGTAAAAAGGGAAAAACAGTCTTGCTGTTTATTTGCTCCTTAATCCTCAAAAGTTTTCTAGCAGAGAAAAGGCTTGCAGTCAGTCACCGATATAGCTTCTAACGTTCTGGGAGAGAATGTGAACGCTGTGAACCATGCAATTCAAAAGTGGTGACATGGTTACCAGCCATCAATCAGACATCTTACTATGGACCAATCACATGCAAGATGTAATGTTTACGTGGCTACTGCAGAACAATGAGATGTCTGGACATGGAGAGACATGGATAAACATAATTATGTTTATTTATAAAGATTTTTAAAATAGCATTTCTGGGACAGTATCTTCTCCAGAATATTGTTGCGCACTCAGTATTACAACACGGGTGCAGACCTCCTTGTATCAGACACAGCAAGCTGGCCACAAATCATTGCAACAATTCTATTATTTAAAAAATACAAAATCAAAAGAACTATTTCCAAAAAGGGAAAATGTTAAATAATAACAGTCACCATTAGATGGAGCCTGAGAACCATTTAGGGGGAAAGCATTCCGATTAACCCATTCTAACTTTACTTTTGGCCATTTTAGACATTAACACTATCAGTCTCTGGCCGGATCTCCTACACGTCATTCGCTATTTTCAGCCGAAATAGGCAGATGCACTGATACAGACGTGTGCCAGTGCCATTCTTGAGCCAATTGTCCAGAAGTGTTTGAAAGTAGGCAAGAGTGACTTGTCCTCCGATGTTCCCTCCTTCCCTACAGGACACTACATTCTACCATTCAATGGAACAGCATCTGCAGCTCCAGTGCGCTGAGCCAGTTATCCTGTATTGATACCAGGATTAAAGGCAAGAGGTAGAAATATTTCAGAAAAGTACATCAGTCCTTGCATTTGGTAGCAGAAAATATTTTGCTCCAATTTAATTCTGTAAGATGTAACTGGAGTGATTTGGCGATAAAGTCAAAGGACAATTCCATAAATGTCAGCAGTATTCCTTTTGACAAAGCACCATCTACAAGGCACAAGTCAGGAGTGTGATGGAATACTCTCCACTTGCCTGGATGAGTGCAGCTCCAACAACACTCAAGAAGCTTGACACCATCCAGGACAAAGCAGCCCGCTTGATTGGTACCCCATCCACCACCCTAAACATTCACTCCCTTCACCACCGGAGCACTGTGGCTGCAGTGTGTACCATCCACAGGATGCACTGCAGCAACTCGCCAAGGCTTCTTCGACAGCACCTCCCAAACCCGTGACCTCTACCACCTAGAAGGACAAGAGCAGCAGGCACATGGGAACACCACCACCTGCACTTTCCCCTCCAAGTCACACATCATCCCGACTTGGAAATATATCGCCGTTCCTTCATCATCACTGGGTCAAAATTCTGGAACTCCCTAACAGCACTGTGGGAGAACCTTCACCACATAGACTGCAGTGGTTCAAGAAGGCGGCTCACCACCACCTTCTCAAGGGCAATTAGGGATGGGCAATAAATGCTGGCCTTGCCAGCGACGCCCACATCCCATGAACGAATAAAAAAAAAGTAATTAGGATGAATGATCTTAATTTCTTTGGGTTATGACCTTAATTTGAATAATGCAGAATTAGTTAATTTCGCTATAAATGTCACAAATTGCAATGATGAGAAAATAGTATTGCTGGGGTGTGCTGGAGAACTAATGTTACATACTTATCCTAGAGACAGGCAAGAATACAAATGATCAGGGATTGATATTCTATTGCTCAGTGGGCTGGGATGTTTCTTCTGCTTATCTGGTCACAAAAGAAAATAACGGTCCAGATCTAATGAATGAGTATGCAATTAGTTATTCTACTATGGTCATGGGCACCATAATTTAAGCCACTGAAGACTGCTATAGAAACTTACTTACAGTCCAATGCAGAGCAAACCTCTGTATTTTGTGTCAGGCCCTGAATGTTTTGACACTGCATCTCCCACCCCACCCCCCATCACCACTAATTTTTCATTCAACTACACTAACCACTGAATGCACTGTATTTTTCCATTATGAAATCAGTTATGAAGGTGATGGATGAACAGGGCTGGGGAACTGATCATTTTGCTACTCATCAGCCGGTGACACAATAAAGCGCTTCAGGGTCAGATAAAGAACTGGTCAGGTGTTATGTCAATACCCTCATACTGACATGACAATATGGCTCTATCTCAATGTCAGACCACATTGTTCTGTTCCTTATCATCTTATCATCTCTATCCTTTTAGTACTTGGAGTTGGAATGCCAAACCAATGCCAAATTCAGCGACACTTTTGTACTGGGGACACTGGCCATTGTGCATTAACTAGAGCTTGCAAAACTCATTGTATTTGGATGCCAAGAATTCTTTAGGTGGTAAATAATGTTATGAGTTTAATTTTCATGCTTATTGTTCAATTTCTGTATTTAACCAAAATATGCAATTGTGACCATACAGAATTTCCGTGTGTCAGATTACTGGGAAAGAAACATCCATTATATAAATATCTACTAAATAATGGTTGCCTAAAGTGATGCTGGCTGAGGGATAGTTAGATTTATTCAAAGGCTAATCGCAGGTGAAAATGACAACTGCTCATGCAGTCTTGATAAATCCAAATTTAAGTATATAGGAACAGGAGAAGGCCATGCAGCCCCTCGAGCCTGCTCTGCCATTCAATTAGATCATGGCTGAATTTAATTAGATCATGGCTGAGATTTGATAGTTGTAGTTTTAAGAGTTTTTAAGATCAGTCCTACAGAGGTGGGAAATGTCTTACCTTTAGCACACCTAGATTTTAATACAGACAATACCAGTAACAAAAACAGTCTGTACAGATAACACGTGACAAGACTGTAACAACAACTTGCATTTATATAGCGCCTTTAACGTAGTAAAACGTCCCAAGGCGCTTCTTAGGTGTGTTATCAAACAAAATTTGACACGGAGCTATATAAGGAGATGTAAGGACAGATGACACATTGAGATATTAAGACGTCACATACCACAAAACCCAAAGGTCAGTTTATCAGCGTTATGTAAAGGCCTCGTTGGGTCACGTTATTGAAACAAATACAGTGATATTCTCTATAATATATACAAATGGAGAATAATTTTCCAAGTACATGCAGGCATTGGGGAAATCTTGCTAGCTGTCATCTTGGAAAATCAAGGGTGTACCGCTACCTGTACACAAGGTTTCCCATTACCAGCATGTGCCTGGAACATCAGCTCCACAATATACACATAGGTGAGCAGCAGGTTCACAACATTTTCAATACATTTTTGTTAGTTTTTGGTGGACAGTGAGGGAAGTGGTTCCAATGATTTAATTGCATGATTTGACTGAAGTGCTATTGCACTGTGTTTTCAACGGCATTGATAATATGGTCTACTTCACTGCATGTTAAACTGCAGATCCTGTGGATATTATGCAGTTCCTCTTTCATTATGGGGCTCTCCTATATCTTAACCTCAGCCATTTAACAATCTCCGAATCTGTCACTGAGTACTCTCCAGTACCTCAGTAAATTTCAATACATCAATCTCAGCCATTATTGTGTCTGCCCTGTATCTCAGTCATTACAGGACTCCCCTGTGTCTCAGTTATTGTGGGGCTCTCCTGTATCTTGGTCATTATACACTCTCCTGTATCTGTCATTACAGCACTTCCATGTACCCAAGTCATTGCAGCACTCACCTGTATACAACTCACTGTAGCGCTCTCCTGTGTCTCAGTCATTACAGAATTCTCCTGTATCTTGGTCATTACAGCACTCCATTGTATCTCAGTCTTTACAGCATTCCTTGTATCTCAGTCGCTGCAGCATTCTTCTGTATCAGTCACTGTAGTGCTCTCTGTGATCTCAGTCACTACAACACCACCTTGCATCTTGGTCATACAACAATCCTTTGTTTCAGTCTTTACATCATTCCGCTGTATCTCTCATTGCAGTGCTCTTTTGTGTCTTAGTCACGAGCACTCTCTGTGCTGCCAGTCATTGCAGCATTCACCTGTATAGCAGTCATTACAGCACTCCCAATTATCTCAGTCATTGCAGCATTCCTTTATAACTTGGTCATTACAGGACTTCCCTATATTTCAGCCATTGCAGCCCTCTCATGTATCTCAGTCCCTGTAGCCCCCTCCTGCATCTCAGTAGCTGTCAGTTTCTCCTGCACTCAATCTCAATTGCAATGTGATACTAGTTGATCTTGTAGCTTGTCCAAATATCTCACCCCCGCAGTACTTGATGACACCAATAAAAGGGCACGTTTAGAAGAAGCAATTTCATACGAAAAATACAGATACCATTCTCCTTTAAACATATTTTTCAGCATTTTACTCCTTTCCCATTATCCTGTAGGGGTATCAAAGAATCATACAGCACAGAAGGCCATTCAGTCCATTGTGCCCATGCCAGGTCTTTGAAAGAGCTATCCAATTAGTCCCACTCCCTTGCTCTTTCCCCTTGGCCTGCAAATTTTCTTTTTCCCTTTTGAAAGTTACTATTGAATCTGCTTCCACCACCCTTTCAGGCAGTGCATTCCAGATTATAACGACATAACATATGGAGACTTTGTCTTGAAAAGAAGGGGAAGCACTGTAGAAAGGCACTGAATTTATCTATCAACTGATTAAGAAGATGGGGTTTGTATTTAACAAGCAAAGTCAAACAGAGATTGACCTATTTGGTCTAAATGACTAGAATTAAATGATTTGAGGATTTTTTTATTTTTAAAGCTATTAAGGTATTTTTCCCCCTACTTCTGTATTTTCACTGCACCAATGCACTATCCTCAATCTAGGGAGTGCCCTCCAAACTGATGGAAAAAGCATCTGAGTCGTGGGAGCTAAACAGTGATAATAAACTTGAATTGCTTGAAAAATAAATAATTGCAAAGCATTAGTTACTTACATTATTATTCGATCCATTGTTGTCTTCGTACTTTGTTTCTATATGAATGGAGAACTTAGGCAAAAAGGAGCACTGAAAAACAAAATTAAGTGAATTAATCACATTTTTGTTTACATTCATGGCAAAACAATGTTCAATGTAGAAGCATAATGAAGGCAACTGGCCTCAAATTCCATAATAAATTAAAAAAATAAGGGGGGTAATTTTGACTTCAAAGGAAATGAAAATCGGAAGAGGTGTATAATGGGCGGCTGATTCGATATCGCTCGCTATACACTATCGGCCAAAGTCAAAGTTACCCCCAACTTCTCGAGCGATTCACTAGTTTACACCGTTTCTCTGGGATTTCCGCCAATCTTCTGCTGAAGTTACGGTGGACGATCGGGAAAACCCCATGGAAATTCAAACCCACTGTATATGTTTAGAGATTCACCATTTCCAAGTTTAAAAATTCACCATTTCAAGCTTTTAAATTGTTTTTTTAATCAGCTTCCTCGAATGTCAATTATCCCTTTCTTCATCCACCTGACTTGATACCTCTGCAGCTAAGAGGGCAGATGCACAACATGCTCTCAGATGATGCCAATGTTCTTCATAGCCAGTCCTTAGGAGGCACCAGGGACCACTCGCCCTACCAATCTTGTAACTCTCCCTCCCCTGCAGGAAACCACCGGTCTCTATTTGTTGCTGTCAACTGAGAACAGAGCAGATAGGGAATCAAACCTGCATCTATCACCACTATGTCACTGAGCAATAATGTTTGAACACTTAGCACCTCCCTCCAGACAGTTCTTCAAATTTAAAAATTGTTAGTCACTGCTGATAAAGAAGGTATTGACTGATATGCAGTGTGTTAAAAGATGGCAGCTCAATTGAAGGATGAGACCATAAAGCACAAGAATAAAGCTTGAACGGATTGTTCGTTAGCTGCATCCCATGACAGAATACTTCCTGTAATCCATGATCAGACCTAATATTATTCATACTACACTAGTAAACTGTCCATGGCATTGTCCAAGGTCCGTTAATGAATATAAGCTTTTTATATACAAGATGGTGACAGAATTGGGAGACACACATCAGGCACTTGCTCCACAGAGCCACCTAGTGCCCAGAGCTTGTATTGACATTGTGACATCTGAAAATTGAATAGAAAATATTGACAGAGTAAATGTTGACACAAAAGCTTAGCTAAAAATCATAACAAGAAATAAGGTTTGTGGACTTTAAGTATGCATCTATTGTCAGATTTAAAATATAGATGGAGACTTTCTTATACAGTTTTTTTTTATGGTCCCTCTTCTTCTGATATCACAGTCAAATTATTTAGGACTGTTTAATACTTAAACAAAAGAAACAGCTAAAATAAAAAAAGTAAATGAACTGTCGTCTGATAGCACAAAGTTAACTGACACAAAATAATGCAACTATAGTATGTGCACACTCAGAAGGTATGACACGAGCCACTGGACGACAGAGTTTGAGTTATAAATTTCACTTCTAACATTTCCTTCTTCTCTTAGCCTATTGTAGGAAAAAGAAAACAAGAAATAGGTAATGAAAATGCTTTTAAAAATTAAGGAAACACGAGATGATGTTCTGAATATGGACTATTTCTTCAGAGAAAACTGGAACAGATCTACATTTAATGTTACTGTTGTACTTTAACATACAGGAATATAAAAAAAAACCCTGAACTTCATCCATTTGGAAAGATGTACATTTCTAGTTATCTCAAGATTAAAGAGAACCTGAGAGAGAAGTGACCGCAGCTCAAACAATAGTCCTGTGTCCCGTCTGTCAGGGCGAGCTAAATATAACTTCCTATTCAAATCAGGCATTACAAATACTGTCAAATGTATTTGCTCCCTGTAAAAAAATGTCAGATGTTCCCCTTGCCAGCAACTCCTTCCTAAGGAATCATGGCATCAAGCTAATTCATCTCAAATATCACTGAATTTGAGGACTGGGATTCAGACCGCCAATCCCCAAAACAAAAACTGGCAGCTAAGGAACAAGTAGGTGTAGCAAATGTGCTTAAATTAAGCACAGCTGGAATTGAAATGACATTATTAACACTATTATGAATATTGCAATGAAAGGAGTGAGTGCATTAAAATTGATAATTCTGCTGTTTAAATGTTTACTAAGAAATACAGTGTCACCTGTCAGCATCCGGTTAATATGAAAAAAAAGTTTTCAAAATTATCAAAATTTTCTGGAAAATCCGAGTTGCTTTGGAACAGAGTTGAAAACATATTATAGATTAACAGTTGGCTCCAGTGGTGGAAAGAGAAGAGATCAGCTGCAGAGAAGGAGATGACAATACTTTAATTAAGTATAATGTCATGTGGCAAGTGGCATCATGGTTTTCCTTCACAAAATCAGTCATGCACAGGCTCTGGGCTGGAGATGCTGACACACAAAATAAAAGAACAATTCTGTATAAAAGAACTATAAAAGAGCAATTCTTGAAAAAAATCTATGAAAGAACAATTCCATATACAAATCTATAAAAGGACAATTCTATATAAAAATCAATGAAAGAACAATTCTATATTAAAGGTCTATAAAAGAACAATTCTCACTTGTAGCAAAGGAATCCAGGATCTCTTCACCATTTTTTAAAAGTTTGACAATTTTCAGAATTGTGTAACACTGGGGAGATGTATGATTTCTCACTAAAGAAGTTTGAGGGAGGTAGATTAAGGGAAAGGCAGTGTGGCCCGACAAGGGAAATGTATCAGTGGTTTCTCTCTCTCTGCTGCATTTTCATTGGCACTGAAAGGTAATCTAACCCTACCCCCACCTCGTGAAGGGATTTATAGCATCTCGATGTCCAATGGGGAACTCGATTATTGTCACTTCCAAAATATTGGTAACGAAATAGATTTTTTCAAATTAACATTATTTTGACAAATAGTTTAAAAGGTCAAAAATTCCATTACTCAATGCCCTGGGTGAGACCTAATATTTCTAGGCCTTGACCAACAGAGAAGTCTAATTGATGAACGCATCAAAGTCTAATTGATGAACTAAAGACTAGAAGTGAAACTGCAAAAAAAAATCAAGATGGGACTATTTGGTGGCATGCAAACCTCCATCCAGATGTGATGTATTGCTGGGTTTTTGTGATCGAAAATTAACATATAAATTTACAAACTGATTTGGATCTTGAAAAACTGTATAAAACAAAAAGGCTGTGGTTTCCTTAACCCCTAAAAGGTGATACCGTTTCTATAATAGCACTGTCCACAATGACAAACCCAATTGTAACTAGCTGGACATTTTGCCTTCCACCAAATGTTCCCTACTATTTGTTGCACTATATTTCAGTTGTATCTCTCTTTTTGTGTCTTTCTGTGTCACCTTGCTAAGAACATAACAAATAAAGTATGTATGACAGAAGGGAGGAGGAGTGGATATATTTAAAATACCGAAAAATAATGGCTTAAAAGAAGAAATATGATCAGAAATCATTCATTGTACTCAAAGCTCCAATGGATATAATGTTAGTTTTCACTCTGGCAAAGAATATGATTGTCAAACCATTGATATTTCATGATAGAAATAATGTACAAAGTTGCACAATAAAGCAACCCCTGACATTGCTTAGTCCTAGTTCTATAAACCGATGCATTATTTTATTTTGCAAATAATTTTTCTGTATTCTCGACTCCCAATCAATACAATCGAAGGATAATCAAAAATTTGTATAGGCAGCTCCCTGGAAGCAGTTAAGTGTGCTACCGAGAGCAGAATTTAGCCATACAGACCTGGAAGGTTCCAGGTCCAATCCTTTGCCTGTGCTGACCTAGCATATCTCAGCTGGGACCACAGTGGGCACACGACCATTGGCTGAAGGGAGGAGAAAATCAGCCAGGCTTCCTGCTCCTGTTTATCATCGAGTGACTCCAACTGAAAGTGCGCAAGTATGGGTGGGAATAAAATGGGATCCAGGTTGGCTGCAATACTCTCTATGATCAATTAACCTGCCATATTCAGTCTCTAAGTTCAAACAAGAAGAATGGCCATTTGAGAGAAGTAATGGAGGGAGTAAGCGTGGTTAGAACCATACCCCAGCAGGAGTCAAGATAGGAGGGGAGAAAATTTGAAGGATTTCAAAAAATTTCTTAAGATATGACCTTGTCAAACTGGAAATGATGAATGTTGTACAGATACGTACACTCAGCTCCAAGGCACAGAAATTAAACAGCAGCAATCTGCACAATAAATTTCTAAAAATTCTTCATTCCTTTTGACATCATGCCCATTGGAATGTTTCAGGAACTCTGATGGTTGATTATAAATGGAACAGATGTTACCAGAGTAATTATTTTTCTATCATAAAATTCACAATTAAAGTAGTTTGGGGATATGATTTGTCTACACACCAGCAAAGAAATAAAGATTCTAACTGACAGCATGTTGTGGGAGCAAAGGCCACATCCATACCGACTGTACCTCATATCTCTGACCTTTACACTTCATTAGCTTCAATATTTCTTAAAAATACTGTCTCATCATTTCGCTAACGGGGCTAAGACAGTAACTATAAATGCTGGTGACAGGCTTCTGACATTTCTTTCGAAGTATCCTCAAACTTTGTCAGACACCAGTGTATTCCAATTTAAAGTTCTGACGAAAGGTCTTCGACCTGAAACGTTGACTCTCTTTCTTTCTCCATAGACGCTGCCTGACTTGCTGAGCTTCTCCAACATTTTCTGTTTTATTCCAATTTAAAACTGGGAGATGAATGCGTATGTTGAAATGAAAACAAAATAAGCTGGAAATACATAGCAGATCAGTCCGCATCTGAAAGAGAAGGGGAGGTTAACATTCTGGGTGCAGCCCTCCATCCTTCAGCTGTGCATTTCCAGCATTTTCTGTTCCCCCCACCTCTCCAATTTTTAACTATTTGCAGTTTCTCTTTTTGTTGCAACTGTAAATGTTGCTGTGATGGATCCTATTTTTGTGACCTGGTATTCTGCATTGTTTAAGGGATGCTAGAGATGCCAGTGTCTGGGAAAAACTATGAGGGGATTTAGATCACCTCCACCACAAAGTGTGGTCTCCTCAAACACTTACCCTGTCCTTCCCTTCCCTTCTCTTACCTTCCCCAGGGCTCTGTCTGCCCTCTCAGGTGAATGTAACAGATCCCATGGCACTATTTCGAAGAAGAGCACAGTAGTTGTCCCCGGTGTCTTGGCCAATATTTATCCTTCAACCAACCTAAAACAGTTTATCTGATAATTATCACATTGCTGATTGTGGGACGGGGATCCCGGAGGGAGCATTGCAGGAGCCTCAGCCTCTGCACTTGTCCAATAGGTTCTTGCAGCCCTTGTGGACGAGTGCAGGGACTGCAGGGAGGATAAGCAAACTGGCCACGGCACTGTGGTTCAGGGGGCCATTCAAGTCAGGGGAGGAAAAAGGAATGTGATTGCAGTAGGCGACAGTATAGTTAGGGGGATACACACTGTTCTCTGCAGCCAAGAGCGAGAGTCCCCGAAGGCTGTGTTGCCGACTCGGTGCCAGGGTTAAGGACATCTCCTCGGGGCTGGAGAGAAACTTGGGAGTGGGAGAGGGAGGATCCAGTTGTCGTGGTCCACATACGTAGCAACGACATAGGTAGGGCTAAGAAAGAGGTTCTGCTGAGGGAGTTTGAGCAGCTAGGGACTAAATTAAAAAGCATAACTACAAAGGTGATAATCTCCGGATTGTTACCTGAGCCACGAACAAATTGGCACAGGGTGAATCAGATAGACCATAAGAGATAGGAGCAGGAGTAGGCCATTCGGCCCTTCGAGCCTGCTCAGATCATGGCCGTTCTGATTTTTACCTCAACTCCACTTTCCCGCCCTTTCCCCATATCCTTTGACTCCCTTGCTGATCAAAGATTTGTCCAACTCAGCCTTGAATGTATTCAATGACTCAGCCTCCACAGCTTTTTGGGGCAAAGAATTCCAAAGATTCACGACCCTCTGGGAGAAGAAATTCCTTCTAATTTCCATCTTAAACGGGCGACCCCTTATTCTGAGACTATGCCCCCTAGTTTTAGATTCCCCCATGAGGGGTAACATCCTCTCAGCATCTACCCTATCGAGTCCCCTCATAATCTTGTATGTTTCAATAAGATCTCCTCTCACTCTTCTAAACTCCAATGAGTATAGACCCAACCTGTTCAATCTTTCCTCATAAGACAACCCTTCCATACCCGGAATTAACCGAGTGAACCTTCTCTGAACTGCCTCCAATACAAATATATCCTTCCTCAAAATAAGGGCACCAGAACTGTACGCAGTACTCCAGGTGTGGTCTCACCAGAACCCTGTACAGTTGTAGCATGACTTCCCTGCTTTTATACTCCACCCCCTCGAAATAAGGGCCAATATTCCATTTTGTTTTATTCGTTCATGGGATGTGGGTGTCGTGGCAAGGCCAGCATTTATTGCCCATCCCGAATTGCCCTTGAGAAAGTGGTGGTGAGCCGCCTTCTTGAACCGCTGCAGTCTGTGTGGTGAAGGTTCTCCCACAGTGCTGTAAGGAAGGGAGTTCCAGGATTTTGACCCAGCAACAATGAAGGAACGGCGATATATTTCCAAGTCGGGATGGTGTATGACTTGGAGGGGAATGTGCAGGTGGTGTTGTTCCCATGTGCCTGCTGCTCTTGTCCTTCTAGGTGGTAGAGTTCGCAGGTTTGGGAGGTGCTGTCGAAAAAGCCTTGGCGAGTTGCTGCAGTGCATCCTGTGGATGGTACACACTGCAGCCACAGTGCGTCAGTGGTGCAGTGAGTGAGTGTTTAGGGTGGTGGATGGGGTGCCAATCAAGCGGGCTGCTTTGTCCTGGATGGTGTCGAGCTTGGAGCTGCACTCATCCAGGCAAGTGGAGAGTATTCTCACTCCTGACTTGTGCCTTGTCGATGGTGGAAAGGCTTTGGGGAGTCAGGAGGTGAGTCACTCGCCGCAGAATACCCAGCCTCTGACCTGCTCTTGTAGCCACAGTATTTATATGGCTGGTCCAGTTAAGTTTCTGGTCAATGGTGACCCCCAGGATGTTGATGGTGGGGGATTCGGCGATGGTAATGCTGTTGAATGTCAAGGGGAGGTGGTTAGACTCTCTCTTGTTGGAGATGGTCATTGCCTGGCACTTGTCTGGCACAAATGTTACTTGCCACTTATGAGCCCAAGCCTGGATGTTGTCCAGGTCTTACTGCATGCGGGCACGGACTGCTTCATTATTTGACGGATTGCGAATGGAACTGAACACTGTGCAATCATCAGCGAACATCCCCATTTCTGACCTAATGATGGAGGGAAGGACATTGATGAAGCAGCTGAAGATGGTTGGGCCTAGAACACTGCCCTGAGGAACTCCTGCAGCAATGTCCTGGGGCTGAGATGATTGGCCTCCAACAACCACTACCATCTTCCTTTGTGCTAGGTATGACTCCAGTCACTGGAGAGTTTTCCCCGATTCCCATTGACTTCAATTTTACTAGGACTCCTTGGTGCTACACTCCGTCAAGGGCAGTCACTCTCACCTCACCTCTGGAATTCAGCTCTTTTGTCCATGTTTGGACCAAGGCTGTAATGAGGTCTGGAGTCGAGTGGTCCTGGCGGAACCCAAACTGAGCATCGGTGAGCAGGTTATTGGTGAGTAAGTGCCTCTTGATAGCACTGTCGACGACACCTTCCATCACATTGCTGATGATTGAGAGTAGACTGATGGAGCGGGAATTGGACAGATTGGATTTGTTCTGCTTTTTGTGGACAGGACAGGCCTGGGCAATTTTTCACATTGTCGGGTAGATGCCAGTGTTGTAGCTGTACTGGAACAGCTTGGCTAGAGGCGCAGCTAGTTCTGGAGCACAAGTCTTCAGCACTACAGCCGGGATGTTGTCGGGGCCCATAGCCTTTGCTGTATCCAGTGCACTCAGCCGTTTGTTGATATCACATGGAGTGAATCGAATTGGCTGAAGACGGGCTTCTGTGATGGTGGGGATATCGGGAGGAGGCCGAGATGGATCATCCACTCAGCACTTCTGGCTGAAGATGGTTGCAAACGCTTCAGCCTTGTCTTTTGCACTCATGTGCTGGTCTCTGCCATCATTGAGGATGGGGATGTTTACAGAGCCTCCTCATCCTGTTAGTTGTTTAATTGTTCTTCACCATTCACAACTGGATGTGGCAGGACTGCAGAGCTTGGATCAGATCCGTTGGTTGTGGAATTGCTTAGTTCTGTCTATAGCATGTTGCTTCTGCTGTTTAGCATGCATGTAGTCCTGTGTTGTAGCTTCACCAGGTTGGCACCTCATTTTTAGGTACGCCTGGACTGCTCCTGGCATGCTCTTCTACACTCCTCATTGAACCAGGGTTGATCCCCCAGATTGTTGGTAATGGTAGAGTGAGGAATATGCAGGGCCATGATGTTACAGATTGTGCTGGAATACAATTCTGCTGCTGCTGATGGCCCACAGCACATCATGGATGCTCCACTTTTGAGCTGCTAGATCTGTTCTGAATCTATCCCATTTAGCACAGTGATAGTGCCACACAACAAGTTGGATGATGTCCTCAGTGCGAAGACGGGACTTCATCTCCACGAGGACTGTGCAGTGGTCATTCCTACCAATACTGTCATGGACCGATGCATTTGTGACAGGTAGATTGGTGAGGACGAGGTCAAATAAGTTTTTCGCTCGTGTTGGTTCGCTCACCACCTGCCGCAGGCCCAGTCTGGCAGTGTGTCCTTCAGGACTCGGCCAGTAGTGGTGCTACCGAGTCACTCTTGGTGATAGACATTGAAGTCCCCCACCTGGAGTACATTCTGTGCCCTTGCTACCCTCAGTGCTTCCCCCAAGTGGTGTTCAACATGGAGGAGGACTGATTCATCAGCTGAGGGAGGGCGGTAGGTAGTAATCAGCAGGAGGTTTCCTTGCCCATGTTTGACCTGATTCAATGAGATTTCATGGGGTCCGGAGTCAATGTTGAGGACTCCCAGGGCCACTCCCTCCTGACTGTACATCACTTCTGGTCGGTCTGTCCTACCGGTGGGACAGGACATACCCAGGGATGGTGATGGAAGAGTCTGGGACGTTGGCTGAAAGGTAGGATTCTGTGAGTATGGCTATGTCAGGCTGTTGCTTGACTGGTCTGTGGGACAGCTCTCCCAATTTTGGCACAAGTCCCCAAATGTTAGTGAGGAGGGCTTTGTCGGGTCGACTGGGTTTGGTTTGCCTTTGTCGTGTCCGGTGCCGAGTGGTCCATCTGGTTTTATTCTTATTATGACTTTTTTTAGCGAGATTGTACAACTGAGTGGCTTGGTGGGCCATTTCAGAGGGCAATTTAAGAATCAACCACATATTGGCCAAACTGGGTGAAGATGGCAGGTTTCCTTCCCTACAGGGCATTAGTGAACCAAATGGGTTTTTACGACAATCCGGTAGTTTTCATGGCCACCATTACTGATACTAGTATTTTAATTCCAAATTTTATTTAATTAATTGAATTTAAATTCCCCAGCTGCCATGACGGGATTTGAACTCCTGACGCCGCATTATTAGTCTGGGCCTCTGGATTACTAGTCAAGTAACATAACCACTATGCTACCATACCGACAAGTCCCCTGGACCCGATGGCTTGCATCCGAGGGTCTTAAACGACGTGCCTACAGAGATAGTGGATGCATTGGTTGTAATCTTCCAGAATTCACTAGATTCTGGAAAGGTCCCAGCGGATTGGAAAACCCCAAATGTAACACCCCCAATCAAGAAGGGAGTGAGACAAATAGCAGGTAACTATAGACCAATTAGCCTAACATCTGTCATTGGGAAAATGCTAGAATCCATTATTAAGGAAGTAGTAGCAGGACATTTAGAGACTCATAATACAATCAAGGAGAGTCAACATGGTTTTATGAAGGGGAAATCATGTCTGATAAATTTATTAGAGTTCTTTGAGGAAGTAACGGGCAGGGTGGATAAAGGGGAACCAATGGATGCAGTATGTTTGGATTTCCAAAAGGCATTCGATAAGGTGCCACATAAAAGATTATTGCACAAGATAAGAGCTCATGTTGTTGGGGGTAATATACTGGCATGGATAGAGGATTGGCTAACTAACAGAAAACAAAGAGTCGGGATAAAAGGGTCATTTTCAAAATGGCAATCTGTAACTAGTGGGGTGCCGCAGGGCTCAGTGCTGGGGCCTCGACTATTTACAATATATATCAATGACTTGGATGAAGGAACAGAGTGTCTTGTGGCCAAATTTGCTGATGATACAAAGATAGATGGAAAAGCAAGTTGCGATGAGGACACAAAATGTCTGCAAAGGGATATTGACAGGTTGAGCGAATGGGCAAAAATTTGGCAGATGGAATGTAATGTGGGAAAATGTGAAGTCATCCACTTTGGGAGGAAAAATAAAAAAGCAAAATATTATTTGAATGGAGAAATAATATAAAATGCTGCGGTACAGAGGGATCTGGGTGTCCTCGTACATGAAACACAAAAAGTCAACATACAGGTGCAGCAGGTAATCCGGAAGGCAAACGGAATATTGGCCCTTATTTCTAGGGGGATGGAGCATAAAAGCAGGGAAGTCATGCTCCAACTGTACAGGGTGCTGGTGAGACCACACCTGGAGTACTGCGTACAGTTCTGGTGCCCTTATTTAAGGGAGGACAAAAAGCTGTGGAGGCTGAGTCATTGAATACATTCAAGGTTGAGTTAGACAAATTTTTGATCAGCAAGGGAGTCAAAGGATGTGGGGAAAGGGCGGGAAAGTGGAGTTGAGGTAAAAATCAGATCAGCCATGATCTCATTAAATGGCGGAGCAGGCTCGAGGGGCCGCATGGCCTACTCCTGCTTTTATCTCTTATAGTCTTATGGACCTTGCTGTGTGAAAGTTGGCTGCTGCGTTTCCTACAGTACAACAGTGACTACACTTCAAAAAGTACTTCATTGGCTGTGACACATCTTGGGACGTCCTGAGGTTGTGAAAGATGCTGTAAAAATGTGTCTTTTTTTCTCTTTCTTCCCTTCCCCAGAACGTAGCATCATTATACACAACCATCAAAAGAGTATTGCAAAAATGCGTGTCGTGGCATCTTGGAAGATTTTTTGACACATTTGCAGAAAAATAAAAGGATGGAAGGTATCATTCTGATACAGAAATCCCTTATTAACAATTACTCAAAATGCCTTAAAAAGGGATTGTCACCCTCAAAAAGAAGTACAGGGAGAGTATTGTATTACAGCACACAGGTGCCCAATGTACTTTGCCATGAGTGGTAAGATGTGAATTTGCACCCATGATTCCCCATATCGTCTCAGCCATGCCACTGCATGGATGCTATGGTCCACAGTAGAGCTGTATGGTCCCCAGGGGAGAGTAGGTTAGAAACTTTCTCTTGGTCAGATGGTGGATGGTAGATGCTAACACCTTATGCATAAACATGAATTAAGATTTAGATTCCATAGTTGTCAGTATAATACTTAAGCTTTACAGCTACAAAGGCACTCCTTGCACATAAAACAAACAAACAAAAAGACTTCTGTAATACCATTGTTCCGAGAAACCACCCAGAATGAAACAGGAATTGCAGAAATTTAAATTGATATATTTGTTCTAACAAAAGAATAAGTGATTACCTTTCTACTCAGAAAGGGGATATTTGCATTCCTTACTGTCACTTGGGGCCAGACTAATTACAGCTCCAAATGCTTTAAATGCTTTCTCCATTTGTTGTCCTCAGCTTCTTTACTGAACAAAGATTCTGTATGTGGCAGATTACTTTAGTGTGAGGTACTCATTAGCGTTTACAACAGGCATTTAGGGGCTGCTCAGTAAATCCATGCATTTAAAGATGATTGAACAAAGGTTATTCTATTTCAGCTGAAAAAACAAAGTGTACGCAATAGCATTGCCAAGCATTCTGATTGCGCTGCATTTTGGCACAGAATTTGATATTGTCACATGTGTATTCAAAGCTGTAAGGAGCCTTACACCACCAGGTTATAGTCCAACAGATTTATTTAAAATCACAAGCTTTCGGAGGCTTCCTCCTTCGTCAGGTGAGTGTGGGATTCCATGAAAGGTACCACATATATCGTTCTCTGACATCATATTCAAAGCTGGACAGAGGTGGGATATTTTCAAAAAACATAGTGCGTAAGTGGACATGGATTCAATTGTGAATATGTGAACTTTAAACTTGCTGAACCCGCACACGCATCAGTATTTTTTAAATGCAGCAATCAAAAAATACTTTCCTGTCAAACTTTCAATTATGGAAATTACCGAGTGCCCCCCAAACCCTATTTCAGTTCCACAGTTACTAATTACAACAAAGAATGAAAGTCAGTTTGACATGATAATGTTACTGACACAAAATGTTACTGACACTTTTTCCCCTTAAATTATTTTCTAACTCTTTTTAGATCCTCTTGTCCCACTCACTAACTGGGTGGGAAATGAACCACCTGCCTATGCTGCTAGGAGGTATGCAAAAGCAGGCCAGGGTGTTACCACTCGTCCTCTCCTCATAATGTCCCCTCTATGCTGTGAGGAAGCACTAACCCACTGCCTGACAGCCTCTCCTGATATGCACATCAAAGAATGGAAACTTTCTGTGTGAGGAATTGCAGGAGTAAACCCACCTCCCGTCACTCTGGTGGGGAATTAGTGTTCAGTATATCTGCAATCATAATTTTCAATGGTCAAAAGTCATTAATGCCTAAAAATTATGTGGTGAGCATAATAACCCCGCTTTGAAAAGGTTCAGACATGGTATGCTCCACTAACCAAAAACTAGTAAATTCAGATAAGTATAAAAATCTTTACTTGGTTTGTAGCTACATTACTGCCAACATAATTTGAAATCAAATTCACCAAGATACAGATAGCACTGTATGTGGTCAGAGGTCTATTATTTCAACTGATTGTGTGCTAGGTGAATGTTTAAATGTGTATAATTCAAAGGCGGTTGGCTTATACAACAGGAGCGTGTGTCTATGATCCACCAAATCCAGAGCTCCCAATCTTAGTCATCCCAAGATGGAGGGTTGCTGAAGCAGTGGCTCGGAGCTTCTGTGCATAAAGACAAGAAAATAAGAGGGAGCGTATCTCTGGCCTGTTTCCCACACCTCAAAGTCTGGTTTCAGAGCAACATCTGGCAGATACCTTGGAGCCGGATTAGTGTGTACCGTGGTATGACCCAAGCAAGGCAAGAAGGAAAGAAAATATCTTAATAAAACAATAAAAAGAGAGCGCGACCTTAAAAAGAAACAATTCATCCGAGTGGTCAAATTCAACACCTGGTTGATCACTGAGTACGATGCAGGCAGTGGCCTTTCAAAGCCTTTAAAATGGGATTTTTTTTTCTGTGCCAGTAAACTTCACCTTTGTGGGAGGATAAGGTCAGAACCACTCACCAAAAACTGCTGCTGTAAATCTTTGCTATTTTTTTCTTGCTATAGTTGGATGTTTCCTTGCTGGAAATATTACATCCAATTGATATTTTCCACGCAACTAATATTGTGGTTCTCCCCTTGGGTGTGAGTCATGGTGTTGAGAGATAGTTAAAAAGCAAGTAATTTATTGATTCTTTAAATACAGTACTTTGCAAATTAATACATTTTGCAATGTAATCACAATCCTCAAAACCCAGGGTTAAATTTGTAAAGCATCCAAACAATTTAATTTACTCTGGTAGTGCACCATTTAATGCATTTGAGTAAAATTCTTCTGTGTACTATTTTAAAGTAGTTGTTAACCAGTGTACTACCAAAGCAGATTAAACTCCTGGGTGTATTGGCATATATCCTGCAACAAGTGGGACATAAAAATACAGCAGTATGGTAATTCACTGGTACTTAGATATTTTGGGGTTTGTTCAGAAAACAAATTGAGCACAAAAGTTGTAAACATAATATTCAAATCAGACCTTAAATCCAACCTCCACTGCCTTTGTAGAATTCTAGTCCTGGGTTTATTTTCTCCTGTCTTATTGCACCGTTGCCATAACTACCCCATTCTGCTTCCCACAGCTACCTTGCACCACACGTAATTAAAATGAAAAAATGTTTCTGTACTTGCATGCATTGAAATGCTTGACATATATACATCAACAAAATTACATGCACTGAGAACCAGCAGCATAAATGAAGCTTCTCCATTCAGTCTACCTGTACAAATTCACTGTGCCCAAATTAATCCACAGGTGGTTACACTAAAAAGTAGTCAAAGCTTCCTTAAATCTAACCACTCTTGCCTCACTAAGGATAATGAGGCTACAGGAAAGCTGTTTCTGATTAACAACCAAAAATATATAGGGTTGATAGGCCATTGTCACAACATCATAGAATCAAATTTAATTTCTCCAGTTTTAGGCTTTGTGCTTACTTAAAATGGGTAAGATTTCTCATTTATGGGCAGGTTCAGGGAGGCCAAAAGAGGAATATGGGTTGGGAGGCATATTGCCAAATTCCTGCTCGTAAAAACCCCTGTTGCATTACTGCTTGGTCCATGATGTTGGTGATCTGCAGTGTCTGCTGATATGTCTGACAAATTTGCTTGAGTTCTTTGAGGACATAACGTACAGGGTGGATAAAGGGGAACCAGTGGATGTAGTGTATTTAGACTTCCAGAAGGCATTCGACAAGGTGCCACATAAAAGATTATTGCTCAAGATAAAGAATCACTGGATTGGGGGTAATATTCTGGCATGGGTGGAGGATTGGTTATCTAACAAGAAGCAGAGAGTTGGGATAAATGGTTCATTCTCGGACTGGCAACCAGTAGCCAGTGGTGTTCCGCAGGGGTCGGTGCTTGGTCCCCAACTCTTTACAATCTATATTAACGACTTGGAGGAGGGGACCGAGTGTAACATATCAAAGTTTGCAGATGATACAAAGATGGGAGGGAAAGTAGAGAGTGAGGAGGACATATAAAACCTACAAGGGGATATAGACAGGCTGGGTGAGTGGGCGGAGATTTGGCAGATGCAATACAATAGTGGAAAATGTGAGGTTATGCACTTTGGCAGGAAAAATCAGAGAGCAAGTTATTATCTTAATGGCAAGAAACTGGAAAGTACTGCAGTACAAAGGGATCTGGGGGTCCTAGTGCAAGAAAATCAAAAAGTTAGTATGCAGGTGCAGCAGGTGATCAAGAAGGCCAACGGAATGTTGGCTTTTATTGCTAGGGGGATAGAATATAAAAACAGGGAGGTATTGCTGCAGTTATATAGGGTATTAGTGAGACCGCACCTGGAATACTGCATACAGTTTTGGTCTCCATACTTAAGAAAAGACATACTTGCTCTCGAGGCAGTACAAAGAAGGTTCACTCGGTTAATCCCGGGGATGATGGACTGGTATATGGAGTGAAGGCAGTCAGTGAAAGTGGGGCCCATCGGTTGTGGCTCGGACCGCTGAAGACTTTAAATATTTTTGGCCAATGGATACTGGCAGCAGCCTTCTGGGGGGGGGTGGGGGTGGTGGGAGGGGTCAGACATCCCCCCATATGCTACCCTAGTGATGCAGACACCTGCCATTGACAATATAATGAGGTGATCTCCCCCATACCCTACATACCGGCATGGTCAGAGTCACTGGTGGGCCAACTTCAGCACTTACGCTGGGATCAAAGATTTCTGGATTTCTGGGGCCATTACCTGACCGTACTCCATATAAGTTATGAACAACGTGCGTGGCAAGGGGTCCAGAGCAGGTCCATGCAGAACTCCAAAAGTTACTGCTCCTCACCAGAGGTTTTTCTATTTAGCATAAATTCCATGAGCTTTAATCATCTTTGTAGGCCTCATCTGTGAAACTTTACCAAATGACTTCTGTAAAGAAAAGTAGATTATTTCCACTGAATTCCTTTCAGTAACCAGTCTTGCTGTCTCCTCAGAAAAATTGAGCTTAGTGAGGCTTGACTATTTGCTTGTAAATCTATGTTGACTATTCCTTATGGCCTCAGCAAGCTTTAGATTAGCACTGCAGAATCTCATTTTAGCCATCACCAATGTCAGATTACATGGTCTCTAATTCCTGGGTTTTTATGCTTTGTGTTCCCTTCCAAGTCACACACCGTCCCGACTTGGAAATATATCGGCCGTTCCTTCATCGTCGCTGGGTCAAAATCCTGGAACTCCCTTCCTAACAACACTGTGGGAGAACCTTCACCACACGGACTGCAGCGGTTCAAGAAGGCGGCTCACCACCACCTTCTCAAGGGCAATTAGGGATGGGCAATAAATGCTGGCCTTGCCAATGACGCCCACATCCCATGAACGAATAAAAAAAAACTCCTCTTTTCTGAATGTCACAATAATATTTACTAACCTAAATATAGGTCCAATATTTATGGAAATCCAAAAAATGTTAACCAGAGTCGCTCTTATTTCCTCTCATGTTATAATGTATTATCTCTGTGGCTAGGCTAACAAAGCTGAGACTAAGCGCATTTAACATTGAAAAACAGGTGGGTTTGGGGCGGGAAGGGTCATTCAAAATTGCAACCATTCCAGACCCACCCCCAACCCACCCATTTCTGGTTTTCACCAGGGCGGGACAAGGGGCGGCGACCAACTCCCAGAAGACGGGTTGGTGACTAAAACCTTTCAAGGAGGCTGCGGACCTCCATTTTTGCAGAATTTGCAATCTCAACCCCTGGGGACTGGGATTCCTGGGCCTTCTCCTTCACGCCACGTGAAAGGAGGTGAGAAGGCCCGAAACTGCAGGTAACTGCCTTTCTGGCACAGCTTGTGGGCCCGGAGGAGCAGGAGTGCTTCACCCAGGACCAACAAACCTAACTGCAACGACCCCTCGCAACGATCGCGAACCCCCCCACCGTTATTTCTGATTCCCTCCCCCATGATTGCGGACCCCCCAATCGATTGTGGGCCCGCGTGACCCCTGACCTCCCCACAATTGTGGACCCCCGATCCCGACACCCCTGTGACTGACCCCCGATCCCTCCCCCCATAACTGACTAACCCCCATGACCCCCCACCCCCATCCATACAATCAAAGACTTACCTGAACACGTCCTCTCCCTAGTGCTCTTCCGCCCAACTGAGACCAGCCTGTCAATCAGGCCGGTCAGATGGATGGCAAACCGACAAAAAAAATAAAAGACGTCCTTATGTCAAAATCCTAAGGACATCCGGGAAACCTGTACTTCCGGGTTCCCCGTCTACAATTTGACACCCCCTGCCCCCTTCCTGGCTCGGGGTCAAAATCATGCCCTAAGAGATACTTAAAACTCCATGGAGTAATTCTGACTTTGGGCGATAGTGTAAATGGGCAATATTCGATGAGCCACTTGTTATACATCTCCATTGTGGAGATGGAAATCGGGAGAGGTATATAACAGCAGCTGATCCAATATCACCCGTTCTACACTAGTGCCAAAGTCAAAATTACCTCCTCCATTTCTTTATCCAATCTTTCTCAGTAGAAATATCTAGTCAGTAAGCGACAGTAAATGTTTCTAAAGCCTCCCTGGTTTTCTTTTAGAAATTCCCTTTCTCTCCTCTTCCCCTCCGCTTTCCTTTCTCTCCCCTACCCTACTTTTCCTCTCACCTCATTTTCTGTTCCCCCCCTCTCTTCCTTCTCTGTTTTCTTGTTTCCCCTTTCCTCTCTTCTCCCACTCCTGTAAGGAAAGTCTGTTTTGAAGTCTCTTTATATTGTAGTAATGTTAACTTTTAGCTTTTGCCTGTTAAGTGAGTCTCTGATAGAAGAATGAAAGTGTAGTCGCAAGACAGATGTCAGGAAATGCACACAAAAATGGACTTCCAGGTAGGGTCGTTGATGTAAAAATCACTCAAATCCTGCAACTAGCTGTTTTTTTTCTACAAGGTTTAGCTTTAATAAGATTTTTACTAGATAATAAACTTTAAAGAATTCCTTTCATGCAGAAGGCTAATCTTTTAAAAAAATGAAAATTTCTACTGTCTTATTGGAATGTATAACCACAGGCTTTGTACTGATCCTTCTCTGTAAAACAATTTCAGATGCTCTTTAACACTCATCTATTTGATTTGTGGTTGTTTTTATTGTCTGTAATCTGTATATATTGAATTGAATTAGTCAGCCATCTGGTCTCTCTCATTTCTGGTTTTCAAAAGTACATATTTGCTTTTTTATGTGTTTCTTGTGTCAACTGCAGAGCCCCTATAATTAGTATTTATGACTAGATAGACACCAGATAGTTTTGTTTTATTTGCTCACCCTACTTTCTACTCTGTCAGTTGAATGCCAAACACTCCCAAATCCTAGACTTGTTTACTCCCTAATTATATTGTAGTGAAATCCAAGGTGAACACTGATTGATATTAGTACTCCATATGATCCTGATTTTCAGCTCTGTTACAATGATGCCTCAGATAAAGCATGTACAATGTCATGAATCCCAGATGAACCGATGAACTGGGCTGGTTTCCCTGATGGATTTAAGTGGATTTCAATGTAGTTTGCAGAATCAGATATTTGTATTGCTCCATCTGAACAGATGGGGACAAAATCTCTCTGGATATGATGCAGTAAGTTCTCAAGTCCATAATAAAACCTCTTTGGTATGATTCAACAAGCTTGGATGGTGTTTCATGATCTCACAAGTACTTGTATGGAATATTGTCCTTAAATGCAACACCTTTATGAAGGTAGTGCAGTGTGTTACCACATGGGGCTTTCACTTCTTGTTCCTGGGCATGAATTTAGCCCAAACTGATTAAATGAATCTTGCTGTCTACAAGGATCCCAAGTGAAATCGGCATGGGCAATATCAACCCAGTTCCTATGGGCATCAACCCACAGCATAGATATGTCACTAATTAGTACTGTTTTGACAGTCTCACTCTGACTAACCTTTGAAGAAAAAATGATTGAGGGAACACCTCCTTTCATTCTGCCCTCCATCTCTACACTTCATAATTTATTCCCCATCTCTTGCCCAACCCTTACCGAACATATCAATGAAGACTGCGAGTTGCTCCTTTGATCCCTTTCAGACCCATTTCCTGTCTGCCCAACTTCCCCTCTTCAGCCACTTGCTCACCAGCCACCAACACTGTCCCTACTTCCTTCAAAATCATAATTTATCACTGCTTCCTCAAAGAACCCACTCTCAACCAGTCCATCCTTTTCAATGACTGAAATTTCTCTCCAAAGTCCTGGAATAAATCCTTACCTGTTCACAACACAACAATCCTGCTTCTGCCCTGCTCACAGCACAGATTGCTCTGGCTTTTTGTTTCTACTCATCCTCTTCAAAGTCCCTGCTCCTTTCAATGCCATCAACCACTTCACTCTCCTTCAATGCCTCCACCCTGCAATCTATTTCTGTGAAATGATTCTTTTTTTCAACCATGCTTTTGGCATGCTCCTAATTTCTACTCCCATTTACTCTCCTCTTTGGCGTTCATCTTCTTTCCATTCTGTACACCACTCAAATACTTTTCTTACATGCGAAGCACTATTGAAATGTGAGCTGTTGTATTGTATCTAGTCAATGTCTTTTTTTTAATGGATGGCTAATGTGGGAAATACAAGTGTTGCATTAGGGGATACAGTCAGAGGTTTGGCTTAAGGCACATTGTGGGGCAAGTCCGAGGCAGTTTTTCTCTACGGCACCTGACCTCAGGAAGCTTGTTGCTGACGCGGGGTACTTTAGTGGGAAAATGCTCCACTTCTCCATACCAACACCCTTCACCCTGATAATTATCAAAAAATCAGCAAAATTGTTCTTCTGTTTCTTCTTTTTCTTTTGCTAATTTTCTTTTTCCCTCCTCCCCCTCTCAGACTGAAATAAATGGGAACAAGAAATTACAGGAAAAACTCGGGGCCAAGCTGTAGAGAAAATCACAGGAAAATGTTTCACTTCATTGAGTGCTACTCAACCACCAGTGGTAGTTTGACAACCAAAGTAATGACCCTGAGTGCATTGGTGATGTGAAATGTCATCCAGGCCGTCAACAGAGATCTATCTTATAGAAATGAAATGCATCAGAAGCGATGTCAAATTATTCATTTTGACAAATGAGCTGGAAACTCTTTCACAGTTTGTTGAACCAAACTAACCCACTGCAAACCTCCAAAGTACTGCGAATTGGACTCAATGAATTTCTGTTTTGGTAAAGTAGAAACAGAAATCAATTTCACTCCTCCATTTTGAATACCATGGTAGTACAAAGCATATTTTTACATAATTATTATTGTACAAACACAAAGGAACCCGTTGAAAAATCTGGGATCATCAGTAGCAGTACAGCATGTACATTAACATACTGGGCTTTGGAGAGGTGGGATGTGGGTTCTGTTACCACAATTTGCTTTACATGGTGAGTTTCCAGACTCAAACAGGTCATTTTTGTGGAAGGGAGGGCCAAAGTGCATCCCCAAGGGTAGAGAGCGGGGAAATTACAGGCCGAGTTAACCAGTGTTGATCTGACACACCTCACAACAGCTGGTACAAGAATAGCATCAGTAGGTGTCTGGGAATAAGTTTGCCTTCCCACCCTGCCCACTTAAAATGGTGTGGAGATGCCGGTGATGGTCGAGGGTTGACAATTGTAAACAATTTTACAACACCAAGTTATAGTCCAACAATTTTATTTTAAAATTCACAAGCTTTCGGAGGCTTCCAGGAAGGAGGAAGCCTCCGAAAGCTGGTGAATTTTAAAATAAAATTGTTGGACTATAACTTGGTGTTGTAAAATTGTTTACAACTTAAAATGGTGGGGGAGGACCTAACAAACTAAAAATGAGAAGCCCCAACCAGAAATGATCTTGAAAATACTATCACACAAGGCAAAGGGAGAATACAGGAACAGATTTACTTGCTGGTATCTGTTCTGACCAGCTAACAATAGGTATTATGGCAACTAAACAAAAGAATTCCAAGTAAGCAACAGAGAAATAAGTTCAGGAGTTCTGTTCTCTAAAGCCAGATCAGTATATATTACTGTGTAAAGATGCATCAAAATCCACCGATGATTTGTGATATATGAATAATAACATTCATGCATCCAAAGATCAATGCCCATAAAAATCATACAACATTGATGAGCAGTCATCCAAAAACTACTGACAATAAAGAAAAGAAAGAACTTTATTTAGCGCCATTCACAACCTCAGAATGTCCCAAAGCGCTTTACAGCCAATTAAATACTTCTGAAGTGCAGTCGCTGTTGTAACGTAGGGAAATGCAACAATTTGCCCACAGATTGCAATAAGATAAATAACCAATTAAACTGTTTTAGTGATGCTGGTTGTGGGATAAATGTTGGACAGGACATCTAGTGAACTCCTCTGCTCTTCTTCGAATAGTGCCATGGGATTTTTTACATCTGCCCAAGAGGGTAGATGGGACCTCGATTTAATGTCTCATCCGAAAGACTCCGGCAGTACTGCACTGGAGTGTCAGACGAAATTATGTGCTCAAGTCTCTGGAGTGGGGCTTGAATTTACGACCATCTGACTCAGAGGTGAGAGTACTACCACTGAGCCACGGCTGACACCTTAATGCATTCTTACCACACAATAAAGGAAAAGAAAACCAATCTGCTCCATATATTCCACAGTGTTTTACAGACACTCATAAACGACATGACCCAACTTCTGCCTTTATTAAAAACTGGTCCAGATACATTGGGTCTATTGCCCTAATTCATCAAAATCCTTGATATCCATAGGCTCTGTACATCAGAGTGATTTTTATCCCCGTTTCCTGGTGGGAACAAGGCGGCAGCAGGCCAAATATCGCGGTGTACTTCTTGGCCCTGTTTCTGCCAATGTCCAGCCTGCCACAATTTTGGAGCGGACCGTGAAACAGGTGGGCAATGCTCCTGCCCGAAACAGGTGGGAGCCTACTTGAATGTGCAAATCGGGGATCTACGACATATGTAGGCCAGGAAGAGCACGAATGTTTCTCCTTGCCATACAAAAATCTTGCTATCCGCTGCCAGTCCCTCCATGCTCCCTCCTTTAAAGGCCTACTTCCAGCTTGACTACCATGGAGGAGCCGCCAGATTTCCCCTCCACCCGACCAGCGAGCTGTATGTCAGCACTTGCTGAAAGTACTGTAAAGAGGCCCAACCATAAAAATGGTTCGGGCCTCTCACTGGTGCCCACCGCCTGCCTGATTTACAGATAAAAAATCTCCCTCATCTTCTTTATTCAATACATTCATTCAAAGTTTGGCAACGACTACCTTTTTGTTTTCCATTTATATAAATAATTTGGACATAGGCACGAGAGGAATGATATCAACATTTGTGGATGATACCAAATTGGAGGGCATGGCAAACTAGGAGGAAAAATGCAGGGAAATGGAGGCAGATTAGCAGAGTGGGCAGATAGGCGGTGGATGCAGTTTAGTGCAGAGAAATGCCATTGCATGGTTCAAATGCTTGCTTTGATCCTGTAACTTCTGAGAGTTTACAGGGGTACTAGCATGACAAGTACTGCTTCACCACCCTATGTACCTGTCAAGGCCTTAGAGAGGGGTGCAGAAGAGATTTACTAGAATGGTACCAGGGATGAGGGACTTCAGTTATGTGAAGAGATTGGAGGTTGGAGAAGCTGGGGTTGTTCTCCTTAGGACAGAGAAGGTTAAGGGGACATTTGAAAGAGGTGTTCAAAATCATCAACGGTTTTGATAGACTAATTAAGAAGAAACTGTTTCCAGGGGCAGAAATGTCAGTAACCAGAGGATACAGATTTACGGGGATTGGCAAAAGAGCCAGAGGCGACATGAGGAAACATTTTATCACGCAAGTTGTAATGATGTGGAATGCACTGCCTGAAAGGGTGGTAGAAGCGGATTCAATTGTAACTTTCAAAAGGGAATTGGATATATACTTAAAGGGAAAACATTTACAGGGCTATGGGGAAAGAGCAGGGGAATTAGATAACTCTTCTAACGAGCCGGCACTGGCATGATGGGCAAAATGGCCTCCTCTTGTGTTATACCTACTATGATATTATGATACCAAGTCATCGTCACGCAAAAAACACAATGAAGTAATAATAACATGAGTGAGTCATTCAGGGAGCATAAATTTCAAAAGCTGTGACATCCCACAATGTATCTTTTATTTAGCATGCGAATACAGAAACCCTAGATGTTAGGACCCTTGTGTTGGAAAACAGGTTTACTGGTCTTTAAATTCTTAAAGGTGAAAAACTTTTCTTATAACTTTTTTTTAATTGAGCAAGCAATTTTGCAAAATCTTTTTCTTGTCAATTAGTGAAGTTTTCCCAATAATAGAAGTGTAGGTGTGACATTTTTTTGAGGAGGTGTTATTTGTGTAACAGCAATCACATATCGTTATATATTTAAAATCTGTGCTCAATAATTGCAACATGCCATTGCACTGAGTGAATTACAACAATTTGTGCACATGAAGAATTGTTTTCTGATTCCTTTGGTACAAGTAAGTTGCTGTTTTTGGCCAATATAACTGACTCAGACTTCTAAAATGGGCTTCTGTAGATTTGGAGGTGGAAACAGATCAGCAAGAATCATTAAGTACATTGGGATACTAGTTTTGAGTCAAAGGGGGAATTTTAACCCCTACTGCCTTCCCACCCCAATCTGGCTGACTGCAATTTTAAATTGCAGGTGTCAAGGACACCCACCCAAAGCCGGCGGAGTCCTTCTTTAAATATGTAAATCGGGCTCCAATTATGTCATCAGGGCTCGACTTTTTTTGTATTCCGTTCATGGGATGTGGGCATCGCTGGCAAGGCCAGCATTTATTGCCCATCCCTAATTGCCCTCGAGGAGGTGGTGGTGAGCCGCCTTCTTGAACCGCTGCAGTCCGTGTAGTGACGGTTCTCCCACAGTGCTGTTAGGAAGGGAGTTCCAGGATTTTGACCCAACGACGATGAAGGAACGGCGATATATTTCCAAGTCGGGATGGTGTGTGACTTGGAGGGGAATGTGCAGGTGGTGTTGTTCCCATGTGCCTGCTACTCTTGTCCTTCTAGATGGTAGAGGTCGTGGGTTTGGGAGGTGCTGTCGAAGAAGCCTTGGCGAGTTGCTGCAGTGCATCCTGTGGATGGTACACGCTGCAGCCATAGTGCGCCGGTGGTGAAGGGAGTGAATGTTTAGGGTGGTGGATGGGGTGCCAATCAAGTGGGCTGCTTTATCTTGGATGGTGTCAAGCTTCTTGAGTGTTGTTGGAGCTGCACTCATCCAAGCAAGTGGAGAGTATTCCATCACACTCCTGACTTGTGCCTTGTAGATGGTGGAAAGGCTTTGGGGAGTCAGGAGGTGAGTCACTCGCCGCAGAATACCCAGCCTCTGACCTGCTCTGACTGCAACATTACCCTGAAGCCTGAGCAGGGAAAGTTGCGAGCATTTACCTGACTTCTGGGGACTGTTCCGTCGACTCCCCAGCGACGGCCTCCTGCCGCCTGAATTTCTGCTCCTGCCCGCTGGCCAGGCAGTGATTCCCACTGGGTTTGGGTGGGAGTCCGGTCTATGTTATGGAAATGAGGCCTGGGAGCTAAAATCTCTCCGGGCCTCAGGGGGTACCGGCATGCAAGCTTGCTGCTTGTCCCGGCCCTCCCATGCACCGATCCCACCTCCCAGTAAAATTGTCTCCAAGTTTCAGCTGGCAAGCTGCCATTTTTAAAGAAGTCATTTGCATCAATTGTTTTTCAGAGGTAGGTAGTAACCAGCACTAGAGGTTTACAGCATAAAGGTTTTAAACAAGTCTGGTAGCCCAACTTGTTTTTATATAGATTTAGCCAAGGGAGTCCTGTTGGACAACAACTCTTATAACAAACACAAATGCAACTGGTAGAAAATGATACTAGGATTCATAATTTTCTGCAACAGAAATAGGCAACAAGCAATTCTGCCAAAGAATCAGGACCGGAAACAGGAGTGTACTTTGAAAGCAGCAATTCACACTCCAGTACCCAAAAGGAATAAAATGGGCAAAATTTGAAATAATTATTTGGTACAGACTAAATACCAATGTGAAAATATTACAATACCTGTACAAACGTGAAAAATATTTATATGGCTCATATTTCTTTTAAAAAAGACAAGATCTATGTCCTTGGATAAGTCAAAACTAACCATCAAAGAAAGCAACAGCAGTTAAGATAAATTTACCTCACCAGACTAAAAGCAAGCGCTGATTAGTGCACAGACTAATGTACATTGAAGTTGTTTGTTTGGAAACTTTAAAATGTCTGCTCATGATGTCAGTGTCACATGGGAGTACATGCAGCACATGACATTTACCAACAGTGAATCCCATTAATGCATTTCATAAGCACCAGTTAACTTGACGATTCAGAAATGTCCGAAGCTCACAAAACTATTTAGCAATCCTAGTGGAGACAATAATGCCCCTGAATATCCACCAGTAATTCATGTAAATTGGAAACTAGTTACTGCAATACATGACTTGCAAACTTCAGCCTGATCCGTACATTAGATATAAAAACAAAAAATGCAGGAAAACACTCAACAGGTCAGAGACCATGTGCTCAATTTTACACGTAAATTGCGGGTGCACTGGGGGAGGGGGGCTGTGAAAATTGCAGAAATGCAGAGCGGGTTCAGAAGCCGGCTCGAATCTGCCGACTTCCGAGTTCCCAACGGATGCAATTAAAGCTGGCGGGATGATAGTTAAAGAGTCAAGGCACTTTACTTGTGACATAGTAGGTAGTTAGAATGATTTTTTAACTTACCTGGGCGGCTTTCCCACGGCTTCTGATTCACGCCTAAACCAGGCGTGAAGGGCCGGATCAGGCAAAAAGATATGAAATAAATTAAAGAATAATCCATTGCATGGAGTTAAAACACAAAATCAACCTACCTTTCACTCTGCTCTGATGTCCGATATCTCCCTCTCCGCTCTCCCCCTCTGCACCCCCCCAATCTTCCCCTCTCCCCCAATCTTCCCCAACCCCCCCACCCCGATCTTCCCCTCTCCCCCCCACCGATCTTCCATTCCAGCGTGGATTACGTCTTGCTCTCTCTCTTTCTTTCCCCCCCCTCGCCTTGCAGCTCCTGTCGGCAGCCAGCCTGTTGATCAGGCTGGCTGCCGGGCACGAAACCCGGAGAGAACTTTAATCACCACCAATTACGATGCGATTGCGTTGGAAATGGTAAGTTTTGTTTATGCGGGTTTGCCATGTGTACCTTCAAACCCCCCTCCCCCCCCCACTGCTGCCAACCTGCCACCATTTCAAAATTGAGCCCCATCTGTAGAGAGACAAACAGAGTTAACATTTCAAGTTGATAACCTTTCATCAGAAATGAATGTTCAGAATGATCAGAACTCATCAGCTCTGATGAAAGATCACAGACCTGAAGCATTGGGCATGATTTTGACTCCGAGCTGGGAAGGGGGCGAGGTCAAATTGTGGATGGGAAACTCGGAAGTATGGGTTTCCCAGACATCCTTACGATTTTGACAATTGTTTTTGGCTGGGGGGGAGGCGGTTGGGGATGATTGCGGAGGTCCGCGATCGTTTGGGGGGGGGGGGGTCCGCAATTGTTGCAGGAAGGATCGGGGACGGGGGTCCGCAATCATTGGGGGAGGGGAGAGATCGGAGGGGGGTCCATGTTTGTTGGCCGGGGGAAATCGGGGTCGGGGGATCCACGATCGATGGGCGGGGGGAGGGGAAGATCGGGGGTCCATGATCGTTGCAGGGTCACTGCAGGTAGGCTTGTTGAGTCTGGGGGAAGCACTCCTGCTCCTCCGGGCCCACAGCTGTGCCAGAAAGGCACCTACTTGTTAGTCTCAGGCCTTCTCACCTCCTTTCACATGGCGTGAAAGAGAAGGCCCGGGAATCCGGCCCCCCGGGGTTGAAATTGGAAACTCTGCAAAAATGGAGGGTTTTATTCACCAACCCGCCTCCTGGGAGT
The DNA here is from genome assembly GCF_035084215.1 of Heptranchias perlo. Classification (NCBI taxonomy): domain Eukaryota; kingdom Metazoa; phylum Chordata; class Chondrichthyes; order Hexanchiformes; family Hexanchidae; genus Heptranchias; species Heptranchias perlo. The sequence goes on along the minus strand of NC_090347.1, from coordinate 6,925,098 downwards.
GGGCTGGTCACCCGCCCCTCGTCCCGCCCCAGTGGATACCGGAAATGGGCGGGTTGGAGGCAGGTCTGAAATGGTTGCGATTTTGAATGCCCCCCCACCCGCCCCCTACCCTCCCGTTTTTCCCTTTTAAAATCATGCCCATTATCTCTGTTTCTCTCTCCACAGATGCTGCCTGACCTGCTGAGTGTTTCCAGCATTTTATGTTTTTATATCAGATTTCCAGAATCTGCAGTATTTTGCTTTTGTTTTTCTGTACATAAGATGTTTGCTGAATGGTATAAGAATTGCACTGTATGCCGCCAATGCTAGTCAATGATTAGCAGTTCAGGGTTACATGTCACCCGATTTCCTCCCGCTCTACGATAGAGCATTTGATCTCCACACAGCACCTCCCCAAGATGGAATGGTTGAGATCAGCAAATCACAGTCTGCAGAATCATAGGTATCAATCATTTTTCCTATTGCTCCTGTGCACATCATGCTGCAGCACCAATTACCATATCATTTTTGTTGCGAAAATAAGAATTTTCTTTTAAAGTATTTTATATTTTCTTCTGTACCCCTTCTTTGATCTCCCTGCAAAATGTGCCCCACCTGCCAAGGTGGTGGCTATTCGGTGACCTGCTCCTAGACTTCTCCTGATGCTATTCTGTAACTAGACACTAGGAGGTAGATGAAAACGACCCACAATGACTCTCCTACCAATTTTCTTTCTCACCTTGTGAGAAACACGTGGTCTCCACTTGGCACCTTCCGACAATGATATGGCTGAGGACTTGAACTCAGCATGTGGGAATTGCTGGCATGAAATAGTGACCCACCGCTCCATGGTGTAGCATGTCGGTATTCCAAACTGCACGACCATGCACCCTGCACTTTTAAATACTTTAGAAACATATCTAATAGCTCCAAAAATTGACAAAGAAACACAGCTGTATTGTGTGCCTGTGTGTGTGCGTGCGTGGGGGGATGTTTTTAAATGTAATGCTGATCTATTAATAAAGTCCATTTCCATCTTATAAAGAGATTGGAAAATTTCCTGTTGTCAGTATGCAAATTTCCTACTGCTGTGGAAGTACAATAACAATATTTGCAAATTCCTCTTTTTGGTTCTTGGATACCCTTAAATGATTTACCTTTTCTTCCCTAATTGTAATATAGGTGAACGGGACACACACCTGACTAGAAGCTTACAAAACAATGCAGGAGAATGAAACAACTGAAGAAAGGACCAGAAGTGAAGGAGGTGAAAAGGAGTATCAGAACTGAAGCAGAAGTCGAATAAAGAGCACAAGAGAAATAGAAATGAAGGAGTAAGAGAGAAACATGCATGAAATAGAGGGAGAGTGAGAGCAAGAGAAACAGAAGTAAAGAAAGAGACAAAAGGAAACTGAAGTGAAGGTAGACAAACAAAAAAATGGCGCAAAGAGAAACAGAATGAGGGAGGAGAGAGCAAAGCACAGAAGTGAAGGGGAATAGATAAACTTTCTTTTGCAGGCTCACAGGCACCAATATCCTTAGCTAGATGGATGCACAAAATTCTGATAATTTCTTGGTGGCCTGGTCGGGCGGGGGTGGGGGGGATGCGGTGGTGCTCTAGCCTTAAGAAAAGTGAAGGGATGAGGCCCAGCCAGGAAAAGTTTGAGAACTAAAGTACTACATCATCCAGCTCCTCCCCCTGCCCCAAAACACTCCTTTTAAATGATGTGGAGATGCCGGTGATGGACTGGGGTTGACAATTGTAAACAATTTTACAACACCAAGTTATAGTCCAACAATTTTATTTGAAATTCACAAGCTTTCGGAGGCTTCCTCCTTCCTCAGGTGAATGTGGAAATGAAATCCTCGAACACTTCGCATTTATAAATCACAGAACAATACCTGGTGATTACAGACAGTCTTTCCAACTGCCCGTTGCCAAGGCAATCACAGTGTGCAGACAGAGAGGTGTTACCTACGTGGCCACCGAATATACAAACAACCAAAAAAAAAACAGAGAGAGAGGCAGAAACATAGAAACATCCGGAAGGAAGAGAAAGGCAGGAAATGACCCGTTATATTAAAAACAGATAACTTTTGTTCGCTGGTGGGGTTACGTGTAGTGTGACATGAACCCAAGATCCCGGTTGAGGCCGTCCTCATGGGTGCGGAACTTGGCTATCAATTTCTGCTCGACGATTTTTGCGTAGGCCGCCTTGGAGTACGCTTACCCGAAGGTCGGTGGCTGAATGTCCTTGACTGCTGAAATGTTCCCTGACTGGGATTTTACAACTCATCCGCTTCATCCTGGACTACAACTCATCCGCTTCATCCTGGATCACAATGTCTTCACCTTCGATAACCAGTTCTTTACCCAAACACACGGAACAGCCATGGGGACCAAATTCGCACCCCAATACGCCAACATTTTCATGCACAAGTTCGAGCAGGACTCCTTCACTGCACAGGACCTCCAACCAATGCTATACACCAGATACATCGACGACATTTTCTTTCTATGGATCCACGGCGAAGAATCACTAAAGAGACTACACGATAACATCAACAAGTTCCATCCCACCATCAAGCTCACCATGGACTACTCCTCAGAATCAGTTTCTTTCTTGGACACACGAATCTCCATCAAAGATGGGCACCTCAGCACCTCACTCTACCGCAAGCCCACGGACAACCTCACGATGCTCCACTTTTCCAGCTTCCACCCTAACCACGTCAAAGAGGTCATCCCGTATGGACAGGCCCTGCGAATACACAGGGTCTGCTCAGATGAGGAGGAACGCGATGGACACCTACAGACGCTGAAAGACGTCCTAGTAAGAACGGGATATGACGCTCGACTCATCGATCGACAGTTCCGACGGGCCACAGCGAAAAATCGCATAGACCTCCTCAGAAGACTAACACGGGACGCAACCAACAGAGTACCCTTCGTCGTCCAGTACTTCCCTGGAGCGGAGAAACTACGCCATGTTCTCTGCAGCCTTCAACATGTCATCAATGACGACGAACACCTCGCTATGGCCATCCCCACACCTCCACTACTCGCCTTTAAACAGCCACCCAACCTCAAACAGACCATCGTTCACAGCAAATTACCCAGCTTTCAGGAGAACAGCGTCCACGACACCACACAACCCTGCCACGGTAACCTCTGCAAGACATGCCAGATCATCGACACAGATATCACCATCACACGAGAGGACACCACCCACCAGGTGCATGGTTCATACTCCTGTGACTCGGCCAACGTTGTCTACCTCATACGTTGCAGGAAAGGATGCCCCAGAGCATGGCACATTGGCGAGACCATGCAGACGCTGCGACAACAGATGAACGGACACCGCGCAACAATCGCCAGACAGGAGGGTTCCCTCCCAGTCGGGGAACACTTCAGCAGTCAAGGACATTCAGCCACCGATCTTCGGGTAAGCGTACTCCAAGGCGGCCTTCGAGACAAACGACAACGCAAAATCGTCGAGCAGAAATTGATAGCCAAGTTCCGCACCCATGAGGACGGCCTCAACCGGGATCTTGGGTTCATGTCACGCTACACGTAACCCCACCAGCGAACAAAAGTTATCTGTTTTTAATATAACGGGTCATTTGCTGTCTTTCTCTTCCTTCCGGATGTTTCTATGTTTCTGCCTCTCTCTCTCTCTCTCTCTCTGTTTTTTTTTGGTTGTTTGTATATTCGGTGGCCATGTAGGTAACACCTCTCTGTCTGCACGCTGTGATTGCCTTGGCAACGGGCAGTTGGAAAGACTGTCTGTAATCACCAGGTATTGTTCTGTGATTTATAAATGCGAAGTGTTCGAGGATTTCATTTCCACATTCACCTGAGGAAGGAGGAAGCCTCCGAAAGCTTGTGAATTTCAAATAAAATTGTTGGACTATAACTTGGTGTTGTAAAATTGTTTACAACTCCTTTTAAATAAGCTGAATGGGTATGCCTTCAATATTTAGGCACAATATTTGATAATTATCTTTAATAGTCTGGAAGGAGTAAAAAATAGAATGTATCACATTAGAATATCACATTGTTATACCTGGCAGGCAGTGTTTGGCAGGCAGTGTTTGATGGCATCAAATAGTTACATAAATTAATTGCTCAGTGATTGCTTTACTGAATGTTAAGCGTAAGTCTCAAATGATACTAATGCAGATGCTTAATTGCTGATGAGATTTTCAACCAAATATTTCTGACCAAATTTTTATCAGGTTAAATATTTATGACGTCCAGGAAATACTGACCAACTACTTATGTTTCAAAGTTCTATTCAGCCTTCAGAGAAAATGTTTCACTCTCATGTCTTTGAAACTGTAGCACTGATACTTCTATGACTAATAATTACATTAGATTTTTTTCTCATTCTGGTGATGGCTGATTATTCAGCAAAAAATTATTTGTGGTATCGCAGTTCTAGAACAGAAACAAATCAAATAGACATAACACTGTTTATCCCCTCACTTTGCTCCTTCGGGCAAGAATTTCTGATACTGTTAAAAAAAAATTGCTTTTTTCAAACATGAATGTTATCAAGGCTATTTGAAATTTTTAAATGATATTTTGATTACTGTTCTTCTGAAGTATTCCTTTGATCATATTGCATTCCTGCTTTTCTTTGTCACATGTGAATGAGTCACAAAGGTCTTTAAGAGAAAAAGGTTGATGGCAGCACAGTCATGAGTGCAGTGTTCAATCTATTCTAACTTTAGACATAACACCGTGCAGAATGCAGAACAAAGGGCTGACCAGGTACAGAATAACAGACAGCAATGATTGCAGGGCTGTAATCTTATTGATGATGTTATAAATCACAAGAGTGAAACCTAAGCAGTTTATAAGTGTCATCGGAATTAATTTCTGACAGTAGCTTGCAGTCTTGAAAATCATTTCCTGTTGTCTTATTATATTCAGTATCTGCTGAATATTTTTTCAATCTGACCATTCACAGGCCCTGTTCTGAAATATCTGGACCCTTGCAAAGTTTTCCATATTTGGAAATAAGGAAGCTGCTGACAAGTTTCATATTTGCAACAGGTTTAAACTTTTTGATTTTTAAGCGAGTTATGGTTCCCTAGGATACAAAACATTTCCCCCTTGTCAGCACTAGTGATTAAATGAGAATTGACAGAAGCTGAGATAAAATCTTTCCTTTCATGCATGGTTTTTAAGCAAGCACAATTTTAGTCCCTTGCAGGTTTCTGTGACAAACTGACAGCCGAGAGCAGCATGACATGCACAGAAAGCTACTAAAAATACTTGTGTCATTACACCTGCAGGTTCACAGAAAAAATAATTTCCAGTTTATTACAAAGCCATTCTATGTCCACTATATACTGTATAAAGGATAAGAGGTACCTCTAAGTAAATTTGCAAAACAACAGTTCAGTTGAGGTGTTCAGACTGTGTCATGAATCATGACACCAAGAGGTTCATGAATGTCATCTGAACCCAAGAATGAATTATTGATTTAAATTATTTTTCAAGGATAAGTTATCATTTGCAATAAATAAATTGGCAAATTTTCTCCAACCATTTTAAAAAACTTTTGAGGTCTGTTTATTTTGACTTAGAGACTTTCTGAGGTTTTATTTAGAAAAATGCAGCGGTGTAGCGAATGAAATTATTCAGGCTTTCTCCCAACACCTTTAACTTGTGTTCATGGTAGAAAGGCAGTTTCCATAAGCAGACTGAATCTCCTGTGAACTTAAATATTATTTATGCTGTGAATGGGACAGTGTGCCCCCTGACTAGAAAAAAATACCCCTTAACTATTGGATGCTGCACAGGAGATCATGGGGAATGCTCACCACATTATCCTATCCTCTGAATTGCAATAAATACTAACCTGTCAGACTATCTGCTAAAACGTGTAGGTTATTTACAAGAGTTGAAACTATGTGGCACTTTTTGTCGCTCTGATACCGCCCCGTGGTTGTTTTAACACCAGGTGGCCGAGGCACCCCCCTCATAAATACATGCAAATCAGGGTCCAATTACTCAAATTGGACCCCGAGACCACTACTGGCCAGATCATTCACTGTAAACTCTCTGAGGAGCAGTAAAACCTGCTGGCGCCTCTTTCCTGCCCGGGAGTTTAAATTCCCACTCACGTGCCAAATCTACTAACTGAATTGAAGATTGCACGAAAACCACACAGATCTTGTAAAATTTCTGGCTCTTGAAAGACAGACTCCATCGTACAAAAGGAAAGACACCTTACGAAGGATTACTGTGTGGCATATTAATGAGAAGTTTGACACACATCTTGGTCTTGCACCTGCTAAGATCTTGTACAATGTATACTTTGAACTTCTCAGAACAAAGCCAACCCACCCATCTGCCTAATTACTGGATGAATCAATATGTTTGATATCCATTTTGAAGATGGGCAAGGTATGTCAACACCTATCTCAAAATAAAATACAGTAATTCTCCCATAGGATGAAAACTCTGCTTTTGTCATAGGGACAAAGGGGATTTTAAATCTTAGGATGTTGGATCTGAAGGTAAATGGATTTAAGGATTATGATCTGAATTGTAGCCAGATTACTTTCAAACCGTAAGCCACTGGAGAATTCACAGTGTGGTATATAATATAAAACACCAATTTACAAGTATAATTTTGCTTTAATAGCAATAAGGAAAACAGATAAAATTCTGATAAAATATTTACTTCAATTGCTTTTATTGAAATAGTCTTCAGTTACACTGATAGAGTTACTGGTTCCTCATAAACTAATCAAACTTACAATCATAGAACACAGAAGATGGCCATTTGGCCCATCATGCCTGTGCCAGCTCTTTGAAAAGCTATCCAATTAGTCCCACTGCCCTGCTCTTTCCCCATAGCCTTGCAGTTTTTTCCTCTCCAAGTATTTATCCAATTCCCTTTTGAAAGGTACAATTGAATCTGCTTCCACCACCCTTTCAGGCAGTGCATTCCAGAAAATCTGCGACAGTTTCCTACTGTTGTAATTTTCTACATTTTTTAATATACCTTGCACATAAATTTAACTAAATGATACATCAGTACCCTTTGGAACATGTCTCAGAACAGAATTTTTTTACTTTTCCAATGCCATACGGCACTAGTATCGTACAAGGATTTGCAGATTGCTTCAGTTTTTCATTTGCTTATCCATTGTTGTTCTTTCAGAACAGTTGCCAAACTTATAAGGATGTACCACATTGTTATATCACATCACAGTGGCATATGTGCACCATGATCAAGGCCAAAGCACTCTTCTCTTCTTTTATGTCATGTTGACTATTGCTGAGAGGCAACATAGCTTGTAAGATCCATTGTTACATTGTTTTTATTGTACTATTTTATAAAGTACAATATTTTTATATGGGGGTAATTTTAACACCCCGGACGGACTGGGGGTGGGGGGAAGGTTAAATTTTCAAAAATGAGAAACCCAACCCCAACGCACCCACTTCCAGTTTTAAAGGAGGTGGGTTGGGGGCGGGTGACTAACCTGCTCTCCAGATGTGGGACCCTAATTTAAATATTTTAATGAGGCTGCTTGCCTCAAATTTTAGCTCTGTTTCAGATTTAACGCTGGCTGGCCGGGTTTCCCAGCCCATGGGAAACCCAGCAGCTGAAGTGAAGCAAGAATGATTGGATCAAACAGATAAATGCCTTTCCAGCACTGTTTGTGAGCCAGTGGGAGCAGGAGTGCTACCCCCCCGCCCCGGGCCCACCAAGAAGCAAACCTGCTACCCTCCCTGCCAAGCAGCTGACCCCTTCCCCAAGACCAGCTGACCCCTCCCCCACCCGGCAATTGGACACCCACGATTTATCCATGCAACCACCACCCGATCGATCTCACCGCCCCCCCCTCCCCCACCGATGTCTCCGGACCCCCCCCTTCCGATGTCTCCGCCCTCCCCGATCTCACCGCCCCCCCCCACCCCACCCCCAATCTCTCCAACTCCCCCAATGTCTCCGGCTGCTCCAATCGATTCACAGCCCCCCTCCGATCTACCCACCCTGATCCATGATCTCGCCCTCCATCCCTCCATCCTTTCTGCCCCCTGGCTGTGGCCAGCCAGCCTCTCAATTCAGCTGGCTGTGGCCTGGAAATGGAGTCCAAAAATTTAAAGCAAGTCCTGCCGTTAAATTTGGCAGGACCTCCGGGAAACCCGTATTTCCGGTTTCCCGGCCGGTACATCTCCCCACTGCTTTCCCGTAAATATCAGGGCTATGATGTCAGCTGTGGCTCAGAGGTAGCACTCTCGCCTCTGAGTCAGAAGGTTGTGGATTCAAATCCCACTCCAGAGACTTGAGCACAAAATCTCGGCTGACACTCCAGTGCAGTACTGAGGGAGTGCTGCATTGTTGGAAGTGCCGTCTTTCAGATGAGACGTTAAACCGAGGACCTGTCTACCCTTTCAGTTGGATGTAAAAGATCCCATGGTACTATTTGGAAGAAGAGCAGTGGAATTCTCCCTGCTATCCTGGCCAATATTCATCCCTCAACCAACATTATTAAAACAGATTATCTGGTCACCTAGCCCATTGCTGTTTGTGGAATCATGCTGTGTACAAATTGGCTGCTGTGTTTCCTGTATTAAAACAGTAACACTTCATTGGCTATGAAGTGTTTTGAGGTCATGAAAGGTGATATATAAATGGAAGTCTTTCTTTATTTTAATTTGATTATTCTCCACTGTTGATTTTAAAAGTGCACAGTGGTTAGATAGATTGGAAGAATCTGATTGGCAAAGGTAGCCTGGAAGATGAGTTCATAGAGTACTTTCGGGACAGTTCCTCAGAGCAGCATGTTCTAGAGCCAACCAGAGAGCAGGCTATTCTAGATCTGGTAATGTGCAATGTAAAATTAGAGTATGAGAGAAAGCTAGCTAGAAATATAAAAACAGATAGTAAGAGTTTCTACAGGTATTTAAAAAGGAAAAGTGTAAGTAAAGTGAGCGTTGGTCCTACAGAGAGTGAGTCTGAGGAATTAATAATGGAGAATAAGGAATGGCATCCATCTTCACTGAAGAGGATACAAATAACATGCCAGAAATAATTGTGAATCAAGAGGTGAAAGGGAGGGAAGAACTTAAAAATATTTACAATCACCAGGGAAAGGGTTTTGAAAAAATTATTGGAACTAAAAGCTGAGAAGTCCCCAGGTCCTGACAGACTTCATTCTAGGGTCATAAAAGAAGTGGCTGCAGAGATAGTAGATGCATTGGTATTAATTTTTCAAAATTCCCTAGATTCTGGAAGGGTCCCATCAGATTGGAAAATAGCGAATGTAACTCCTCTATTCAAGAAAGGAGGGAGACAGAAAGCAGGAAACTACAGGCCAGTTAGCTTAACATCTGTCATAGGGAAAATGCTAGAATCTATTATTAAGGAGGTTATAGCAGGGCACTTAGAAAATCTCAGTGCAATCAGGCAGAGTCAACACGGCTTTGTGAAAGGGAAATCGTGTTTGACTAATTTATTAGAGTTCTTTGAGGAAGTAACAAGCAACGTGGATAAACAGGATCCTGTGGATGTGGTGTATTTGGATTTCCAGAAGGCTTTTGACAAGGTGCCACATCAAAGGCTACTACACAAAGTAAGAGCTCATGGTGTAGGGGGTACCATATTAACATGGATAAAGGAATGGTTAGCTAACAGGAAACAGAGAGTAGGCATAAATGGGTCATTTTCAGGTTGGCAAGATGTAACGAGTGGAGTGCCACAGGGATCAATGCTTGGGCCTCAACTATTTACAATCTATATCAATGACTTGGGTGAAGGGATCGAATGTATGGTTGCTAAATTTGCTGATGACACAAAGGTAGGTAGGAAAGTAAGTTGTGAAAAGGACATAAGGAGTCTACAAAGGGATATAGATAGGTTAAGTGAGTGGGCAAAAATTTGGCAGATGGAGTATAATGTGGGAAAATGTGAACTTGTACACTTTGGCAGGAGGAATAGAAAAGTAGTATATTATTTAAATGGAGAGAGATTGCAGAACCCTGAGGTACAGAGGGATCTGGGTGTCCTAGTACATAAATCACAAAAAGTTAGTATGCAGGTACAGCAAGTGATAGGAAGGCAAATGGAAGCTTGTAATTTATTGCAAGGGGAATGGAATATGAAAGTAGAAATGTTTTGCTACAGTTGTACAGGGCATTGGTGAGACCACATCTAGAATACTGTGTGCAGTTTTGGTCTCCTTATTTAAGAACATAATTGCTTTGGCGGCAGTTCAGAGAAGGTTCACTCGACTGATTCCTGGGATGAGGGGGTTATCTTCTGAGGAAAGGTTGGACAAGTTGGGCCTGTATATACTGGAGTTTAGAAGAATGAGAGGTGATCTTATTGAAACATATAAGATCCTGAGGGGTCTTGAAGGGGTAGATGCTGAGAGGATGTTTCCCCTTGTGGAGAGACTAGAACTAGAGGCCACAGTTTAAAAATAAGGGGTTTCCTATTTAAGATGGAGATGAGGAGAAATTTTTTCTCTGAGGGTCGTGAGTCTGTGGAACTCCCTTCCCCAGAGAGCAGTGGAGGCATGGTCATTGAATATTTTTAATGTAAGGAATCTTACAACACCAGGTTATAGTCCAACAATTTTCTTTTAAAATCACAAGCTTTCGGAGATTATCTCCTTCGTCACCTGACGAAGGAGATAATCTCCGAAAGCTTGTGATTTTAAAAGAAAATTGTTGGACTATAACCTGGTGTTGTAAGATTCCTTACATTTGTCCACCCCAGTCCATCACTGGCATCTCCACATCATGAATATTTTTAAGGCTGAGTTAGATAGATTCCTGATTAACAAGGGAGTCAAGGTTATAATAGGTAGATGGGAAAGTAGGGTTGAGGTCACAATCAGATCAGCCATGATCTTATCAAATGGCAGAGCAGGCTCGAGGGGCCAAATGGCCTACTCCTGCTCTTAATTCGTATGTTTGTATGGTTGTTAAGGATTAGGATCTTTGGTATATGAGCCTAGATGTAAGGCCCCCTATTATCCCTGGAACAGTACTTATGTGAATGGACATATTTCTTGAAAGTTGTCTGAAGGTAAAGTGAAATGCTGCTAAAGTGATCAGTTTGGCCAGTATCCCAAATGATCACGAGAACTAACTGATCAATATATCCGAAGGTTGCAATCCCTAATGTGTACAGCAGATCCCATGATTGATGATGTGCACAGTTAAACAGCTCTGCTCGGCACTCATTTAAACAGTTGAATAAGTAGCTGCTATGCCTCTCTTCGCTGAACAGCTGCTCAGAATTTTATAAAAAGTATCTTCGTGCTTTTATTTTGTTCCATTCAGTGCGCTCAATCCGAAGCCAGCACTTTGACTAGAGCACTATTCAGCTGTTTAAAGTGCTGGTCAATGCCCATTATTAATACTATTATCCATTCATATACTAGATTGTGCAGTTTAACACTGTTATAGTAGGTCATTGTCTTTCAAGAATGGGGAACTGCCGTTAAAGCGATCACTACAAGCAAACTTCAATGATCAAAAAGAAATAACTTTAATTTCTACAGCGCCTTTCACAATGTCAGGATATCTCAAAGCACTTTACAGCCAATGAAGTACTTTTGAAGTGTAGTCACTGTTGTAATGTAGGGAATCGTGTCAGGCAATTTGCAAGGTTCCACAAATAGCAACGAGATAGATGACCAGATAGTCTGTTTTAGTGATGTTGGTTGAGGGGTAAATGTTGCATCAGACATAAAGTAGTATCAGATGGGTTGTGGCTTTGGAAAACAGATTTTCATTGTCTTCCGACCACATATCCACTCCATCACCAAGACTGCCTACTTCCACTTCTGTAACATCGCGCATCTCAGCCCCTGCCTCAGCTCATCTACTGCTAAAACCCTTATCCATGCCTTTGTTACCTCTAGGCTTGGCTATTCCAATGCTGTCCTGGCCGGCTTCCCATTTTCCACCCTCCATAAACTTGAGCTCGTTCAAAACTCTGCTGCCTGTATCCTAACTCGCACCAAGTCCCGTTCACCCATCACCCCTGTGCTCGGTGACCTACATTGGCTCCCAGTCCGGGAACACCTCGATTTTAAAATTCTCATCCTTGTTTCCAAATCCCTCCATGGCCTCGCCCCCTCCCTATCTCTGTAACTTCCTCCAGCCCTACAACCCTCTGAGATCTCTGCGCTCCTCCAATTCTTGCCTCTTGCGCATTCCCGATTTTAATCGCTCCACCATTGGCGGCCGTGCCTTCAGCTGCTTAGGCACTAAGCTCTGGAAATCCCTCCCTAAACCTCTCCGCCTCGCTGCCTCTCTCTCCTCCTTTAAGACGCTCCTTAAAACCTATCTCTTTGATCAAGCTTCTGGTCATCTGTCCTAATATCTCCTTATACGGCTTGGTGTTAAATTTTGTTTGATAATTGCTCCTGTCAAGTGCATTGGGGCATTTACTATGTTAAAGGCGCTATATAAATGCAAGTTGTTGTTGTAAGTGATCGATCACTACAGCAGTGGTCAGTATAACAGGATTCCACTGTACCTTCAATATAATGCAAACCATCATTGGGTTTCCTCCAACATTTTTTTCATTTAGATAGTACACACATTATTTTGTAATTCCTGTTGGCTCAGGACAATATTTCAAAACTAATTTTCCTTCTGAGTTGTCTATGTTGTTCCTGTGTGAGTGCTGCAGTGTCCTTTCTGCAGAACTGTCTAAATTCTTAACCCCTCATTTTAGTATCTTTAAGGAATCTATACATGTGATTATTCAATAATAATTTGCTAATTTGCCCATTTGACTGATGAAACTTTATTTTGCTCACTAAGTTTATTTCTGCAAAATAATTTACTTATTTTTTTATAACTAAGTGCCTTGAACAAATGATGGCACACAATCCTCTTTATTGCTTAATTAATTTTCTATGTTTCAAATTTACTTCCTTCTATAATCTTCAGGTTTTTAAAACCCAAACTCGGCGTTGCCAAATTGCTACTTTCTGATTCACTTAATTTCCTCTGTTATTCTTTTCAACCTCAGTAGTGTAATGCACCGTGGGCCCTGCCCCTTCATTTGAGTTTTTCAATAATAATAATAAACATTTCTTTTTCAAAAATCACTCTTATACTTCAAGAGAAATGAAAATCCATAGTTTCCGGATGGGTACTCCTCCCATGTATAAGTTAAAAATATCAAAAGCAGCATATCTCCCATCTGTTAGGAGGTGTTGTCAAATTCAGGAAGGTATCATATTCATAGAAATTACTGCTTCAGATCTACACTTGTACCCCAAGCTGTTCTGGTGATATGTTGTTGGGGCAGTCTGGTGTACACTCGAGTAGCTGCACCAGTTTTTCAAGGAATTGGTGCCTTGGACTGAGCTTGGAAGCCAATCTGAAAATGCCTGAGCAGGGAAAAGCTAGAGCTGGAATTATTAAAAAAAAGATTGGCCAACTGAAGTCATTACATATGACTGCATAGAAGTTCCTATCCATATGTTCATGTTTTCCATTTCCCTCCACTGCTCTCCTGAAGATGGTGAATTATGCTGAGGCACAGTTATATAGGTGCCAGCAGCCCTTCACACCTTGCCCAAGTCGCCATTCTTCATGTGTTAACTAAGGCAGAGCATGCGGGAAGGCTATTCAGTTGTTGGGTATCACAGACAAGCCCAATCCTATCTTCACCTGGCATCCACACATATTCAGGTTCCAGGTTAACATTCAGCTGAGCTAACCACCCCCCTCTTGCCCACCCCACCCCTCCAGCCCATGGAGGTTGAGACTAATCTCACCGTCCCCTATCTCATTACAGACCAGGAATCAACTTAGGGCATTCCTGGTTTCCATGTTTCAGTTCAGTACCATAGCAGATGGTGCATTTACAAACTGAACAATCAGGGTAGCCCATCTATTTATTTTTACGCCTGCAAAATAAAGGAAAATGAAAAGTAACACATAATAAAAAAAAATCTTGCTTTAGTATAAACAGAACACACAGATGATAATTGGCTTCTGATTTTTACACCCACTTGTTACCAGAAATAACAAAACTCAGGAGTCTCCAAGAATTTTGTCTCCATGGCCCGCTTAGGTGCGTACCATGTAGCCTTGCAGCCCACAGGTAAATATAGCTCAAGCTGCAGATACAACAATATAGGCGTTCTAATTTTTCCACCAATTGAGACAACAACACTAAGTAAGGAAGGCCTTTTCTAACCTCCAGGCCCATGAAATTCGAATAAGAGAAATCAGTGAGTGAGAAATATAAACACAAATAGAACTGAGTTGTTTAGACCTCATGGGCTCGAGAGCTCATGCCAGAGCTCGAGGACTGGAAATGGCCTACAGGCCATAGTTTAGAAAATCCTGTTATAACCAACTCCCCATCTCTGTCAATCAATCAACAGTAGGGGAAGTGGAGAGAGTAAGCCAGATTTGTAATTGTTCTTTGAAAATATGAGGAAAATTAATTTTCTACTTCAACAAAGATACAATTTAACAGTACAGACCACTAATAAATCAAATTTGGCAGTCCACCAAAAATGATTGTTACCCAATGTATGTAATCATGAGCCCATTCAGCCCTTTGAGTAGAAGCACATCTGTAGGGACGTTAGATAATAACGTCAACATAAGAATGTGATCTGTTTCAGACCTAAGCTTACAATGACAGGAAAAGTTTGTTCAGATAACTAAAAATAAATTTCTGTTACCAGCATAGCTTGGAGTGACTTGCCTCCCAATAATTCAAATTACTAAGAATGTACAGCACAGAAACAGGCTATTCCACCCAACAGGTCCACGCCGGTGTATATGTTCCACGTGAGCCTCCTCCCACCCTTCTACATCTAACCCTATCAACATATCCTTCTATTCCCTTCTCCCTCATGTGTTTATCTAGCTTCCCCTTAAATGCATCTATGCAACAAGTTTATTAATTCTTTGCTGAGATACAGTTCCAACGGGTGCCAGTCAAATAGCTCGCCCAATTGGCCATTCGTTCAAATGTGAGCCTTGATAGTGGGTGCTGGCAATCTGTACAATCATGAGGACTATCGAGGCTGAGCCTTATCCAGTCCTCATTTAACGTCCCTAAACATGTACTTCCAGCAGGGGTTATTGGATAGCCATCAGGAACAGGAACCCTGTTGTTTCTCCTCTTCCCTAAATTAGAGGTACTGAGGCCATCTGTAGTGCCCCTGCCGCTACCCCAGCTAATACCCGAAATCAGCTGATTCAACAATGACTGCTGATCATGCCTGAGGTCTTCCTGACCTGTATTGCTCAACTACTCACTTGCTGAGCCATTGCAGAAACTTACAAGTCTGACTGTCAACATTTCAGACAATTATGGTCCTCAAATAAATCAGAATTGGATTCAATATGTGAAATAACAAACTGACTTTTTAAATGATCACTCCTTACCAATTTTAAATATTCAATTAAGTATTTTACAATTCAGCTACTAAACAAAAATAAAATAATGCATGGGATACTTACTGTGTATTCTGTATCATGTCCCCACCAATAAAAGAGTACATAGAGGGAAAGATAAAGACACGCAGTAAATATAAGTGGCTTGGATTTATTATTCACAATGAACACTTAAAGTACACACAGCAGTTTAAAAACCACAAACTGAGTATTATAAGCTACTGTTAGTACAATCTGCTTACCATGATGAAAACTGCAATCCAAAATATAATTAAGATTGCTACACATATAGCTTATGGGTTGGGGGGTGGGAGGTGGGAGGGAACAGAAAAATCATAAACATTCATCAAGGTCTGTTTTATCCGTTTGATTTCTGATTGGTTGGTTATTACTTCCATGGAAATGACCACATTTTGATGACCAATTTTGATGACCAATCAGACCACTGTTCTGATTGGTCATCAAAATGGAAATTTAGTTAAATGATTCAGAAAATTCACTGATAGGTGAGATATATGATACACAATGTACTTACTATGTTCAGTCCCTTTTCATTGCCATTTGCTTTTGTTTTTTGTATGGGAGCACAAATCCTCCAATTCTCTGGGGCGTTCACCAATTATGGCTAAGAAGGCAAATGGGCAGCCATTTCCACGGCTAAATGTGTTGAAACTGCGATGCACTGCTCTGCCTCCAAGTATAGTTGTACTTTTGGAAAGTTAGACTAAAGGTTCTCGTGGCTCAGGTCTACAAACACTCTGCCTCTATTAAACTTCAATTTCAAGAAATACACTCATCTGGTCCCAGAATTGTAAAAATAGAAATGTTATATCAAGAATAGCGATGGAAATGGTGTCTATTATTACATATCTGAAATCCAATAAAATACTCAAAGGAACAATAAACTGCAATAAAAATGGTAATTGAATTCTCAAGTAATCATGAATAAAACATAACAGATGCACTTATGGCTGAGAGCCCTATCAAAGGCTGAACAGAAAGAAGCAGTGAATATGTTTTGTTTTCATGTTACAGCTCTCAAATGAAGAAACAAAAAAGGATGATTAAATACCACAGGATAGCTCTATTTTAATGAATATAATACTTCCTGCAAAATGAAGAAAATGCTGATCTTTTTTGCTTTGAGTCAGTATCTTAAACTCAGTTTTGTTGTGACTAATTAGTGCTGATCACAACAATGAGGAGAACCTTATTGGAAGAGCTCCTTAGTTCAGCAATACGTGAGATAATAATAATCACTCTGAGTTAATGACTGTCTCCCCCGATATTAATTTAACTTCTCCATGCTCTTGGGGTCAAAATTTCCTCCAAGCTATTTCCCAAGCGCTGTCGACAGCACTCACTGTTTAAAGACGGTAAAGTGTGCTAGAACTGCTTTCAATGAGAAGTACTGCACTTCCATCCAGTTATTATAAACAAGTCATCCACCACTGAATTTTGATGACTGATTGGCATTCAGGACTGAAAAGGCTGCTGAGTAGTACTGACTATTTGGAGGGACTCAGTGAAGGAGTCAGAGAATGAGGCCTGATATGTTGGGTCTCTGTGCAATTGCAGTATAGATCAAAATCAAATCTCTTTTAAGAGACTTTGTGATGACGACGTGGGGGGAACTCTTTGCAATGCAAATATTCCCCGATATACTTACATTCTTTCAACAAAAATATATTTTAAAAGTCAACACTTTGTCAGAAAATGCCAAATTAATTGTAATTTTTTGGTTTAAAACAAGTTGAATTAATGATATTGATTCTTTAAAGATGTGATTCAAATTCTAACAGTACAGTCTCCCTTGCGTTAGAATATGGTTCTTTCAACCATGAGCACCTGGAATCGATTTCACCTGTCTACCCCACCTCTCTCTCTCCCTCTCACACAAACACAGACAGATCTCACCCCCAAAGTCCTTCTGGTAATTGTTAACCATCACTGAGCTCTTAAATGAGTTCTCTGCAGACAGAAATTGCAGAACAAAACTGCTTCAACACTGTGCTAATTAGCCGAATTGTGGTAATCTTAATCTAAGAAGCAACAGGAGCAATGAGTAATCAAAACAGAAAATGTTAGAAACACTCAGCAAGTCAGTCAGTATCTGTGGAGAAAGAAACAGAGTTAACGTTTCAGGTCAATGAACCAGTTCTAACGAAGGGTCATCGACCTGAAATGTTAACTCTGTTTCTTTCTTGACAGATGCTGCCTGACTTGTTGAATATTTCCAGTATTTTCTGTTTTTATTTCAGATTTCCAGCATCCGCAGTATTTTACTTTTGATTAGGAGCAATGAGTGTAGGGATTTAAAATGCCATGCTGGTGTAGCAGGGAATTTTCATGACATGGGGGATGAGGGAACTATTGAGGCAATGTATGGGGGATCCCTGTAGGGTAGATTTTAACTCCAGGTGATTTTCGGGCTGGGCTGTTGGCGGGTGAGTGGGACACCCTCCCGACAACATGGGCTCGAATTTAGCAGGCCTGCGGGTTCCCAGCGGGTGGTCCTCCGGGAGCGTGGAAAACGCGGACGGCTAATTGCGTGCGTCCCCCGCGCGATCGCGGGATAATTGAACAGATTAAGCCCTGCTTCCGGGTTCTCCGCTCCCCAGCTGCGTGCCGGCCGGCTGCGCATGCGCAGTGCCGTCGACGCGATGTAGGAGCTCCACTTAAAGGGGCAGTCTCCCAAGCCCCTCCTGCTGCAATCATTAGGCTGGTGATGATGGCTCAGCCAAGGGGAAAGGCTGCGCCACGTTTTTCCGACCTTGCGCTGCAGCTGATGCTGGAGGGCGTGAGGAGGAGGAGGGACACGCTCTTCCCGGCGGATGGACGCAAGTGCCCTGCCGCCGCCACCAGGAAGGCATGGGCAGAGGTGGCGGCGGAGGTCAGCAGCAGGGCCAACACCCCAAGGACTTGGGAGCAGTGCCGCAAGCGCTTCAATGACCTGACTAGGTCTGGCAAAGTGAGTACACCAATGCACCCTTCCACAGCCCGTCCCCACCATCACGCCAAACAGATCACAACCCCTCCTGCAGAGCCATCACAGCGCTCCTGCAGCAATCCTCACAGCCACTCACTCACCATCCTCGCCGTGCCCGCAAGTACCCACCGTCCCTGTCCCCACCCGAACACTACCACACACCCAATCCCTATGCAATGGGATGGGCATGTGGCACACGCATCCTCCCATCCATCTGCGCCACGCTCAACCCACCCACACCGATGCTCGATGCGTCTCACAATGCAATACGCACCCACTCACACATCTGTGTTTTGCCTTGACAGGAGAAGAGGAGCAAGAACAATCGGGAAAGGGCACGCACCGGATGTGGCCCGCCGCAAGTGGTAGAGCTCACCGACGCAGAGGTGGAGGCGCTTGACCTCGCCCGCACGCGACATTGCCTGTCGGTGGCTGATGGCGAGTGTGTCGCTGCAGAAACGGCCGGTAAGGGAAAGCTGACACTCAACACCCATGATCGCGAGTGACCGTATCATCACCTGCCATCAGGCGCACCGTAAAGTTGGTCCACATGCCTCATAGTGCCCTCTGTTCTCTTGCAGGGCCGTCTGCGAGTGAAGCGATTCCTCAGAGGGCGATTCCTCAGAGGACATGGCGGTCTCTGAGGGTGCATCGTCACATCTGAGCCAACTATCCACCAGCGCAGAGACACGCACCTCGGTGGGTCCCCCTCGCCAACTAGTTGGGGTAGCACTTGGTGAGTCACCGCGCACGAGTGAGCATGAGCAGACCCTGGTGGCAGGGGCAGCCGCGGAGGGTCCGCGTCGGTGGGAGCACTCATCTCCAGGCTCTGCTCAGCCGGACCCAGATGCAGAACCCAGGGGGCCACCAGTGAAAAGGAGAGTCGTCGAGGGGCACCAGCTAATTGCTGAGGTACTGGGAGAGGTGCCGCGCGCATTGTCCACAATTGCGCAGGCAATGGAGGAATCCAACTCCTGCATGCGGGCATTGGTGGCGCAGGCACAGGAGGGTACTGGCGACACAGTGTCGCGGGTAGGTGCGGGACTGTCTGCGGTGGAGGACAGGCTGGCCTCCCTCGAGCGTCACGCACAGCTCCAGATCGAGTCCTTGCAGGCCCTGACAACGTCTGTACGGATTCAGGGTGAGCAACATTCCGCCGCCATCAACAGGCTGACGGATACACTAGGGGTGGCCTTGCAAGGCCTCACACATGCCATCCAAACTGCCGTCCAGCAGGGTGGAAGGGGTGATGTGGGCCGAGGCCACGAGAGGGATGATGGTGACCGGGGACATGGAAGCGGGGACGCTTCTCAAGGCGCCCCCACGTCCCACCCGTTGCCCACCTCTCAACCAGTACCCGCAATGGTGCCTCCTCTCCAGGTGGCCGAGTCTGCCCCTGCCCCGGTGCAGGAGGAGCAGTCTGTGGAGGTGCCCTCATGGGCACCGAAACCCAGGGGCCGTCCGCCAAAAGCATCTACCCGGTCAAGGCGAGAACAGGAGCAACCTGCCACTACCTCTGCTGGAGCCACAGGGGTAGCACCACGTAGGGGTACCCGCAAAAGAAATCCAAAGGCGTTATAAGCACAAAGGGAATACACCAGGGTGTCTATTAATTTGTACACTTTTTTTTAATATCATGTCACATTGTACATATTAAATACGATATTCTCACCACTCCTGCCACCTCTCGTCCATTCTTCCGCGGCCTGTGCAATAGGTGCGTTCCGTGCAGGCCATCATGGCGGCGAACACCTGCTGCCGCCCATTGGGCACACTGCTGTGGGTGCAGGAGTACTGGCAACAGTCTTCAGTGGAGAGGGCTGGTATGGCCGCTCGCATGTGCAGGTGAGGAGATGCGAGCGCCTCGCACTGTCTGACTCTAGGAGAACCGTTGACGTATGAGTGCCTCCCTGGCCCGGCGACCATCCCGGTGAGTCGTGGTTCGGCGCATGGGTCGTCCACCATCCTCTGGCGCGTCCTCCTCCTCCTCCTCCTCCTCGCCGTCCTCAATGTGGGTGGCGGGTGTGGATGGGGCCTCCTCCAGCGGCACCCCTCTCTGTTGGGCCATGTTGTGCAGGGCACAGCAGACAACTATGATTCGTCCCACTCTGAATGGTGTGTATTGCAGCGCTCCCCCAGAACGATCAAGGCACCTGAAGCGCATCTTGAGCAGCCCTATGGTCTGCTCAATTGTAGACCTGGTAGCAGTGTGGCTGTCATTGTACCGACGCTCTGGCTCGGTGATGGGGTTCCTCAGAGGCGTCATGAGCCACGTGTGTAGGGGATACCCCTTGTCGCCGAGGAGCCAGCCGTTGCCGGCGTTGGGTGCCTGCAGGATGGGCGGGACGGTGGACTCCCTGAGGACGAAGGCATCGTGGCAGCTGCCGGGGTATCTGGCGCACACGTGTAGGAATCTCTGGCGGTGGTCACAGATGAGCTGGGCGTTCATGGAGTGATACCCCTTCCTGTTGATGAACAGCCCTGGCTCATGCGGAGGTGCCCGTATTGCGATGTGGGTGCAGTCGATTACACCATGTACCCGTGGGAAGCCAGCCATGGCATGGAATCCAACCGCCCTCTCCATCTGGCTGCGCTCGTCCATGGCGAAGTTGATGTAGTGCGAGGCTCTGCGGAACAACCCATCGGTGACCTGCCTTATGCACTTGTGTGCAGAGGACTGACAGACCCCGGTGGCACCCTGGAAGGAACCGGATGCGAAGAAGTTGAGGGCAGTGGTGACTTTGACGGCGACAGGTAAGAAGATGCTGCTTGGTCCATCAGGGAGCAGCTTGTCGTTAAGGAGGCTGCAGATGTCGGCGACTACCTGGCGATTGACTCTGAGCCGACGTATGCACTGCTCCTCGGAGAGGTCCATGAAGCTGAGCCTCGCTCTGTACACCCTGTGCGGAGGGTAGTGCCTCCTGCGACGCATCTCTCTCTGCGGTTGCCCTCCCTCCTGCTGTGCAGTTGGGTGTGCCACAGCACCGTGTTGGGGGGCTCCACGTCTCCGAGGCGGACGGCGTGGACTGCGAGGCTGCTGGGGCTGGTCATGCTGTTCGTCCTCCGAGGATGTCAACGCACCACCCATCTGGCAGGTGTTGGTCTGAGGGGTTGTGCAGGGTAGGTGGGTGGTTTCTCGCTCTAGGGCTGCGGTTTCACGTCGGTCTGTCCTCTGGCTTGGCGGGGGGTGGTGGAGGGCAGGGGTTGCCCTATGTGACGCGGTGGCCTCCTGCGTGGGTGAGGGCTCTCCCACCCGCTGTGGAGTGCACCTTGGCAGCTGCCACAGGCTGCTGGCTGGAACACGACCGGTTGAGGGAGGACTGTTTCCCCCAGTGTGTGAAACTCACTGCCTTGAACCTAAAATCCCACACTTCCTCTTTTGACAGCTGCTTCAGCTCATTAAATGACCTCAACAAGCAAGGTAAGTACACTCAAGTGGAACCCCGCTGGCTTTAATTGCCTGCGGGATTCCCACCAGCGGGGCTTGCGCGCGCAGCCCCGCACGTCAGCGCGGTACTCGGAAGTGGCCGGGATTTTGGCGCGATCCGGTCACGTGACCGGATATCGGGATTTTCGGGGCCCCCCCGCTGGAAACCCGACGCGAAAATCGAGCCCCATTAGTCTGAGGCTTGGACCATTTTGATGGATGAGCCTCATTTGAATCTCATTGGTGGTCTGCCACGTAATTACAGTGGTGACGGGCAGCCCGCTCAATTGGAGGGTGGGATTTTTGGCGGACCAACTGCCCATTTAAAGAGTAAATACACCTCTTAAATCAAGGTGTCATTTAACTCAGGTGAATTTGTTTTGTTGTCCCTGGGAGGATTGTAAGTTTCAAAATGTCTCAGGTAAGAGCGCCTCAGGTTCTCTGGCACAGTGGTAGAGCTTCTTGTGAAGCAGGTGAGTTGCACAAGAAGCTACTGTTCCCCTCAGATGGTAGAAAGGTGCCCAAACAAATGCTACAGCAGGCATGGAGGCAGGTAGTAACACTGTGAACCATCACCCCCCAAGGTGTGGATTCAGTGCCAGAAGTGCATGAGATCGTTCTATCTCCATTTCTCTGCATGACACTTGGCCACAACACTCTCCCCCAAACACTCTGAACACTTCCCACCCCCGCACCACATGTTTCACCACCAATCACAAGAAGACACTATACTCACTCTCCTTCTCATTTATATTTCATGCTCACCTGTTGCTTTCTGCCCTCACAACAGCCACTAGCAGCATTCTGTTATTACCTGGTAGCAAGTGCGAAACACTGCCCTCCTCCACTGATTGCTTTCCAATTTCACAGGGCGGCCACTTTCTTGCAAATGGCCACCTCCCCATTCTACTCACAACTTGTTGCTTCTCCATTTCAGCATGCACGCTATATGAAGTTGCCCCACACGTCTGCAGAATCATTTTCTTTACAGCTACTCTCACTAACTCTCCCTCTGTTTCTACAGGACAAGCTGGTTCGTAACAAAATGGAGAGGACCAGAATCAGACGTGGGCCAGAAAATGTCCAGGCCTTCAGCAAGATGGAGCTGCAAGCGATAGACGTAACCAAGGATGCATAGCAGGCAACATCAACAATTGCAAGGCTGGAGACCGCGTTCAGCAGGGTGTCTGCCTATTACTTGTACCCTTTCCCTTTTCTCAAGCAATCACTCATTCAGGCAATGCGGCAATCTGATGCTGTAAGTCCTGCCAATCATTTGCTGTCTGTGTCTAGCTTTTTGGTGCCATGCTGAGCCTTGTCTCCCTCCCCTTTTTTTGCTTCTTTTCAACATCTGGAGCATGCAGGAAAGGACTCAGAGGAGAACAATCCTCCTGAAGAAGTATAAATACTTGCTCCATCCCTGCCAAGCATCAGCACAGAAATTGTCACCCCAGGTGGGACAGATAATGAGTTATAGGGGTCTGCACTTGGTGAATCATACGAGCGAGCCAGGGCTAGTGGAAGGTACTGCCCAGGAGATGGCTTGCCGGAGGGCAAGCTTGGCTCTTAACTCCGCTGAGTGACAGAGATGCTGACTTTAGAGGCCCAGCCTTCAAAGGAGAGTTGGTTTCTGCACATATGCAGTTATACGAGATATTGGAAAGCCAACCAGCTGTTGCACCATGTCTAAAAGTATGGAGTTCGCTTCCACCTAGTGTGGTGTAATGTCACAGGGCATCAGCATTCTGCAATCTACAATGGAGCATGTGGTCACTCCTATGGATGGAGCAGTCAGGCCCTCACATCTGGAGTCTGTGTTACCAGTTCTTGCAGCTTTGATAGAAGCTCAATCTGGTGCCATTCAGGGTCTGTGTTCCAATATCTACATCATCTTGGAAAGGCTGGTGGACCACATGGATAGAGGCCTCAATCACTTAGCTGATCTTCTGCAGTATGCTCTCCCGTAGATCAGTGGGAGTGAGCCACAGCCCCATGGGAGTGGCAGTGGTGCAACGGGAGTGGCATATGTTGCCCTCTCTCAGGGCGGCAGAATGTTTGCTCCCTCACCACTTCCTCAACCAATACCCAGCATGGTGCCAGAAAGCCGGCTGGGCCAGAATGCCCCCGCAGCAGCCAAGGTGCTGCAGTCTGCAGCCGGACCCGCATAGGCCTGAGCTCCTAGAGGTTGCTGACCAAGTGTGTGTGAGGGGCCCTCATTTGAGCATCAGGAGCCTTCCACCACCCGTGTTGAAGCCACTAGGCTCGGTAGAATAAGAATGGTAGGACAGTGAAGAAATCACTTCGGAAAAGCATTATGGTTAACGCATGGGTGACAAATAATGTTAAGGCTCTTGTATCAGCCATAGAAAAATTCACAGCGTTTGACTTTTCAATTTTGTCTGCAATGTTGTTCCACTGAAGGTACTGAGCCTGCGATGTCAAGTGTCATATATATAAAACAGAGGCTGTAGATTCCATAATGTATGCTGGAAAGACCAGTAGAGGTGGCAATGAAGAGTGATAATCTGGTGGGAGAAGGAAGGTTTGAAGGGAAAGAGTAAATCAGGTGAGGCGTTGGGCAATCAACTGATTGTGAGTAGCTCTGGTTGCAATCTAGTGCCGTCATTCTCCTGCTTCTGCTCTGTGTGGGTCTTCATTGTCAGATCCGGAAGATCTTTCTGCTGTTGTGGCTTCATGTGCATTCCATGTTGCAGAGTGAAGTTGTGCAGAATGCAGTACACAGCCACAAATGCGGGTTTTACTGCAGAGCTCCCAGACCTGAGCAGGCAGTGAAAACATTGTTTAAGAAGCTTGGTTGTACATTCGACGTGTCTCGTTGTAAGGAGCTGTACAGGCCTGTGACAGCCTCTCTGGAAAAACGCAGAAAATTGCAGTTATGACTCTAGCCCCATAGAAGCTTTGGGCTGGGTAAGTCTTCTGCGAGCAGTGCCCGCTCATGTGCAGCATCTTGTGGTTCCCCAGCCTTTTGCTGCTGCTCCTGTTCCTCCAATCACGCTGGACTTTCGAGGATGCCACCCATCCTTAGCCTCGTGCTTCTTAAGTGCATAGAAGTAGAATAAATGTGAAATAATGCAACATCCAAAGCAAAGACTGCTGTGAAAATCCAGCTAACGCAATTGCCAACAGATGCTAGTGATCTGAGTGCTTGCAGATGAGTGCCCCTTTAAATGCCCCTTCCAATTCGTTTGAAGCCTGTACTGCCCAGGATTACTGGGCGGTATTTCCACTATGGCAAGTTAAAATGGAATTGGGGTCCTAATGACATCATAGGACTCCAATTTAAATACATTAATGAGACTCCTGGATGCTTCAGACAAGTACCTGGGCCACTCTTCAAAACTCCATTGACAATATGGTGGAAGGGAAACGGTGTGGTATGTCCACCACAGTGATTTTAACGCTGCTACTGCCTCATTTCCGCCAAGCGGAGGGAGTTAAAATCGATCCTAGACTTTAGACAGTATGATACTATCAAGGGACTAATTGTGGACAGATGATTTCTTTACCAATACTGTCATTATTCATCTTGATCAACACACAACCGAAATTCCAAATTTGAAAGGTGTTGAACACTATAGATTTGTGCCCACTAGACTAAGCTCAGTTTAATTGTAACTACTGGACCTTTCATCTGCTTTCCTCCAGCTGAGTTCGAGCCCAGATATCTATTTGCATTTTTCACATCACAACAGGAATTTAGAATGGTGAATGAAGGTCAAATATATTTTTACTTCACAAGCAGTCTCTTCTCTTCCTCCACCACAAGTCACGACCTTGTTTGATGTCCTATTTTTTTTCTTCCCACTCCATTTATAACCAAACCACTCCATTCTCCTCCCATTGTTCAGTTACAATGATGCCTGGTCTCCTCTCTTCACCTACTCATTGGCCCAGCCCAGTTCATCTCACAAATTCTAATTGCAACTCTCCCTAGTATCTTCTCTTCCAAGGCTACAATCCTGCCCAGTATCTTCCAGTCTGCCTCCCAAAATTCTTGATCTCCTCTCTCCCTTTTCATTCCTTCTCCAGTACAGGTTTTAGGTTGTCAAATGCTGCCTGTATGAAGACATGAGAATGTTAAGGGTGTCAAGAATAAAGTGATGTCTTCCAGTAACTGAGACTATTGTGTTAGCTAATTACCACAATCTCATTTACAATATTCAGCACATAACATTAGTTACAAACCTACAAAGTGACAAGATATATCTGAATGTGCTGCAGGCTATAAAAGAAGGATTAAATCTAAATATCGAAGTGTTGCACAATCAACTACAGATATATGACCAGACAGGCACTGAGATTTAGAAAAAGTACAAAATTACCTAGAGACAATGAAATAATTGCATAATGGAAACTACCAATGTAACAATTTGTATATATCAAAACCGTATCTTAGTAACACAAATCCAGAGCTATCTCCAGCGTCTTAGAAACAAAGATAACTCAAGGACAGCACTGTGACACAGAACATCGGTGCACATGCATGCTGTACAATTGAGTTTTAGGAGAGGGAGTTTGCCATTACAGGCACAGTAAATTCCCTGTTTCTGCCATTGAGGAAGTAAGGAAGTAAAAGATATGAAATCAAAAGGTGAGTCACCCTAGACCTTGCAGTTTGTTAGGATGATTGCAGAGTAGCACTGGTAGAATGCTGACAGCTGAATGCTTTCCTGCTCTCAGCAACAAAATGGTGCGCAGTCCAGGGGCAGAAGAACAAAGAGGTGGGGTGGGGCAGACAATGAAATAACCTGCAAAAATGGGGCCAAAAATCACCTAAGATCAAGTTTAGATGATTTGGTTACAATTTGATATTGATCGTGACTGAGCTGTGTGCACAAATCTACACTGAGCTATCTCTTACAATTACTTCTCTAATTAACCACAGAACACTGTAGTGTTACAAAATTATTCACATATTGAAAAATCCTATTGTTTTAAATACCAATAAGTAAATAAGCTGCATTTTTGAAAGTGTCCAACAGTTCTGTTTTAGAATATTCCAGATCAATGAAAATTGATTAAAAGATACTAATATAACTCATCCCAGCTAAAGCTAATAACAACAAACACCCTTTTGAACGATGAGTTTCATCAGAGTTGCTCCATTAATGAATGGTCTGTGTAGTTGCAGGTGTTACATCAAAGAAACTAAAGCATGGAATCTTAAATAAACTTGGCATTTGGTTTTAGAAGTGGTACTTGGAAACTGTAGCTAAGTAACTGCGACAGGCTGGTCCATCAGCTCAGTAAAGAGTGTCCTCTCTTTCTCCTCTGCAATAATTTGCATGGCAATTATGTTAAGACAGAAATTGCTAGGTACATGCATTTCTGATATATACAAAATGCATTTCTATGACATCATTACATTTATTAAACAAAGCAATGTATGTACATCCTACTTACATTAACACCAAGCTTTGTGGGCTGGATTAGCATGGCTGATAGACAATATATGGGGTCGGGGGCCAGGATATAAGGAATAAATGAGAAAAGGCCCTTTGGCCCATCCAGCATATCCTGTTGTTTAGCTCATTCACTCTGCCTTGGCCCAAAGCCAAGATTTTTCTATTCCCTGTAAAATAAAGATCCACTCTTTCACCTTTCGAATGCTTTTTTTTAAATGAATGTGTTCTAATTATTTATTTCTGTCCTCCACTCCTAAACAGGGTGACTGATTCTGGGGTATGGTTCTGTGGGCAGTGGCAGCCATCCGGTACATTTCCCAAAGGGCCATTCTTCATTGTGAGTCTAGGAGACAATAAGCTGCAAGGAGTTCCTAAGCCCCAGTCGAGGAACGGAACTGAATTAGCACACACAATTGCAATAACAAGATAGGCAGCAAACAGGCAGCACTGCATAGTGGTATGTCATTAAATCATGAGATGCAAGTCTGTGCTTAGAAGTTCACAATCTTGGCTCTAACATTAATAGAGAGACATTTCCCCACAAAATGGGACGACTGGAAGACAATTCTTCCGAGGCCACTTCCCAGAAGACGGAAGCAACCTGAGAGAAGGCCATGTTTCTAACTTCTTAGGTAGGGCTGGGAGAAACTGGAAGAGAAAATATCCAAATATTTTAAATGACAAACCTATTTAATGACAATATCAATTATTCAGTTCCGTTATATTGTCAATCTCACTAACTACTCCAAAATAGCTTCTCAAAGATCTCATCAGCATTTACTCTTTAAATTAAAATATTTTTTTAAAAGTAGAGAAATAGAGCTGAAGTTAATTATATTTAACCACAAGATCCACAAATGATAGCAGTACGGCACCAACATGATGATTTCTGGTGTCTTATCAAAGCATCCATATGTAATGTTTGAGGTATGACTATTTGACACTGCAGCAAAGAAAATGGTCTTGGGTCAGAAACCATGGTAAACTCACTATGTGCAAGGAATGGCTTCCACTTAACACAAAAAATTGTTATTTCTACATCCATGTTCACACTTCAATAAAAATATAATTAACCACTGCAAATTAAATGCAAGTTATCAATTAGTTAAACCATTTTGATTGCATTTGATTCATTTGCAAATTACTGAACCAGTGCAATCTTATTAAAAAATGTCAAGACAAATGTTGGTGATATTTGCATTCACAATTTTAAAAATGTGCCAACAGATACCAATGATCACAAATCCTACATTATACAATAATATTGAATATCCAATTATCTCACTGTAACTCCAACACAACACTAACAGTCATATTATGAGGTGCATCATACATTTGCTGATGTCACAATGTTGTGAAATGTACTTGTTTATCTCACGAGCTAGCCACTGCATTTGTCTTATGAGGTCGATTGCTACTTGATGCCAATTTATGGTGTGCATATTTAGCATATTTTACTGTACTTCCTCCCCCACACCCTTGACTGACAGAATCTGATTCAATACAACTGATACAGTGTTGTGATATAGCAACATTTTGTTTTATTTCCTCTGCATACGGTACCACCCATGACAGTCGCTGTTCTATATTTCTAGTTTGCATGGGCACTTAGTGAGATACTTTCATCACAATGCACTTCCAAAAACACAACAAAATAGTATTTATTTGAAAGAGTGATGTACAATGAAGTATTAAGAAATTTCAGAAACTTGAAGGGGGCACAGCACTGTTTTCCAACTTTTCCAGGCTCTGTCCTAAACACTTGGTACTCTGCCTGTTTCTCTAGTCCTCTCCCAGCTGTTCACTCTCCTTGCTTATGTGTATCACCTCTCCCAGTTATTCAGTCCCTCTGCCTGCTTTCTTCATTTTTTAAAAAACCAGCTATTTGCTCCGGGCCTGCTTCTTTTTTATTTGTTCATGGATATGGGCGCCGCTGGCAAGGCCAGCATTTATTGCCCATCCCTCATTGCCCTTGAGAAGGTGGTGGTGAGCCGCCTTCTTGAACCACTGCAGTCCGTGTGGTGAAGGTTCTCCCACAGTGCTGTTAGGTAGGGAGTTCCAGGATTTTGACCCAGCGATGATGAAGGAACAGTGATATACTTCCAAGTCAGGATGGTGTGTAACTTGCATCCTGTAGATGGTACACACTGCAGCCATGGTGCACCGGAAGTGATGGGAGTGAATGGTTAGGGTGGTGGATGGGGTGCCAATCAAGTGGGCTGCTTTGTCCTGGATGGTGTCGAGCTTCTTGAGTGTTGTTGGAGCTGCACTCATCCAGGCAAGTGGACAGTATTCCATCACACTCCTGACTTGTGCCTTGTTGTTGGGGAGTCAGGATGTGCGTCACTCACCGCAGAATACCCAGCCACTGACCTGCTCTTGTAACCATAGTATTTATGTGGCTGGTCCAGTTAAGTTTCTGGTCAACGGTGACCCCCAGGATGTTGATGGTGGGGGATTCGGCGATGGTAATGCCGTTAAATGTCAAGGGGAGATGGTTAGACTCTCTCTTGTTGGAGGTGGTCATTGCCTGGCAATTGTCTGGCGCGAATGTTATTTGCCACTTATCAGCCCAAGCCTGGATGTTGTCCAGGTCTTGCTGCATGCAAGCACGGACTGCTTCATTATCTGAGGGGTTGCGAATGGAACTGAACACTGTGTAATCATCAGCGAACATCCTCATTTCTGACCTAATGATGGAGGGAAGGTCATTGATGAAGCAGCTGAAGATGGTTGGGCCTAGGATACTGCCCTGAGGAACTCCTGCAGCAATGTCCTGGGGCTGAGATGATTGGCCTCCAACAACCACTACCATCTTCCTTTGTGCTAGGTATGACTCCAGCCACTGGAGAGTTTTCCCCCTGATTCCCATTGACTTCAATTTCACTAGGGCTCCTTGGTGCCACACGCCGTCAAATGCTGCCTTGATGTCAAGGGCAGTCACTCTCACCTCACCTCTGAAATTCAGCTCTTTTGTCCATGTTTGGACCAAGGCTGTAATGAGGTTTGGAGCCGAGTGGTCCTGGCGGAACCCAAACTGAGCATCGGTGAGCAGGTTATTGGTGAGTAAGTGCCGCTTGATAGCACTGTCGACGACACCTTCCATCACTTTGCTGATGATTGAGAGTAGACTGATGGGGCGGTAATTGGCCGGATTGGATTTGTCCTGCTTTTTGTGGACAGGACATACCTGGGCAATTTTCCACATTGTCGGATAGATGCCAGTGTTGTAGCTGTACTGAAACAGCTTGGCTAGAGGCGCAGCTAGTTCTGGAGCAGAAGTCTTCAGCACTACAGCTGGGATGTTGTCGGGGCCCATAGCCTTTGTTGTATACAGTGCACTCAGCCGTTTGTTGATATCACATGGAGTGAATCGAATTGGCTGAAGACTGGCTTCTGTGAAGGTGGGGATATCGGGAGGAGGCCGAGATGGATCATCCACTCGGCACTTCTGCCTGAAGATGGTTGCAAATGCTTCAGCCTCGTCTTTTGCACTCACATGCTGGACTCCGCCACCATTGAGGATGGGGATGTTTGCAGAGCCTCCTCCTCCCATTAGTTGTTTAATTGTCCTCCATCATTCACGACTGGATGTGGCAGGATTGCAGAGCTTTGATCTGATCCGTTGGTTGTGGAATTGCTTAGCTCTGTCTATAGCATGTTGCTTCCGCTGTTTAGCATGTAGTCCTGTGTTGTAGCTTCACCAGGTTGGCACCTCGTTTTTAGGTACGCCTTGTGCTGCTCCGGGCATGCTCTCCTACATTCCTCATTGAACCAGGGTCGATCCCCTGGCTTGTTGGTAGTGGTAGAATGAGGAATATGCTGGGCCATGAGGTTACAGATTGTGCTGGAATACAATTCTGCTGCTGATGGCCCACAGCGCCTCATGGATGCCCAGTTTTGAGCTGCTAAATCTGTTCTGAATCTATCCCATTTAGCACGGTGGTGGTGCCACACAACATGTTGGATAGTGTTCTCAGTGTGATGACGGGACTTCATCTCCACAAGGAGTGTGCAGTGGTCACTCCTACCAATACTGTCGTGGACAGATGCATCTGCAACAGGTAGATTGGCGAGGACGAGGTCAAGTAGGTTTTTCCCTCGTGTTGGTTCGCTCACCACCTGCCGCAGGCCCAGTCTGGCAACTATGCCCTTCAGGACTCGGCCAGCTCGGTCAGTAATGGTGCTACCGAGCCACTCTAGGTGATGGACATTTAAGACCCTCACCCTGAGTACATTCTGTGCCCTTGCTACCTTCAGTGCTTCCTCCAAATGGTGCTCAACATGGAGGAGGATTGATTCATCAGCTGAGGGAGGACGGTAGGTGGTAATCAGCAGGAGGTTTCCTTGTCCATGTTTCACCTGATGCCATCAGATTTCATGGAGTCCGGAGTCAATGTTGAGGACTTCCAGGGCCACTCCCTCCTGACTGTAGATCACTGTACTGCCTCCTCTGGTGGGTCTGTCCTGCTGGTGGGACAGGACATACCCAGGGATGGTGTTGGAAGAGTCTGGGATGTTGGCTGAAAGGTATGATTCTGTGAGTATGGCTATGTCAGGCTGTTGCTTGACTAGTCTATGGGACAGCTCTCCCAATTTTGGCCAGATGTTAGTGAGGAGAACTTTGCTTGGTTTGCCTTTGTCGTGTTCGGTGCCTAGTGGTCTGATGCGAGGTGGTCCATCCGGTTTTATTCTTACTATGACTTTATGTCGCGAGATTGCACAACTGAGTGGCTTGCTAGGCATTTCAGAGGGCGATTAAAAATCAACCACATTGCTGTGGGTCTGGAATCACATATAGGCCAGACTGGGTAAGGACGACAGGTTTCCTTCCCTAAAGGACGTTAGTGAACCAGATGGGTTTTTCCGACAATCCAGTAGGTTTATGGCCAGCATTACTGATTCTAGTTTTTTCTTTATTCCAGATTTTATTTAATTAATTGAATTTAAATTCCCCAGCAGCTGTGGCGCGATTTGAACTCATGACTCCAGATTATTAGCCCAGGCCTCTGGATTACTAGTCCTGTATTACTGTCCCTTTCCCAGCTACTTGTCCTATGTGCCCACTATTAACACTCTCTCCACTTCTCACTTTCTCGCCAGGCAACGGAGAGTTAGCTTTAAGGAAGATGGAGTTCACTTGTGCTGCTCAGGCAGAAATGTGTAATACAGATATTTAAAATTGATGTCTGGTGATGTCTTGCAAACAACCACACTCTTCAAGGGAAAACCTTCTGCTGAATTGCATATTAAGTTGTGTGTTGAGTAACTGTGCTAAATCTTACCTGTGATGGTGTATGGATAATAATTCCAGGCTTTTTCAGTGACGTAAAAGATCCTTGGAACCACAGCCCTAGCCCAGCTAGGAAGTTTGCTGTAAATAAAGCAAGAATAGTTACAATGCATGAATAAATATGAATATCATTTATTTCAAGACTTCAAAATAAAAAGTTAATTCCAATTAATAAGTGTTGTGAAACATATAAGGAGAATATGCTCATGGAATAACCTGTATTATTACTGGTGCATCGTGTGTAAGTCATCCCTCGCTATATTGTCTCTGGTTACAATGTCATCCTTACTAAGTTCTACAAGACACATTTCCTCCTCTTATATTAACCTCTTACACAATGGCCTTACATTTCACACTGAACGCATTACAGATGTTTAGATTCCTCACTGCTCATTATAATGCCATCACTGAGGATCCATAGTGGGTCAATTTATAGAATCTTACTCAAGGATCGGTGCTTGGGCCTCAGCTATTTACAATCTATATTAATGACTTGGGTGAAGGCATGAGTGTAATGTATCCAAGTTTGCTGACGATACAAAGCTAGGTGGGAAAGTAAGCTGTGAGGAGGACACAAAGAGTCTGCAAAGGGATATAGACAGGTTATGTGAGTGGGCAAGAAGGTGGCAGATGGAGTATAATGTGGGGAAATGTGAGGTTATTCATTTGATAGGAAGAATAAAAAAACAGAATATTTTTTAAATGGTGAGAAACTATTAAATGTTGGTGTTCAGAGACATTTGGGTGTCCTCGTACAAGAAATACCAAAAGTTAGCATGCAGGTGCAGCAGGCAATTAGGAAAGCAAATGGCATGTTGGCTTTTATTGCAAGGGGGTTGCAGTACAAGAGTAAGGACGTCTTACTACAATTGTACAGGGCTTTGGTGAGACCTCACCTGAAGTACTACGTACAGTTTTGATCTCCTTATATAAGGAAGGATATACTTGCCTTAGAGATGATGCAACGGAGGTTCATTAGATTAATTCCTGGGATGAGAGGTTGAGTAGAATGGGCCTATCATCTCTGAGTTTAGAAGAATGAGAGGTGATCACATTGAAACATATAAGATTCTGAGGGGGCTTGACAGGGTAAATGCTGAGAGGTTGTTTCCCCTGGCTAGAGGGTCTGGAACTGGAGGGCACAGTCGCACAATAAGGGGTTGGCCATTCAAGGCACAGATGAGGAGGAATTTCTTCACTCAGAGGGTTGTGAATCTTTGGAATTCTCTACCCCAGAGTGCTGTGGATGCTCAGTCATTGAGTATATTCAAGGCTGAGATTAATAGATTTTTGGACTCTAGGGGAATCAAGGGATATGGGGATCGGGCAGGAAAGTGGAGTTGAGGTTGAAGATCAGCCATGATCTGATTGAATGGCAGAGCAGGCTCGAGGGGCCGAATGGCCTACTCCTGTTCCTATTTCTTATGTTCTTATGTACAGCATAGGAGGAGGCTATTTGACCCATTGTGCCCATGCCAGCTTTTTGAAAGAGCTATTGAATTCGTCCCACTCCCCTGCTCTTTCCCCACAGCCCTGCAAATTTTTTCTTTCAATCTGCATAATTTCCTTGAGGTAATAAAGACTTCTAATAATTGTTTGAATTTATAATTTGCTATTTTAGTTTTATTGATTTATCTCTGCTTCAAATCATCACACAGAAATGCATTGTATGCAGAATCAACACCTAATCAACTGTAGCTGTTTCAGCACAGCAATTCACCTTGCTACAGCTTATGGTGCACAAACACCAAAGAAAGGTGTAATAACAGTAATAGATAAAAGTAATCCATGCAAGGGGCAGTGAGGTTCTGGTTCTTAATTGAGAAATGTCTTCAACTTGATCACTGATTTCAATTTTCTTCTAGAAAACAAAGTCTGAGAGGGAATAAAGGTACAGAAGTTAGTTTCGAGGCTCTGTCTATACCTGTGCTGAGTTAGCCAACTTCAGCAGTGAGAATGCATTGACTGGCAGTCTTTAGCATCTCAGATTAGGGAAAAACTATTTTGGGTTCATGCTCCTGATCATTATTCCATGAATTGAAAAGATAAAAAGAGAAGTAATATATGTAATGAAAAAAAAACAAGAAAGGAGTGAAAAGGCAAAAATCTAAAATCACTGCAAGGGTCTTTAATTTTTTTGTTTTCCAAAATGTCTTATCCAGGGGAGTGACAAGGGTGGGGCACAAAGTTAACATGCAGGTACAGCAAGCAAAGTCAACATGCAGGTACAGCAAGCAATTAGGAAGGCAAATGATATGTTAGCCTTTACTGCAAGGGGGTTGGAGTATAAGAGTAAGGAGGTCTTGCTGCAATTATATATGGCTCTGGAGTATTGTATACAGTTTTGGTCTCCTTACCTAAGGAAGGATATACTTGCCTTAGCCGGGGTGGAACAAAGGTTCACTAGATTGATTCCTGGGATGAGAGGGTTGTCCTATGAAGAAAAATTGTGTAGAATGGGCCTATATTGTGTGTAAGTGCATGTCCACAGATCCCTGAAGATGGTAGATAAGGTGGCTAAGAAAGCATATGGGATATTTTTCTTTATTAGCCGAGGCATAGAATATAAGAGCAGGGAGGTTATGCTAGAACTGTATAAAACACTAGTTGGGCAACAGCTAGAGTACTGTGCACAGTTCTGGTCACCACATTACAGGAAAGATGTGATTGCACTGGAAAGGATACAGAGGAGATTTACGAAAATGTCGCCAGGACTGGAGAATTTTAGCTATGAGGATAGATTGGAAAGGCTGGGGTTGTTTTCTTTGGAACAGAGGAGGCTGAGGGGAGATTTAATTGAGGTGTATAAAATTATGAGGGACCTCGATAAGAGTGGATAGGAAGGACCTTTTTCCCTCAGCAGAGAAGTCAATAATCAGGGGGTATAGATTTAAAGTAATTGGTTGAAAGTTTAGAGGGGAGTTGAGGAGAATTTTTTTCACCAAGAGGGTGTGGGGGTCTGGAACTCACTGCCTGAAAGGGTGGTAGAATGCAGAAACCTTCATCACATTTAAAACGTACTTGGATATGCACTCGAAGTGCCGCAACCTACAAAGCTACAGACCAAGAGCTGGAAAGTGGGATTAGGCCGGTTAGCTCTTTAATGGGCCGAATGGCCTCCTTCTGTGCCATAAACTTCTATGATTCCATATTCTCTGGAGTTTAGAAAAATAAGAGGTGATCTCATTGAAACATATAAAATTCTTAGAGGGCTTGACAGGGTAAATGCTGAGAGGCTATTTCCCCTGGCTGGAGAGTCTAGAACTAGGGGTCATGGTCTCAAGATAAGAGGTTGGCCATTTAGGACCGAGGTGAGGAAAAATTTCTTCACTCAGAGGGTTGTGAATCTTTGGAATTCTCTACTCTAGAGGGCTGTGGATGCTCAGTTGTTGAGTGTATTCAAGACTGAGATCGATAGATTTTTGGACACTAAGGGAATCAAGGGATATGGGGATAGGGCGGGAAAGTGGAGTTAAGGTCGATCAGCTGTGATCTTATTGAACGGCGGAGCAGGCTCGAGGGGCCGTATGGCCTATTCCTGCTCCTATTTCTTATGTTCTAATGATTAACTTACCAGGGACAAGGGAGAGGCAAGGGAATAATTATGTCGGTCAATAGCAACACAGGTGTTATGCCAGGTGAGTGAATTTGTATAGACTAACACTGCCACTTCTTGAAATCAGTCTCCAGGATTTCTCACATCCTAAAACCACTCAGTAAAGTTTGCCCACTATCACATTGTACCATGTATATTATACCATGTATACTGTAAATAACAAATATAACACTTATATTCATGGTTTAACCAATGAACAAAACAAATTAAATTAAAATCAGATGGAGATACTGAAATGATTTTTTATTGCGTAACTCATTAGGAGTGCTTCTTCCTCCCATGTTAGCTGTCACTAAATAATCACTGACACTGAAAACTCTGTCAGCCATGAAAGTGGAAAAGGATTCACATCAGGCAACATAAGAATTACACTGCAATATCTTGCGATTGGCAGCAGTGGCAAAAGGCGTAATGTTAATAAGAGTCTGTCTGAGGGAAGAAGCTACTTTGCCGTCGGGGCTTCTTCCGCTCCGCCGCCATAACTTTGGTGAATAAGCTGTTACCAGGGTTTCTGTCCAATGTCCACTGACGTTATGATGTGGAGCAGGAGAACCCCTGAGAGAATTTGCAGCTTGTATATCTGCAAAATGAAATTAAACTTTGTCTGGATTTATAATTCCAATAATCAATGAGACCAAGAATCAATAGTTAATTCAATCTCCTGAACCTGTATTTTCGATTTCGGTCTGTGCTTCTCCCTATAAACTGAAGCAGTTGGGGAAGACACATAGGGGTGGAATTTTATTTGACTGGTTCCATCGGGCAGGAAGTGGGCAGGCTGAGCAAGCCCACTGCACACCCAATGGAAGCAGTCCGAAGCCCATCCAATTTTCATGGTTGGACCTTTATCATTTCATCAGTGAGCTGTTTGCGCATTTGGAGCAGCTCACCAATTGCAGGGGGCTGAAAATCCACTGCAGAGCCCAAACAATCCAGGTAATTTAAGGAAGCAGGGGCTGGAAGATGGTCTTAAGGGAGGGCCACAAAAGGCCAGGCATTTTTCCGGGGCTAGGAGGTGCATTAACGCACAAAAATCATTTAGAAACCTGTTTTTAAACTTTTTTGGAGCAGCCTACAGCGGTATTTGAAAACCCGCCAGGTAGGCCGCTCAGTGTCATGTACCAATGGGCGAATGTGCGCAGCGAACACGCCACCCATTGGTACTTCAAAATTGCATCGAAATCCTATTGATATCATAGGACCCTGATTTTCATGGGCTAATGAGACTTCCACCTGTTTCCAATGGGTGCCTGGGATGCCCATTTCAATGCTCCAACCAAAATGGAGGTAAGCCAGATGTCAGCATCTGGCTTACCTACAACAGGGCAGTAAGTATTGCACTGCTATTTTAATCACAGAGCTGAGGGAATGAAAATCAGGATTTATTGTTTAATATATACAATTTCATTAAACTCTTATGAACTGTCAATAATATTTTCAGGATGTATAAAATTGTCATCTGTATTGGTTTTCAACTGCTTGCCTTACGAAATGTTCACTGATGTGAACCGGCCAACAGAATAATAGGTCAGCATTTATAGTAACAGTTGGAGAACCAGGGAATGATTGGCAAATGTCTCAAAATTATAGTTTCACTTTTGATTTTTGCACAGGCCAGATGGCTATGTTATGTCGAAAACATTTGGTTGAATTTACTGGTATGGCTGAGTGATGACTACTTTTGGTACGACAATCTGCTTTATTTTCCTACGGATCCTGAGATCAGCCACGTGTTTTAATCAACTTACAGCCTCCATTTTCAAAGTGCAGTCTATTCAATCACTAAGTATTGTCACTAGCATGTAATTTCAAACAATGTTTAGGTGGGTAAACTGTGAATTTTGAGCCTGTTTAATTTTAGTAAGGTATAAACCTAAATCTAAATTTTGAGAGGACCATGCTGACAAGTAGATCAGGTTTCAGCCTGTCGGATTGTAGTCAAATAATTTGATTTTTGAGAGGTGGGAGTTGAATTTGGACTATCAAGGTCAAGAATGTTGGTGTTTAGAATAACTACCTTTCGATTTTTGGAACCCAGTGTCATTATCAAGCAGACCCAGGTTAGGTTTGGGATGGGTGAGATATTAGATGAAACTCCATCCACACTTAGCTTAACCCCAAACTCAAAGTGAACTCCCAAAGTCAACAGTGTGATGTTTCGACTTCCAACAACAGCTATCCTAATGGCCTCACTAAACAACAATCTGCATTTATATAGCACCTTTATCGTAGAAAAACATCCTAAGACACTTCACAAAGGCAAAGAAGGAAGGATTAGGAGGGGTGACCAAAGCATAGACAAAGAAATGAGTTTTAAGGATGGTCTTAAAGGAGGAGAGTGTAGTGGAGAGGTAAACTGGTTTAGAGAGGAAATTTTAGAACATGGATCCTTGGTGGCTGAAAGCACAGCTGCCAATGGTGTGGCAAGCCAGGGGATGCACAAGAGGCTGGAGTCAGGGGGATGCAGGAGGGATTGTAGGGCTGGAGAAGGTTACGCAGATAGGAAGTGGCGAAGCCATGAAGGGATGTAAACACAAGGATGAGAATTTAAAATTTGAAGTGGGGGAACAGGAGCTCTAAGTGACAGTGCCAATTTAGTTACAATTGGTGCTAAACATGAACATTCTTCTGCTGTAGACTTGCATCTACTAGGAACTAGGCAGAGACTGCCCAAACTCATTTCATTTCACAATGGATTCTTATAACTGGCAAGGAAGAAATAGGAAACTTTCATCTCTTCAGTCTGGGCCTAACTCAAATCCAGGTCCTTGATGTAAAAGGACAGTGTTCTAATTCACAATGTTACCAATCTCCAGAGAAATTCTGATGTTTTGGAAAAAAACAGAAAAAGGAGAAAAAAACCTTTAAACTGTGCTGGACAACTAGATGACAGGTTTGAATCTTGTTCATGGTTGAAATTATAATTAGGAAGCCAGCCATTAGGAAAAGGATCACAGAGATATATCTTTCCTCTCTGGAAGATTTTTTTTATTCGTTCATGGGACGTGGGCGTAGCTGGCAAGGCCAGCATTTATTGCTCATCCCTAATTGCCCTTGAGAAGATGGTGGTGAGCCACCTTCTTGAACTGCTGCAATCCATGTGGTGAAGGTTCTCCGACAAGTCTTGCTTATTTTAAATTTCAATAAGGTACAACAGTCTGTTAAGTACAAGACACAGTTTCACCCTCAGGACCTCAAATAGTTGCAAAGAATTATGATTAACATCCTTTTAGTTCTCAGTTTTTCTTCTACTTTACTCTGACAGACTGAAAGTCGTAACTTGCATATTTTCTCAGCCTTCATGTAGTTTAGGTGATAATCACTAATAATATTTACATGGAATGCTCTTTCCTTGTAACTTGCTGTCAAATCAAATTTAATATCTCTGCAGTACGAGTCATGTGATTCAATTGCAGTAAACAGAATGATTAGAGATGTTGCTTTAAGCTGTCGGAATTCACTAAATTTCTATCTATTGCTAATTGATCGCCTTTGGTATTGCCTATGGGCATTTACAAAAAATTGTGCATCCCTCTTCCTGTAACTGTTCCTCTGTTTGTTTTCCGTTCCCTAATTATCTGAATTAGAATAAAGCAGCTGACAAGCAGAGAATTATGTCATTCAGCCTGAAGTAAGTTTCTTTATATCACATGCATGTGATCTCAAAAGTAATGGGCTTATTCTTTTTGTCAAGGGATATTTGAATTCTCCTGGGGCAAGTCTTTCACTACTGCAGCGCAGATGCATTATCATCTGTTCCTTTACGCACTCTAGCTTACCTCTTCCACATGGCTTGAGATTCCATTCCGTCATTGTCTGTCCTTTCCTCCACAAAATTCAGCATTGAATGTTCATATTTGAATTTTCTTATATGAAGGAGACCAATTTTATTTATCCTCAAACCTCCGAATGATGCAATTACACATCATAAAACTGAAGGAGGAGGATTACATAATACAGTTTTGGTTACAATATTGTACATGATCTATTTTTAGAAGTGATGGAAACATTTTTTCCACCTCTGCTCAATATAATTCCCCACTCCAATATTATTCTTCAATTAAATAATGCATTTGTAGGCTGCTCTTAAATCAGCCATTAAGAGATATTTAAGAGTGATGTGGTTCAACTTGTTCTTGGTCATCCCTCCTTCCTTCTAGGGAAGTGTGGCCCAGATGAAATGGCTAGAATTCCACCATTTGTGGAATTGCTGGGAAAATCTTGTACCTTAACATTCCGTGGTGTAGCATATTGGTACAACAATTCCCAGCACTACTGAAATGCACTTACTCAGCTTTTTTTCATTCTCCAGCTGAAAGATAAGAGGCTGGATGAGATGATAAAAAAGTTTAGTTTTCATCTTTTATATTGATTTCACCTTGCTTATTTACAGTTCAGGTAGTACATGTGTATAAATGTAATGACGAATGACATGGTTATCTGAATATTTCCATTAGGTTTTATTTTAAAGCTGTTTGGTGCATTGTTCTTGAATTATATAGCAAAATACTGATACGATCCAGGCTTTCTCTGACGTGTTCACATCAAAAAGGCAATTTCCATAAGCCATCTGAGCCTCCTATGAACTGAAACCTGAAGCCTTATATGTGCCATGGGACTAACAATTACCTCTTAACTATAGCATTTAACACCAAAGACTACATTCTCCTATCTACTTTGAAAGGTGGTACATATTGCTTGTTTGTTATTGTTATTGTTGTTTTCAGGCTAAAAATAATAGCCATGTTTATTTATGAATAACATACGAAAATGATGGGCATGTTGAGACCATCTGGTCCATCAAGCCTGCCCCACACAGTCGTGATGCCAGAAGTATCTTCATTAGACAATCCCGACCCACCAGCAGCCGTGTAATCTCCTGGTTCTAACCGGAAAAGAAAGAAAGCAGCAAATCACAAGACACCGAATGAGTTAATAAGCCATTCAACAGGTATAAATATTGAAAAGTTTGTTAATGTGGCAGTGATGAGTGCAATATTCATGTGAAATAGCACAAGGTCCCGATCATCACTAAGATGGAGAAACGTCAGCAGATTTTTGATGGGGAGAACTATGTAAAAGAGACTGTAAGTGTGACAGGATGTCACAGGAAAAATCAATGCAGTGCCAATGACGCACAGAACCTGGCAAAAGATACGGAAAACAGTTACACAATTTAAACACCACAAAGACAAGCCATGGATCTTGATATATGTGGCGGCGCAGGACATATCGGCGCATGAAAGAATGCATTACTTAACGATATATTCAAAAAGATGCTGCACTGAGAGACAAATGTGGCAGATGGAGCAAGTAAAGTTATAGCAGTGCAAATTGCAAGGTTATGCCTGATGGAAAAGAGGGAATTTCCCTAGGCTAAATGACCCTGTTTCAATCCCTATTGCCCCCACGCTTAAAGGCTAAATGTGCATTTTATTGGAGGTAACAGTGTGGAACAGGTGGCAGACCCCACATGGTAAAAGGCTCACTCTTTATGTGACTCACTATTGTCAATCTGTTCAAGAAGGAGAGCTTGGAGTATGTGTGGGATTTATGGAGATTGGAGGAGAGTGCAGAACTCATGGTATCTATCATAATTATTCAGATAATCTCCGATTTGCCGTATTTCACATCAACAGGTCTGTACACACTGGTTGCGCACAAGTTCATAATAGTGCTGGTAATGACAATGCAGTACCCTGATAAGTGCCCTCATTTACTCAGAATATACCATATTCACAGAGCAAAGAGAATCCAGTTATCCTTCATCTTAACCTAAAGGGCACCAATCGCCACTGGACACCAGCGCAGATGTACACAACGTGGGAGAAGTTTCGAAGGGTGTTGAAAAAGAATGACAGGGTGAGTCACAAAACACTGATGAGGAAGGGCTGGAGTGGTGGTCATTGGTTGGTACATGATGCGGGCCCTTCCTGATTTGCATGGGGAGACAGACAGTGGGCCTACTGCCTCACGCCAGCACAGTTCTGTGCCATTACATAATCCTGCAAAATTGCCAGTAGGCACCATCTCGGAAAGCAATAGTGACTCCAGCAGAGGTACATCAGGGTTGGTCACAAATACAGGGTAGTGGGCTCTCTGTATCCCATGCAGCTTACCAGTTGGATATGCAGCCATTCAGTTGTGCTGCTGCTTCAACCAAAGAAGTACTATGTAGTAATACACGGGCACAATCAACACAAAGAATTCATGGCACACCAGAACCAAAGGCACCAGCAACATAATTAAAAATGTACACCACTACCACTGCACAACTCCACAAAATTAATTAGTAATGGGATTAAGACTTTTGCTCATATGCAGGATAAACACCAACACAATTGATTGGGCTAAACGGCCTGTTTGTGTGTTGTAATTCTATTGATATCTTGCAGTTTGTCATTCTTTTGCTGTGCAGAAAAGAAAGCACCAAATGTAAACTTAACAAAACAGTTTTATGCAAAAAAAATAACAGGTCAAGCAAACAGTAGTTCACTGATTGTAAATATGACCAATAGAAAATGACACAGTAACGGAAGAGCTCACTGCGGAGAACATGGCGGAGAAACTACGCCATGTTGTCCGCAGCCTTCAACATGTCATCAATGACGACGAACACCTCGCTATGGCCATCCCCACACCTCCACTACTCGCCTTTAAACAGCCACCCAACCTCAAACAGACCATCGTTCGCAGCAAATTACCCAGCTTTCAAGAGAACAGCGTCCACGACACCACACAACCCTGCCGCGGTAACCTCTGCAAGACATGCCAGATCATCGACACAGATACCACCATCACACGAGAGGACACCACCCACCAGGTGCATGGTTCATACTCCTGTGACTCGGCCAACGTTGTCTACCTCATACGTTGCA
This sequence comes from Heptranchias perlo, assembly GCF_035084215.1. Taxonomy (NCBI): domain Eukaryota; kingdom Metazoa; phylum Chordata; class Chondrichthyes; order Hexanchiformes; family Hexanchidae; genus Heptranchias; species Heptranchias perlo. Next base: position 6,882,066 of record NC_090347.1, on the reverse strand, counting down.
GGAAAGAATGCCCCAGAGCGTGGTACATTGGCGAGACCATGCAGACACTGCGACAACGGATGAACGGACACCGCGCAACAATCGCCAAACAGGAGGGTTCCCTCCCAGTCGGGGAACACTTCAGCAGTCAAGGACATTCAGCCACCGACCTTCGGGTAAGCATACTCCAAGGCGGCCTCCGAGACACACGACAACGCAAAATCGTCGAGCAGAAATTGATAGCCAAGTTCCGCACCCATGAGGACGGCCTCAACTGGGATCTTGGGTTCATGTCACGCTACACATTACCCCACCAGCGAACAAATGTTATCTGTTTTTAATATAACGGGTCAGTTGCTGTCTTTTCTATGTTTCTACCTCTCTATCTCTGTTTTTTTTTGTTTGTTGTTTTTTTTGGTGATTTGTATATTCTGTGAGACCTGGCAGGTAACACCTGTCTGTCTGCACACTGATTGCCTTGGCAACGGGCAGTTGAAAAAACTGTCTGTACTCACCAAGCATTGTTCTGTGAATTATAAATGTGACTTCATTTCGAGGATTTCATTTCCACATCGTTCACCTGAGGAAGGAGGTAGCCTCCGAAAGCTTGTGAATTTAAAATAAAATTGCTGGACTATAACTTGGTGTTGTAAAATTGTTTACAATTGGAAAAAAATCAGCGTTCATAACCTCACAAACCCATTTCCCTGCAATTGGAATCATATTCTAGCTAGGAATCAAAATCTTCAAGAGGGGAGAGGATAGAAGAAAATTGACAAGGGAAAAGAAATTCTAGACCTTCACTGGTCATTTTGGTTGGTCCAATCATCAAAAGCTAGTATAAATTCACTGTCAAACAGCAAAGTAACAGTAATCCCCACCCTGCACAATAAGCAGCAATTCCTGTATTACAGAGCAAATACACATCCACCCCATTCCCACCATTGAGCAGTTAACTCCTGGATTAACAGCAAACTCAGAAACAACACCCAACAACCCCTCCCAATCAGCAGTAATTCCTGGATTGGACAACAAACCACCATTCACCCACCCAATACACCTTCCCTGCTGAGCAGTAAAGACTCCCCAAAGCCTCTCCACCACCGACTAAACCTAAAGGAGCTGAAGACAAATGTAATGGCTTCACTGAACCCAAAGCTGTTCTTGACATCTTAGGGCTGATTTCCCAAATATATGCTGCCGGCAGGGAACGTTGCCCACTAGCCATGCATATCAGGAAGTCAAAATTGTACTTCCTGTGATTTTCTGTCCATAAACATGAATGGATGGAAAATTGTGGGCATATTTCTGAGCATGCTGACCAACTGGTGACGCTCCCCATTGGAAGCACACATAAGGCAAAATGGCCATGTAATATTATTACATTTGTTATCTCCATGTTCTTGCTCCCAGACAAAAAGAAAAGAATAAAATCTTTCCAATACAAATCTATTTAAGAGTTTACCGAAAACAGGACCATAAAATATAGGAGAGAGCTATATTATCAAATATTGTAAGACGTTTTACTGAAGGATAAACATGAAAACTGATCACCAAAAAAATGGAGGACATGGGGGAATCAGAGAATAAATCAGTCCCAGCCCTGCCGCTCTGTTGGAGGCCCTAAACTGCATGACCGTAATTAGTATTGCATACGCACAGAAAGGATCAAATACAGAATACTTTCCTGGGTGAATCTTAGTTGTTGATCACTTTGGGCATGTGTGGTGGCTTATTCTGGAGTGGGAAACCACAGGTGCAAACCAGAACTCCAATCATCCATGATAGAACACAATGAGCACCAATAAACTGCTAGATGTGCAGGTTTTCAATGTGACATATCACATGCATCATATACCAATAATCACATAATAGCTGGTGTATATATTGCTCTTTTGTGAAAATGTAATCACAACAGAAAATTAAAGAAATCCTACAAAGATTGTTTGAAGGTTATTTCATTCTGAAGGGACACTAAATCCTGACACTGGTATTTCGTCAGCTACAGGAAAATTTGCAAAAATCAAATGATATTTTGTTATTGATGATATTTATTTAAAATTCAAGTTCTAAAAGGGTTATACTCTGATAAAGTGCAGATTTTAAAGGACAGACTTAATCACATTCTAATGCAGAATTCTGTGATGCCTGTCCATCATTTTCAATGCACAAAGCAATCAGTCACTATGATCTGCAAGACACTAATTCCTTTTTGAATGAATTGCATAAGACACTATTTTGACATGAAATTTGCAATAAATAGTATTTAGCATTCTCAAGATTCCCAGGAGATGGATGTTCTAAGTTATGTATGTATACATATTACACGAAAAATCCTGCAATTCTTCAGTCTTTTTCCACCGGCTTCACTTTGCTTACTGAAAAAGAATTGTAGGACAGTATACACTTCAGAAGAATGAAATAACTTTCAACGTTGTAAGTCCTAGATTTTAGTTAATTCATAAAATAAAGATGTTTGCAAAGGGCCACTTAATACCTTTCTTTGTCCTTTGTATCATGTGCTTGCTTTGGAAATATACACCTGGAATTTCCAGAAGATTGACAGAACCTCCAGAGGGATGGCTTAAGTGACTATAAACAATTGTTTACACCATTTCCCCAGAGTTTCTCTTCATCTTCAACTTCAGTTACAGTGGGAGAATCTTGCAGAAATTCTCCCCTTCAGTTGTTATAGAGAGAAATTTTGAATTATGGGACTGGATACTACAGTGGGTTTTAGGACATTATTCTTCTATCTTTGAAAAATTGAGTTTGTGCAGCCACAAGCCAGTTTTGAGTAGGAATAATTCCAGTGCATAATCCAGCACAATTTGGCAACATCAATCAGAGAGACTGGTGTGTAAAATGGAAATGTCATGATGGTGCAAAAGGGGCACTTTTTGAAGCTGCGGTTGCAGAAATGTGGAGGTAGCGTTACCCATCACCTGATGTGTGCTATAACTAATTTGAGAGTGCGTGATGCTGACAATGTGAAGAAAAAGTGGAACAATATTCAAATTCATAGCTGTGACATTATTCAGATTGAAGAGTACAGAAGTTCACTCAAAAAGAAAAATGTTTTGGAAAAATGAACCATAGGGTCGATTCCGTGATTCTTCCAATTCTGAGAGCTCACCCACGTATCAACAACTTGCATTTATATATTTTTTTATTCGTTCATGGGATGTGGGTGTTGCTGGTGAGGGTTGCTGCCAGCATTTATTGCCCATCCCTAGTTGCCCTTGAGAAGGTGGTGGTGAGCTGCCTTCTTGAACCGCTACAGTCCATGTGGTGAAGGTTCTCCCACAGTGCTATTGGGAAAGGAGTTCCAGGATTTTGACCCAGCGACGATGAAGGAACGGCGATATATTTCCAAGTCGGGATGGTGTGACTTAGAGGGGAACGTGCAGGTGGTGTTGTTCCCATGTGCCTACTGCTCTTGTCCTTCTAGGTGGTAGAGGTCGTGGGTTTGGGAGGCGCTGTCGAAGAAGCCTTAGCAAGTTGCTGCAGTGCATCCTGTGGATGGTACACACTGCAGCCACTGTGCGCCAGTAGTGAAGGGAGTGAATGTTTAGGGTGGTGGATGGGGTGCCAATCAAGCGGGCTGCTTTGTCCTGGACGGTGTCGAGCTTCTTGAGTGTTGTTGGAGCTGCACTCATCCAGGCAAGTGGAGAGTATTCCATCACACTCCTGATATGTGTCTTTTAGATGGTGGAAAGGCTTTGGGGAGTCAGGACATGAGTCACTCACCGCAGAATACCCAGCCTCTGACCTGCTCTTGTAGCCACAGTATTTATGTGGCTGGTCCAGTTAAATTTCTGGTCAATGGTGACCCCCAGGATGTTGATGGTGGGGGAATTCGACGATGGTAATGCTGTTGAATGTCAAGGGGAGGTGGTTAGACTCTCTCTTGTTGGAGATGGTCATTGCCTGGCACTTGTCTGGCACAAATGTTACTTGCCTGGCACAAATGTTACTTGCCACTCATGAGCCCAAGCATGGATGTTGTCCAGGTCTTGCTGCATGCGGGCTCGGACTGCTTCATTATTTGAGGGGTTGTGAATGGAACTGAACACTGGGCAATCATCAGCGAGCATCCCCATTTCTGACCTTATGATGGAGGGAAGGGCATTAATGAAGCAGCTGAAGATGGTTGGGCCCAGGACACTGCCCTGAGGAACTCCTGCAGCAATGTCCTGGGGCTGAGATGATTGGCCTCCAACAACCACTACCATCTTCCTTTGTGCTAGGTATGACTCCAGCCACTGGAGAGTTTTCCCCCTGATTCCCATTGACTTCAATTTTACTAGGGCTCCTTGGTGCCACACTCCGTCAAATGCTGCCTTGATGTCAAGGGCAGTCATTCTCACCTCACCTCTGGAATTCTGCTCTTCTGTCCATGTTTGGACCAAGGCTGTAATGAGGTCTGGAGCCGAGTGGTCCTGGCGGAACCCAAACTGAGCATTGGTGAGCAGGTTATTGGGTAAGTGCCGCTTGATTGCACTGTTGACGACACCTTCCATCACTTTGCTGATGATTGAGAGTAGACTGATGGGGTGGTAATTGGCCGGATTGGATTTGTCCTGCTTTTTGTGGACAGGACATACCTGGGCAATTTTCCACATTGTTGGGTAGATGCCAGTGTTGTAGCTGTACTGGAACAGCTTGGCTAAAGGCACAGCTAGTTCTGGAGCACAACTCTTCAGCACTACAGCTGGGATGTTGTCGAGCCCATAGCCTTTGCTGTAACCAGTGTACTCAGCCGTTTCTTGATACTATACGTGGAGTGAATCGAATTTGCTGAAGACTGGCTTCTGTGATGGTGGGGATATCGGGTGGAGGCCAAGATGGATCATCCACTCGGCACTTCTGGCTGAAGATGGTTGCAAACACTTCAGCCTTGTCTTTTGCACTCACGTGCTGGACTCCGCCACCATTGAGGATGGGGATGTTTACAGAGCATCCTCCTCCTGCTGGTTGTTTAATTGTCCACCACCATTCACGACTGGATGTGGCAGGACTGCAGAGCTTGGATCTGATCCGTTGGTTGTGGAATTGCTTAGCTCTGTCTATAGCATGTTGCTTCTGCTGTTTAACATGCATGTAGTCCTGTGTTGTAGCTGCACCAGGTTGGCACCTCATTTTTAGGTACACCTGGTGCTACTCCTGGCATGCACTTCTACACTCCTCATTGAACCAGGGTTGATCCCCTGGCTTGTTGGTAATGGTAGAGTGAGGAATATGCCGGGCCATGGCATTACAGATTGTGCTGGAATACAATTCTGCTGCTGCTGATGGCCCACAGCACGTCATGGATGCCCAGTTTTGAGCTGCTAGATCTATCCCATTTAGCACGGTGATAGTGCCACACAACACGTTGGATGGTGTCCTCAGTGCAAAGACGGGACTTCGTCTCCATGAGGACTGTGCGGTGGTCACTCCTACCAATACTGTCATGGACAGATGCATTTGCTACAGGTAGATTGGTGAGGACGAGGTCAAGTAAGTTTTTCCCTCGTGTTGGTTGCTCACCACCTGCCGCAGGCCCAGTCTAGCAGCTATGTCCTTCAGGACTCGGTCAGTAATGGTGCTACCGAGCCGCTATTGGTGATGAACATTGAAGTCCCCCACCCAGAGTACATTCTGTGCCCTTGCTACCCCCAGTGCTTTCTCCAAGTGGTGTTCAACATGGAGGAGGACTGATTCATCAGCAGGAGGTTTCCTTGCCCATGTTTTACCTGATGCCATGCGATTTCATGGGCTCCGGAGTCAATGTTGAGGACTCCCAGGGCCACTCCCTCCTGACTGCATATCACTGTACCGCCACCTCTGGTGGATCTGTCCTGCTGGTGGCACAGGACATACCCAGGGATGGTGATGGAAGAAGTCTGGGACGTTGGCTGAAAGATATGATTCTGTGAGTATGGCTATGTCAGGCTGTTGCTTGACTAGTCTGTGGGGCAGCTCTCCCAATTTTGGCGCAAGTCCCCAGATGTTAATGAGGAGGACTTTGCAAGGTTGACTGGGCTTGGTTTGCCTTTGTTGTGTCTGGTGCCTAGTAGTCCGATGCCGGGTGGTCCTTCCGGTTTTATTCTTATTATGACTTTTTTTAGTGAGATTTTACAACTGAGTGGCTTGCTGGGCCATTTCAGAGGGCAATTAAGAATCAACCACATTGCTGTGGGTTTAGAGTCACATATAGGCCAGACCGGGTAAGGACGGCAGGTTTCTTTCCTTAAAGGTCATTAGTGAACCAGATAGGTTTTTACAACAATCCGGTAGTTCATGGCCACCATTACTGATACTAGTATTTTAATTCCAGATTTTATTTAATTAATTGAATTTAAATTCCCCAGCTGTTGTGGCAGGATTTGAACTCATAACTCCGGATTATTCGTCCAGGCCTCTGGATTACTCGTCCAATAACATAACCACTATGCTACCGTACCCTTATATGATGTGGAGATGCCGGTGATGGACTGGGGTTGACAATTGTAAACAATTTCACAACACCAAGTTATAGTCCAGCAATTTTATTTTAATTTCACAAGCTTTCGGAGGCTTCCTCCTTCCTCAGGTGAATTTTGTGTACCCTTATATAGCACCTTTAACGTAATAAAACACCTCAAGGGCGCTTCACAGGAGTATTATCAAACAAACTTTGACACCGAGTCACATAAGGAGATATTAGGACAGGTGACCAAAAGCTTGGTCAAAGAGGTAGGTTTTAAGCATCATCTGTAGGTGCACCTGGCAAATCAGGCGAGGAGGCCCAAGTACCTGATTTGCGAGATGCCAAAATCAGCAGAACCAAAAAATGTTTGGACATTTTGGAGGCCTTGCACAGAGCGTGAGGCTCATTTTATCTTGTAATTGAAGTTCTTTTTATGTAAATTAGTCCCATTAATAAAATCTGCAGTCTTTTTCAGCTGTTCACACTTTTGCTACTTGTCCTTTTTTTCCCATTTATCCTCTGGTGTGGGCGATGCTGGCAAGGTGCATTTATTTCTTTTTGAAATTAAAAAGAACTTCAATTACAAGATAAAATGAGCCACATGCTCTGTGCAAGGCCTCCAAAATGTCCAAACATTTTTTGGTTCTTCTGATTTTGGCATCTTGCAAATCAGGTACTTGGGCCTCCTTGCCTGATTTGCGAGGTGCACTTACAGATGCTTGTTAAAACCTACCTCTTTGACCAAGCTGTTGGTCACCTGTTCTAATATCTGATGTGACTCGGTGTCAAATTTTGTTTGATAACACTCCTGTGAAGCGCCCTTGAGGTGTTTTATTACGTTAAAGGCGCTATATAAATGCAAGTTGTTGATAAGTGGGTGAGCTCTCAGAATTGGAAGAATCACAGAATCAGCCCTGTGGTTCATCTCCAGTTGCCCTGAGGTGGTGATGCATTTTCTTCTTGAACTGCTGCAGTCCTTGTGATGATGGTGCTCCCATGATGGTATTAAGTAGAGAATTCCAAGGTGCTGACCACCCCCCACTTCTCATATAGCTGTTTTTGCATTACCTTTGGAGCATTACCTTCAGTTACTGTTTTTTGCTACATCTTTGCATTACAAAACTCATTTTGCAGAGACCTTTTGCCACAGAACTGTTGCTGATACCAGCTTCACGAACAGTAACTACTGTGCTCAACATGGTGATTCTACCAGCCATCCCAATGGCAGTGATGAATTTTGAGAAGGAAGAAGAGTTCAGGCAGAAGGAACAAAGTCAGGTACCATACTGCTTATTACATCAATGTCTCTTTTGAAAATAAATCTACATTACAATCAAGGGACAATCAGTTTATTTCCATTTTACAGTTCGTTTACTGTTTATTTCCTTCGTGCTTGCCCATGGTAACGGTATATCTGTGAGGTATCTTCTACATAATCTTGTGCTCCTTCTAAGTGTTACTTTGGTGAGAGGAGTAAATGTGGTGGTACCCTACTGCACCTCCTGACCTGGCTGTAATGCTGTAACTCTTTATACTGGACTCTGAGATGGCCCTTGAATTACTACCAGCAGTTCAGTCCCCTCGCTGGCTGCTGGTCCTGTCCAGCAGCTGCCACTTCTTCAGTCCTTTGAAGGGGCTGGTTGGGTTGAGCAGATTGGCATCACAGCAAGAGGTACATGACTCATCCCTGCTCCTGGCCCCCTGCATGCCTTGGCTGCTGGGCACCCCTTGCAGATAAACAGGAATAATTATGGAGAATAGATCCAGGGTCACCACTTGGAAGTCTGAACCCCACCATCAAGGTTTACTTGAGCTGATCCCCTACAGTCTCCAAGCCTGAAGGGCCTCCTGCACATTGTCTCAATAACCACAGTCAAAGTCTTTGGAAAGGAATGTGGGTTGGTGCTTTGGATCTCATTTCTCAGGGTCTCCTCCGCAGATGGCTCTGGAGTTGGCACACGCTCCATGGTGAACTGAGGGTTTCCCAATCCGTGTCATGAGTGTACAGATATCAGCACTGCAATTTTGCAGTCTCTGACATACCATTCAGGGAGCTCTGAAGAGTCTCAAGCCAAAAACAATAACAACAGCAACAACTTGCATTTATAAAGTGCTTTGGGTCAGACCAGGTAGGGGTGCAGAATCCCTTCCCTGAAGGACATTAGAGTACCAGTTGAGTTTTTATGATATTCCAGCAACTTTCAAGCTTACACTTCTGCTGCTAGTCCAGAATCATTTAATTCAATTTCACAATTTGCCACAGTAGGATTTGAACTCTCAACCTCTGGGTTGCTAGTTATGTTAGCAGTCAGAAAATAATCAAAGATGGCATTGATCCTTTGATGGATTTATCAGGATAGGTTAAGCATGAGGATAAAGATATGGCTGATGAGCTGAATAGACACTTAACATTGGTTTCCACTTCTGAAGGCAATGCTATGATCCCAATAGTGCAAGTTCAGTATGCAGCTAAATTGATTCAATAAAAATGATTACTGAAATGATCTTAACTAAGATTAAGGCACTTGCAGTTGATAAGGTAGCAGGCCATGATTTCACTCACTCCAGAGTGCTACAGGAAATGGGGGATGTCTTATGTGAACCACTAGCTGACATATTCAGTAATTCATTGACGTCTGAATTGGTTGACATGGAGTGGAGGGAGGCTCATATGAAGGTAAAGGTGAAGAAATCAGACCTTGAAATTATATACCTGTGAGTTTAACATCCATTGTAGGAAAGTGGTTGGAAGCATTATATGGTGTGATTTATGATTACTTGGGAGTTTCAGCTGTGACTAGAGATTTCCAGCATGGCTTGAGGAAATGTAGGTACTGCCTCACTAACCTGATTCAGTTCTTTTGAGAAAGTGACCAGTATGATGGATGATGATACTCCTGTTGATTTTATGTACCTTGATTTCCAGAAAGCGTTTGATCAAGTATTGCATAAAAGGCTACTGGAGAAAATTAAATCCTATAGAGTATCGAATTGATATTATGCTGGATGGAGAACTGATGAAATCTCATTGAAAAAAAGACTTGCATTTATATGGTGCAGATCATAACCTCAGACGTCCCAAAGCTCTTTACAACACTTCAAAAGGTACTTAATTGTCTAATGTAGGAAACATGGCAGCCAGTTTGTAAACAGCAAGGTCCCACAAACAGCAATGTGACAATGACCATATAGTCTCTTTTTTGATGATGTTGGTTGAAGGATAAATATTGGCTAGGGCACAGGGGAGAACTCTTTTATGTCCACCTAAGGGGGCAGACGGGGCCTCGATTTAACATTTCATCGTTAAACCTCCAACAGTGCAGCACTCCCTCAGTATCATGTCTCTGGAGTGAGACTTGAACCCACAACCTTCTGACTCCGGCAAGAGTGCTACCATTGAGTCATGGCTGAGACATAGGCAGAAGATTGTTATTAATGCAGCCTGGTCAAGGATGGAGTTCCACACCGTTGTGAGCGTTGCTGTTTAAAATTTTCAGTAATTATTTAGATGAGGACATAAATGGTATTATTCAATTCATAGATGACATGAAAACGTATGCAGGCGTAAGTAATTTACACCAAATCAATAGGCTACAGATCAATTTAGACAAATTAGGGAAATGATTCATCCTATACTGCAGATGTCCTTTAATGTGGAAAATGCAGTGTCATGCATTTGAGATTGTGAAACTCCAGGCATGATAATGCCATGCAGGGATAATCTGTTAAGAGTAACAGATCAAAAAAGAGACCTGGGGTAATTGTAATCACTTAGTAAAGGTGAACAAAACAGTGTGATGTGGCCATATGGAAAGAATGCAAGGTTTGTACAGCTACAACCATTGAGTGTCAAACAAAGAACACTATACACTTACGCTGCAAGAGGCTTTGGTATATCTAGTTTTGGTCTCTGCTCATGGTGAAGGATATCAAGCTCTGGAAAATGTGCAGAAGAGGGCAACCAGAATGACACCTCGGCCAAGGCTCTTAGTTATATGGACAAGCATCAAGAGTTAGTATTATTTACTTTAGAGAAACAAAGACTGAGTGGGGGTGTGATTGACCCACCCTAGCCAGTTCTCACTTACCTCCTAGTAACCAGTTATGGAGCAGCATTGGCATCTCCTTGGATTCTGGTTTGAACTTGTGTTCTGTTTGATGCTGACAACTCTGAACTGGGAGCCTCAGTCAGAGCCGATATGTACTTGGACCTCACACGTCATAACCAGCTGGCACAGACCGACCCAATCCAAACTGAGAGATCACACAAAGGGCAACTGGCTTGGTGTTTGGGGCACTTCTTACATGGCACTTTGTCCTAAACTCAGCTCAACACCAACATTTCTAAACCACTCCCTGGGCTCGGCCTCAATAAAGGAGAGTTTTCACAAAATGACAGAAATTGCAGTACAGAAGGAGGCCATTCGGTCTCCGGTGCCTGTGTCGCTGCTCCTGCAACCTCATTCCCCCCACAGATCCTTTCTTCTTCTTCCTTTTCAAATATTTATCTCATTCCCTTTTTAATGATGTTTTAGTCTGTACGTCAATAGCCACTTGTAGTGAAGGCTCCCATGGTCTAATAGCCCTCAGTTCAAGAACCTTCCTCCTCCCTTCCCCTTCGGTTTTTCTAGTGAGAATCCTCAGTCTCCGTTCCCTTGTTTCCCATTCACCCACCAGTAGAAACAATCTTTCACTGTTTACCCTCAGTAATGTCCCCAAGTTTCACTCGCCCCTTTACTGGCTGCTCCTCTTTTGGTGCATCTCCCACACCACGTTGCTGTTGCTGCTCCTGGCTCTGCAGGAAATGCTGGTCCCCACATCTACCTCATTCCTCAGTCTCCCTCTCTCCCCCGCCCAAGCTCTATTCACCCCCGTCCCCAGTTCCCTTCTCTCCTCAACCCCCTATTCCCTGATCCCCCATCCCCGGTCCCTCATTCCCTCGTCTCTCTCCCCACCCCCATTCCCGTCTCACTCTCCCCATCCCTTATTCCCCCATCTCCCTCTCTCCCTGATCCCTATTCCCCAGTCTCTATGATCTAATACAATGGTAAGACAAGCTCGAGGATCTGAATGGCCTACTCCTGTTCCTGTGTTCTTATGAGCCTATATTATCAATGTTGTACCTGCAAATTCTCCTTGAAGAAATAGAGCATAGGAGGGAGAGAAACTGCCGGGTCTCCATGGGATGAAACCTCCAAAAAATGTCTTGTGCCATGTGAAGTGAGGTGGTAGGAAAACTCTCTCACCCCCAGGACTGCAGACGAATGCTGCAACAAGTTCAAGAACCTGACCAGGGCAGGCAAGAATTTTAAAAAATGACTCCAAAAATTTCTTTAGGCTCATAAATCCTTACTACCACTTGTCTCAGCTGATCCTGCAGCAGCTGCAACTTATATACCTCACTTACTCCTGGTACATGCAAGTGTAAAACCTGTAAAATCCATGGCTGCAGTGCTGCTGACCCTCATTATAATATATGCTAATGAGCTGACTGGTGAAGCATCGCGGGAAAGGCCAAACTGTATTAGGAAACTTGGGGGGACCAATCTTAGGTGGATAACCTGCGCAATAGGTTTCTGCCTCATTGTGGTGCCTCCCTCCCGCAAAAGATGCCCTGATTTTGCACAGAATAATTGCTGAAAACAGCATGGAAATTGAGGGCCAAAGTTCTGTTGTCAAAAACAGTGCTGGAGGCATTTTACTAACGGACCTCTGTGAATTTTAATTACTATACTTAACAACTTTTGATTCAGAATGTTGTATCTTGCAAAGTAGTCCATCGTCAGTTTTGATAACAGACATAAAATATTTATGAACTCATTAAATGTAATCCATTACTCTGTCTGCTTCACTTGCAGAGCTTGTCTCCACAGAGTGCACCATAAAATTCAAAAGTTATTTCCTCGTAAAGGCCAGCATATTTTTTCCAAGTAAGATTCATTCTTTCTCATAACACAGCAGTTTTATTGAGAGTAATTTCATCTAAACAGCAAAAGATCCCTTCCCATAACTTGATGCACACAGAGACTGTTCAAGTAAGAGCACCAATTGAGGCACTGGCATGCCAAAGCAGCAAAAAGGCACTTTTCTTATATAGTGTTAAGGATGAGAGAAGGTATCACATTATCTAAAAGGGAAATGAGTAACAGCAGAATGGTGGCACAGTGTACCGAAGCTTTAGCTACTCTGTCACATTGTGGTAGGGAAGGGATCTCCATCCACAACACACTGATTTCACAGCTCAGCCATGCTGCTGGGGAAAGAGCTGAATGGAGGCCAAGCACTTACTACTGGCATAGATGGAAAATTAGGGAGTCTTTAAGCTGATCTTGGAGCACTGCCATTGAAGGTCTGGGAGCTGGCCATTTGTCTGCCTCCTGAGCACAAATGCTAGACCAAAGAAGAAAGGAGAATTGTTCTTCCCATTTCAAATTTGAAGAGTCTCAATCAACAAAAATTGACAAATGAATGGTCATATGTTCAGTATAAGTGGACAGAAATGTCATTGTAACAGCAGTCTCAATTGGCAATGCTGCACTGAGTTGTACAGTAAATGCATAAGATTGTTAGAATTTTATTGTTTATAATATGTGTGCAAAGAGCTTATGGAGTTCTGGTATCTCAAAAATTGCTCAAAGCTCATTTCTATAGGTTATGCTTGCAGTCTCGTAATGCACTTTCTACTATGCTTAATTGTCTGTGTGCTTGAAAAAAATACTTATTTTAGCTGGTTTTGTAAATGGTTCCCTTTCCTCCAGTATCGTCTTCTTTCATTTCAAAACGAACATTATTACCCTCCACCTGAAAAAAAACCCTCAACCCCTCAGTCCTTGTTTACTACAGTCCCACCTCCAACCTCTCTTTCCTCTCAAAGGTCCTTAAAGGTGTTGTTGCCTTCCAAATCCGTGCCCATCTCTCCCATAACCCCCGTTTGAATCTCTCCAGTCAGGTTTTCACCCTTCCCACAGCACCAAAACAGCCTTTACTATGATGCGTTATCCCTCCTCGACCTCTCTGCAGGTTGATCACCCATCCACCTCCAATGACTCTTCTTCGTCTCGAGCTCACTTGATTCCACTCTTACCTATCCAATTGTAGCTATAGCATCTCAGTACCTTCTCACCCCAGTGCCTCTAGAATATCCCAAAGATCCATTGTTGCCCCGACCTCTTCCTTGGCGACATCAACTAAAATCATAGGATCAGCTTCCCTATGTGTGCGGATGTCACCTAGCTCGACCTCTGGACACCTCCACTGCCTCTGTGCTGTCACTTGTCTTTAGCCCTAAATTTTAACATGGAGCCAGGAAGAGGGCGGGGGAATTCCTGACTGGAAACCCAGAAGTACAGGTTTCCCAAATGTCCTTATGATCTTGACGCTGTGGGGGTCATTAGCAGGGGGGTGCAGAGGTTGGGGGGGTGGGGGATTCGTTGCAGGTAAGCTTGTTGGGCTTGGGGGAAAGCACTCATGATTCTCCGGGCCCACAAGCGGTGCGATAAAGGCACTTACCTGCTGTTTCGGACCTTCTCGCCTCCTCTCACGTGGCGCGAGCAGAAGGCCCGGGAATCCCGGCCCCAGGTGTTAAAAATAAAAAAGCTGTAAAAATGGAGCCCCGCAGCCTTCTTGAAAGCTTTCAGTGATCAACCAGCCTCCTAAGGAGTGGGTTGGTCGCCCGCCCCTCGTCTCGCCTCTGTTAAAACTGGAAGTGGGCGGGTTGGAGTTGGGTTTTAGATTTTTAAAATTTTTATTGCACCCAACGCTCCCATTCTTCCAGGTTAAAGTTTAGGCCTAAGTCACCTTCAGGGAAGTGACCTCAAAGTGTCCTAAAAATGGTGTCCCAGAAAAGGTGTTTGCAACAATCCTGCTAAACTCTGGGAAAACAGTAAGAGTTAATGCTAAAACCCATGGGTACTCCAAGACAGCACTGTGAGGATGAAAGGATCTTACACAGTCAGCATCTGGTTCCAATTAGTGGTGAGAACCAGGTAAGTTCAGGCTCATCAAGGTTAAATGGATGGTTATATTGATTGACTAGGATTAGAAGTGCCTGGGATGCCTGATCTAAATGCTTAAGTGAAAGAGAGAGGCATCCATATCGTGGACCATTATTTAATATCAGATCAAATGAAAAGAATTTTCACAAATGTCCTGAGAGTGATTTAATTCTTATCAGTACTGTTTTACCACGATTATTTAAAGCCAGAGAAAGTGAAAGTAGTTTCTCAATGAAAGAGCAGATCTGGCTTTTCTCAAGTAATTAACATGGGCTTGTCTAAGGTATTGTCACTAAATAACAGAATGCTTGTCATGAGGTGCATTTCTCAGATTGGTCAATAGATAGGAAAAATAATTTTTCTTTCCTTCTTGGGGCCAGGAAGAGCAGGAGTGCCCCCAGAACCTGATCCTGTCACCTGGCCACGGGCGGCCTCCAGGCTGCGTGATTTTTCACCACTTCCCACCTCATTCTGCTGCGGGCGGATGGGAAATTAATTTGCCAGCGTGTATTCCCACGGGAAGCCCGCTGGCAGTTCAAATCTAGGCCTTTACGTTTAAGAACTCTATTAGCCAGAGGTGGGCATATATTTCAGTGCTTCATGCAATACTGTAGTTAAGTTTTTGAGGACAGATGTAAGGTTAGTGCAATCAAGAGAGAACAGACACTGGATGCAGGCCAAATTATTACAATGAGAAATGGAGATTCATCACACTGACGTCCCCAGAGACTGATCAGGAGGAGGCAAAATCACCAATTCTAATACGAAGACTTGAAAGGACGAGGTTCTATAACATCCAAAAATCTTTGCTAAAGCTGCAAACTTATCAGCAAAAAGGTGAACTAATTTTTAGACTTTTAAAATATCCAAAAGACTAGCTATTCAAAGTTGTTAACTTGTCAGCTATACAAAAAGCGTAATCTAAACTAACCTTGTTGACTTTATGTCAATCATGGATATTGAAAATAGTATCAACTTTTAATAAGTAAATCCCACTTGAATTGCTGTTGTAATCTTAGATATTAATTCTGTCAATTAATAATACATAAGTACCTTGAATACTCTTACTATTTAAGAAGTTGCTAATTGTATTATCAAAAGTGTGAAAATAATAAATGTTAGTTTGTGATTTCACCTGACTTCCTCTTTCATGAGAATAGGAGTTGATGGTGTAAATGTTAATGCAATTTGGACTGGTTGATACAAGACTGTTCAAGTGAGTTCAATTTAGGCATCTGGTATTTCCCTCGATGTGAACAGTTAATTCGTAAATGGTTCATTGACAAGAAGTTAAGGTGAAGCAGTTAAGGATTTGTTTGGTGCTGCTTAATTAATATTCCTTATAAGCTTTATTGTTTTTATACCATGCTCACTGATCACACCTGTTCTCACTAACACAAACTGGCTCGCGGTTCCCAACGCTTCATCCTTATGTTTAAATCCCTTCACGGCCTTACATCTCCTTATCTCTAATCTCCTCCAGCCCAACAACCCCACCCTCCCAATACTCTCCGTTCCTCTGATTCCAGCCTCTTGTGCATCCCCCCCTCCCTTCACTCCACCATTGGTGGCCATGCCTTCAAATGCCTAAGTCCTGGAATTTCCTCCCTAAACCCCTCTGCCTCTCAATCTCCCACTCCTCCATTGAGACCCTCCTTCAAATCCACCTCTTTAACAAAGATTTTAGTCACCCCTTGTAATTCATCTTTAAATCATCATCTGTTTTCCTTACACCGCTGTGAAGCACCTGGGGACATTTTTCTGCATTAAAGGCACAATGCAAATGCAAGTTATTGTTGTTGAGAGAAAACAGTGAAATAAAATGCAACAGTGGAGCACCAACATATTTTAGTTTTTAAAAAAGCAATCATCTCTCTAATGACACTCGTAGCAGTGCCTCTTCAACAGACTTGCACACAGTGTCAATATTTCTTCATGTTTTAGTCAGAGCTGATGCTTGCCCTATGGTGCCCAACAGGTAATTGAATAATCTCTGTTAAGCTCTTGTTAGATTAATAACATTTGCATCATATTTTAGCCCCAAGCCTAAATTCAGCAAAAAAACCCAGCATGCAGCAGTCAAATTGCTCTTTAATTCAGCTGCTCTGCTACAGGTGAGACAAAATATTACAAATTTGGATTTGCCTTAGATACTCTCTCAGGTTCAGTAGTGTTAGTTATCATTGTAAGCAGTCTGAATGTCTTACTTTTATGGGAGTTGACTCCCACTGTCCTATATCTACTTGTATGGTACGATAACCCGTGGCGAAACAATAGCATCCATTTGTGAACTGAACAGGATAGTCACAGCCTTTGCATGTTACATAGAATTTAAAGCAAAGGAACAGGCCATTCGGCCCAATTGGTCTGTGCATGTGTACTTCTTCAATCTCTCCAAAGATCGACCAACCAAACACTTGGTTGACAAGGTCAGATAGGAATTATTAAGCTGTTTTATTTCACAATAAGGTGATCATACAGAAGTACCGTTCTAACCGGACTCACTTAATTCAACCAGTACAACTTACTTTCATATGATATTACAAAATAAAGAACATGCCACACACCTCTCCAGACCAATGGGTTGTCTTACTTGAATTAAACATGATGAATTATAGATATCATCTGGCATTTTTAACCTTAGTCTTGGCAAAAGCCTCATAGCTTTCACTTCATAAGTCTAACTGACTGCCTCTGTCTGTGTCTCTGTGTTTTATCTTCCTTTGTTCACAGACAGGGATCAAAGAAACAGTGGGTGTTCTTTTGATTATCGAGACAAGCAAATGAAATGTTTATTATTTACACTCTATGGACAAACAACATCAGAGCTAATTTATTAGCATCTTAACGACTGTCTCAGAGCTTTTGTTTTTAACTGGCAGAAATACACTGTTTTAAAACACAACATTTAAAGATAACTTTTTCTTCCCAAACTTTTCTTTGGAAAAATGATTAAAGATCCCAAAATGTGACGCAAACCAAATAGATGGCTTGATGCGGGGGTTATGCTGTGTCACCTCCAATATAATAACAACTTGCATTTCTATCGTGCTCCTCATATAAAAGAACACATCAGAGCACTTGAGGAGGAAAATGGTTGAGTGCTGAGCAAAAAATAAACAATTTAAGAGTGCTGGGGAACACTGAAGCCAAAGTATTACAAATTTTGGGTCTGCCTGAGATATTCTCTCAGGTTCTCCCATGAGTAGTCCCCATATCTTATGTTAATCATGTGATCGTGTAATCCAGGGGCCAGAACAATAGTACCTCCGTGTGATCAGAACTGAATATTGTGTCTTTCACGTGCCACTAGTGAAGAGGACCGTGGAGCTAGATCGTGTCAAAGATGCAGAGCTCCAGGAGTACAAGAAAGAATAGTGAGCTACAGTTGCTGTTCTAGGACAGAAATGTAGAGCTTGGGTTAGATTTAGGACTAGGATTAGATCCAGCAATTAAAGTAGCATTAAATTTAGTGACATTCATAAAATAGGGCTCCTGCCCGAAATAAAATGCAGAGCTCACGGGGGAGGGTTGGTTATGGTGGAAAAATCATATTGCATGACACCGAATGCCAACATAGCCAAAACAGTAGAATACAAGTCAGACATGTGCTCTGGTCAGCCCACATGTTGAATATTGAGGCCAGTTCTGGTTGCTAAGAAACATGGGAGGTATTCAAACATTGGAAACATTGCAGAGAAGAGCCCAAGGCTGAACCCTAGTGAATGGGGTCTTAGTTACGAGAAAAGATTGGAGAAATTTGGGCTTTTCAGCCTACAAAGGCGGTGTCTTGAGAGGTGATCTTATAGATGCATATATGATTGTTAAAGGAATGGAAAAAGTAAATCCAGATTATTACTTTAAATTAAATTGTGGGAGTAAAAACAAGGAGACAGATTCAAATTAGTAAAAGGTAATTTTAGGACTGAAACTTCTTTGCACAACACATGGTATGGATCTCCAGTTGCAGTAGTGGAGGTGAAAATCCTGGAATCATTTAAGAAACAACTGGATACTACAATGGGGGGGAAGGTTATTAGGATCTTTCAATTGAGCTGGTTGACTGGCCATCTTCATCTGTAATAATCCTGTGAGATTATGAAATAGGAATGCTGGCAACAGCATCAGCATAATCTTTTGCTTTCACTATTCCAACCCAGGCGAACACCGCTGCTCTCAACGAGACTTGACAATACTAAAGATTATTCATTGCCAACAATGGAAATAATTATATCAGAGCAACATGCAGAGCATGGTGGGTGCTGCAGGGGGGAAAAAACCTGCTTTCTGAATGTGAGTAATTTCTTGAATCACATCTCTGAGTGGAATACTTTGTCACTTCTCAGAACTGTGGCAGGTCACAGATATAGAAGCCTCACGGCCATTCAGAATGTAATTTCCTCTCAGCAAAACCACTTTTTCCCTGAATTTCCTCTCAATGAGATTTCTTTCTGCGTGAACTGCTTTCCTGAAACAAACTACTGCTTCTCTTCTATGTGTCTGAGGTAACACCAAGGTCCAAATATGTCAAGATATGTTCCAATTCCCTTCAGAAGATGGCTTACAGTTCTGCTAAGTATAGAAATCTTATTACTTACACCAGAGAGCTAACAGTAATTAAAATCAGCAGTAGAATTAAAAAGGTATGTTGTGTTGGCATTAATATCAGTTTAAAGAAGAAATATAACATGATCTGTTATACTAACATTTGTTCTTGTTTTAGAGAAGCAATATTTTAATTAGAATATTTTATATCTTTTTCCTCCATTTTAACTTCCTCTCCTCCTGCTGACCCCACTCCCTATCGCTGCTCCTGACACCCCCTCCATCACTGCCAGTCCCAACCCCCCTCGCTCATCACCACCGCTCGAGACCTGACTTCTTCTCCCAACCTGACACCAGTGATCCCCAGTCCCGATCTCCCCTCTGCTCCCAACTTCACCCAACCCCTGCGATCCCCACTCTGCTCCCGATCTCCCGTCTGTTCCCCACCCGACCCCCACAATCCCAGCCCTGATCTCCCCTCTGCTCCCAACCCGACCTTCCCAATGCAACCCCCATGATCCCTGCACGGATCTCCCCTCTGCACCTGACCTGACCCCAGCGATCCCTGGCCCCGATCTCCCCTCTGCTCCCGACCCAACCTCCACGATCCCCGGCCCCAGTCTCCTCTCTGCTCCCAACCTAACACTGATCTCCCTTCTGCAACCGACCTGACCAGTCCCCTGCAATCCCCGACAACACTCAGCTGATGGCTGTTGTGATGTTAGCAGCGGCCCAAACTTGGTCTCTTCACTGGATGGCATTACGCAGGCATTATTGAAATTAGGCCCGAGGCGCAATATCTGGAGAGCCTCGGGCCTCACCATTCAGGCACGGGTGGGGTGGGGTGGGGAGGCGCGAACATCCCCCGTGCGTCCAGAAATGGTTGCAGCCCAATTTCTAAGCCATTGTTTTGGAACAAATTCTTGGGTCCATTGCACATTGTTTGCCAGCCTTGCCTGCATAGAACATGACACACTGGGGGAGTACTGATGTCATGGAGCTGCTGGCTGCTCTTAAAGCAGTGCTTTATTTGAAAGCAAAAATGAATTGGGGAAGAAAGGCCCGATTCATAGATTCACTGTTGAAGGGCATACTGCTGGAGGTCCTGCAACAAAGTGTTCTATGCTGAGCAAAGGGCTACCCAGTCCTTCCATTTTTGCATTGCCTCTCTGTTTAAAACAGGTGCTCAACATCTGGAACACTGCTCAGGTGCTCCAGGTGTAGTTGTCCATAATATGCATAAAAAAGGAACCTTAATGAGCCTTGTGCACAGTGTGCTTGACAACGCTTGTGAACCACACCATGGGGTGCTGAGTAGACCTCAGTGGCTGATTGTGCATGGTTACCTCACACTATCGTACTTCAGGCACCACAGACTGCATTATCAGCCAATGTGACACATGCTGAATCTACAAAGCTTGTAAATTGTGATGTATTAATAGATCAATGCACTGTTTATTAGATTGATAAGCAATCTTATTCCTTTCAAGGAGAAAAGCAAATTGAATTTGTTGAAAATGTTTAGCTTCAAGGAATAGGCATTAGGTAGTGAGTCAAACTTTGAAAGAAATGACTGCATATATGCAGCTTGACTTTTAAAATGCTTAATGTACTCATTCTGAAGTCATCTTTCTTGCACAACCTTTTACGTCAACATGTTACTGCTGGAGGGTGTATCAAAATATAATGTAAGGACAGAGCATGTGTTTGCTGAAGTATACATGAAGATTTCTCTTTTAGACTTATTCCTGCTTTTAGTGCTGTATAAAGGCTTACAATGCTGAAGACAAGAAATCCAGTTAACCATATTATATATATGAATCAAGCATATTTTGTTACAGCTGTATGGTCTCTTATACCTTGCTGTATTTATCAAAACGAAGGAGCTACTGCAATAATCTTATTTTCATTGAATAACAATCCCATCCACTTAAGAGCAGAGTTGTGAAATCCAATTGTTTTTAAGTTAAGAGTCAGCAGCATGACAGAGACTTCAAGAAAGATGATATGCAGGCTGGCCAGCAGAAATTAATGCAGCAAATAAACTGCTCTCTCTGTCATACACCACAGTTGGTCCCATGTTACATCAGTCCTTTCCATGCAGCTTTCCTTGAAATCCATTTTCAGTGTAGTGGCGATAGACAGTGATGACATTTGCAATTCCTCCAATGTGGAAGACTGCAATCACCTTAATTTAAATTATTTTGAAGGTCTGAGATGCACAAAATATTTTAATGTCTTTTTAGAACGATTCTTGTCAACGTTAATCTTTTTGTGGAATTTGTCACCTCAGGATGGCTCCAAAACAGTGGAAATTATATCTCCTCTTCCCCCATACATTTTTACAAAATGTCCCAGGAAGAAAATGGTTACCATTGGAAACTATAATATGTTGGACCAGTTGAAGAAGGCAAAAGAGCACAGGTGTTCAACAATCTGGTCTCTAGAACATAGGTCATTTAGCCCCTCGATTGGTGGCCGTGCCTTCATAGCTGATCTGAATATAGCCACATATAACTTGTTGTCATAATTTAAAAAAGTGATTAGGTAGCTAGTAATTTAGACTCAGATTGCCATTATTTTACAGGAACAGGAAGTTGAAACGATTCAATAAGGTACATTTTTAAACTTTGTCTGTAGGATGGGCTAAGATTACAACAATGAAGACAGAAGCGGTAGGAATGTAAGTACACGTCACACATAATGTACCAGGATGAGAATGGAAAATTGTAGGTAGCCCTGTGGATTTGTGTACCAACTTGTTACACCAAGGTGCAATTGGATACAATACTCCTCCACTCTCCATACCTCAAGTTCCCAATCTTGGTTGTGCTAATTCAGAGAAGTAGAGTGTAGGCCAAAGACTCATCAAAATGGAGAGAAGAAAAATCAGTAGTTAAATCACCTAGGGCCTCTATTACATACAACCTGGCTGCTTGTTTCAGAGCAACATTGGCAGGCGCCTGTTAGCAGGTCACCTGCTTGCTCTTTCAACCAGAGGGTAGTTTGTAGCATAGCTACAAAACCAAACTAAAAATAAAGGGAATGGAATAAAATAGTTGCGAATCAGTGAGAACAGAACTGAGATTGCACTTAATAGATGTGTTCAGTACAATTCCCACCAATTCTCAGTTTTCATATCCTATTCTCTTACAAGCTTGTACAAGTGCTCATATTTGCACTTTTAAACGGAATGCTTTCCCGCACTATGGTTTTCATTTCCACAAGTAATACAATGCAATTAATTAGTATTTTGTTCAAATAACTAATGGGCGAGACAAGAGTTATAAAACATGAAATGCCATAGTATTTTGCATTAATTGTAAATACAAATAGATATTATGACTTTCCACCAGGCTACAGCGATCATTTTAATTCACAGTATCACAGTCTGCATTTACCTGTTGAGGTAAACTCTCTTTTCTGTGTACTGGCCCTTGCCATGAGTAGGATCCTCATAGGGTTCATTCTGCACCACCTCCACACCCTCTCCTCTGTCACTCTGCTCATGGCTGTGCTTGCTGATCATGTACAGCTGTCCAATTCTGTACTGGAAAAAAACAGAAAGAAGTTTATTCAATCAACAGAATATGTTGCGATGTGGAAATGGGCAGAGGCCAAATGAAAGAAAATATGAAGTATGTCAAATGCTAAAAGAAAGCAAGTCAGTCTATCAAACAAAATTCCTGGGGGTAATTTTAACTTTTATTGCCGGGTGAAAAATGGGTGACAGCGAACAGCCGCCACTTTTGCACCTGCCCGATTTGAAGTCAATGGTATAAAACGGCCGCCGATTCACTATCAACAACTTGCATTAATATAGCACCTTTAACATAGTATAACGTCCCAAGCTTGACAGGAGCGTAATCAGACAAAAATTAACACCCGAACCAATATTAGGGCAGGTGACTAAAAGCTTGGTCAAAGAGGCAGGTTTTAAGGAGCGTCTTAAAAAGGAGAGAGATGGAGTGGTTTAGGGAGAGAATTCCAGAGCTAGGGCCTAGATGGCTGAAAGCACGGCTACCAATGGAGGGGTGAAGGAAGTGGGTCATGCACACTGTCGCTCGTTTTTTGGCCAGCGTTAAAATTAAAATGACCCCCCATGTGTGATAGCTTATTTTCTGTGCGACTCACACATCAGATTTAAAGTTGCTTCGGGATTTCATTTTCTTACCAACTTTCCTTGGTAAGAAAATAAATCAGACATTACTCCATTACTTGATCTATTCTAGTCAGTATTCCTCAGTCAAGAGGGTAGTTAAGCAGCCTGATCCTTTACGAGGAATCTTCAACATCTGAAACGGCAGCGAGGTTAGAAGAGCTGCCTTGCCACCCGCTCAAAGCTGGCGTCGGGAGGGCTGAAATATCTTCAGGTTTGTTTGAGCCTCATTTGAATATAGCTAGCAAAATTGCAGGCATCTAATGAGCGCTCTGCTGCAGCTCACTGGTTGTGTGAAATCTTGAGCCAGCCAGCCGGGGTGGGTGGGGGGGAAGGAGAAGCTGATTGAATGCAGGCCAGCAGCAGACTGCAGTATTTTTATGGGGCCAGCAGGAAACTTCCTGCTCCTCCTGGCTCAAATGGGCACGTGTGTGTGGCGCATGCCCCACCCATTTGTACTTCAAAATTGCAACTTGGGTCCTGCAATGGCATAGGTCCACGATTTGCATATTTGAACAGCCTCCAGCTTCTTTTGGGTGAGTACGTTGGTCGTCCATTTACAAGCCTGCTTGAAAATTGCATCAGATAGGCCTTCAGCATCCAAGGGGCAGCTGAGGAACCCCACGACCCCCACACCCGATTTTCAACTGTCGGATGCCTGTTTTTAAGGCGAGAAACAGGTGGAGTTGGTCAAGACTGAGCAGACTGGCGTTCTTTTCTCTAGAAAAGAGAAGACTGAGGGGTGACTTGATAGAGGTCTTTAAGATTATGAAAGGGTTTGATAGGGTAGACGTAGAGAAGATGTTTCCACTTGCAGGGGAGACCAGAATTAAGGGCCATAAATATAAGATAGTCACTAATAAATCCAATAGGGAATTCAGGAGAAACTTCTTTACCCAGAGAGTGGTAAGAATGTGGAACTTGTTACCACAAGGAGTAGTTGAGGCGACTAGCATAGATGCATTTAAGGGGAAGCTAGATAAACACATGAGGGAGAATGGAATAGAAGGATATGTTGGTAGGGTTTGATGAAGAAAGGTGGGAGGAGGCATAAACACCGGCGTGGACCTGTTGAGCCGAATGGCCTGTTTCTGTGCTATACATTCTTTGTAATTCTTCGTGGCGCTGTGAAATTCACAAGGGGAAGTAATCATTGGTGTGGGTAACCAAGAGGAGATGTGATGCAAGGCAATGAGAAGACACAACAATATGTGACACGAAGAGATAAATGTGTTGCTAAGGTTTTTCTTTGTCACGTATATGTTTAGTCCAAGAACGTAAAGTATTTGGAAATGTTCTTCATGGTTTTACACAGTTCTCTAATTCTGTTTCACAGCATTCACATTTCGAGCTTTTTATAAAACCTTTCTTGGCAGATGCTATTTTTAAAAAAACTGTATACTTTGAAGGCAGGAAAGTTCTCTGAGCATCCAAAAGGGTTAAAGAGCTATAACTTGTCAGTGAAGAGAATTAGCGCTTTCGTGCTTCTGCCAAGGTCCATTTGTCACAGAAAAGACCAAACAACACTGAAAATCAAAGCCGATCTTTCATGCTACACTAATTTTTGTACATTTAAGAATTTCTAAGAAACATTTGGGGCATAAAAGCCTCGGGTTCAATAGCAGTCCTCTCAGACTCTAGAATTTGTCAGTGAAATTTTACCTGAAGTGCAGTTATTTTATGTTCCTGTTACCATGGCAATAAAATGCCTCTAGTTCTGTCTTCACAGAAGGGTCTGTCAGCCTATCAGTTGATTAACAGAGTATTTCAAGTTGATAGTCAAGAATTTCTGACGTAAAACCATAAAACAGAGTGACAGTGTGTGAAGAAAATGTGTTAGGGCAACGTTCAGGCGTCAACAAACCCCATATATCCGATGTAAAACAAGAAAAGAAGTGTCAGTTTTGTAGGAGCATATTCAAACATTTGTCAGAAGTACTTGAAGATGTTTTCAAGCTAAATTTCATGATTGCAGATATTCCAGATTTGAAATACTGTAGATGGCCCCCAAGGAGTAGCAATAATAGCCTACCTAACTGAACTGAAGCATTGTTATGCTAATTACACAAAGGTGATTTAAGAAATGGCACCTTAAATAATATCTGTGAATAAGAATTTTAGTGAAATTTAAGTAATTCCTCACATCCCTAAGTTCCCAATCTCCACTGTATTGTGTTGTGTGGCAGTGTTGAAAGGATTGGAGTCTTTTGTCTTCTGACTATTCCTCCCTTCCTTCGGAGAAGTATCTCAGCTGTGCTCAAAGAGCCTTGGGACATTTTGTATGTTAAAAGTGGTATATATATATATATATGAAAATTGTTGTTGCTGCTGCTGCCTGACAGTTCCCTTAAATGTCCCAGCTTGTTGGCTCCTTCGGTTGCCTCGCTTTATGGGAATTGTGGTATAAGCTTTTATCCTACTGCACTGATACAGATAAACTCTACTTGCACTACAGTTAATATTTATACATCCAGCTTTAGTTTGCTAAACGGTAATATGTCAAAACAGTATTTTAAAAGTCTTCTTGGTAATTAAACTATTTTGCACTTAGCATCATTGTGATACAATATTTTTATTTAAGCCTGCATACAAATCCTTCTGCAATTATGAAACAAATAATAAAACCAGTCTTGAATACTACCATAATACCCTTAAATGCACCAACTTTCAAGTCATTGAGTACAACCAGTAAAATAGAACGGTGGGTGACACATTGCCACCTGACCTTAGCGTAGGAAGGTGTCAAACATGACAATTTAACAAAGAACAGGACAGCTGAGAGGAAAATGTAAAAATAAAAATTCAACTAGATCAGTGGATAAGTCAATGTAGGGCCCTCCTGCACAACTCTTTACTGTTATGGAGTGACACTGACAGAAGCCAAGAAGTTGGCTTTCTGCCTCATCTTTTTGCCCAGGTTATGGTGGATGATGGTGGAAAGGCCTTTAAGAAGGAAGGCCAATGAAGATGTTCCAATATGCAACATCTTCAAAACTATTGAAACTTGTATCAAACGGCAGCCACAAATCAGCACCTGGTTCATAACTATTGGGTCCTCAAACCTTTCTCCACAAGGGTAAATATTTCCATAGCTTGCATGGAGTGCTTCATACAGAATGACAGGACTGTAGAAGCTGTGTTCTTTCTTAAAAAAAAAACTAAACATTTGACTGTCGCTTCTAACCCGACCTGTCATTAAAATTTAGCTTTCGTCCGAGACCAAGAAAACATTTTGTGGGTTAAGCTATTTGTGCAGTAAGCCAACAAGAATGGTTTTAATATTGGATTTTTAAATTATTAAAACAAACACTTATGTGCCTGGGCATTACTTTTTCTATAATTCATAGTTTTGGAAAGATGTCAAGGCCTTAGAGTGGGTGCAGAAGAGACTTACTAGAATTATACCAGGGGCTTCAGTTATGTGGAGAGACTGGAGAAGCTGGGGTTGTTCTCCTTCGAACAGAGAAGATTAAGGGGAGATTTGATAAAGGTGTTCAAAATCATGAATGGTTTTGACAGAGTAAATAAGGAGAAATTGTTTCCAGTGGCAGAAGGGTCAGTAACCAGAGGACTCAGATTTAAGGTGATTGGCAAAAGAGCTGACATGAGGAAACATTTTTTTATGCAGCGAGGTGTAATGTTCTGGAATGGACTGCCTGAAAGGGTGGTGGAAGCAGATTCAATAGTAACTTTTAAAAGGGAGTTGAATAAATACTTGAAGGGAAAAAATTTACAGGGCTATGGGGAAAGAGCAGGGGAATAGGACTAATTGGATAGCTCGTTCAAAGAGCTGGCACAGGCACGATGGGTCGAATGGCCTCCTCCTGTGCTATACCTACTATGATTGGATTTTTAGAACAAATATTACACTAACCACTATGATGCTAATATCCAAATTATTAATTCTTAATTTTCTAATATCATTAATGAATGACATGATGATCAATCCCCTTTTACATCCTTTGCATTCAATAGTGTTGTCTTTTTGATTGCCTTTGCTCAGAAAACTCGAATCGTTTTCCAACAGATGGCATAAAGAAGATTTTGACACATTGGTTTTCTTCTCAAACGAACATATGGAATTACAGAACCAAAAAATACCATTGAGTCTACACCTTCCAACAGATCATGGACATTTTGTACTATTGTGGCCCTTCATCAACTTATTTTCTCTCCTGAAAAGACAAATAGGTGCAGATAAACTTTCTAAGAAAATGAAACTTTATGATTTCTTCCTAACCTGCAGGAGACTCACCTAAAGTTATAATTTATAATCCTGATTGGTTGTATCCACAGGTGAAATTCCCATGGCCCAAATAAATTAAAGCTACAAAATATGTCTGGAATATTTAATTATCAATGTTTATACTTATCCCTGTTACCTTCAATCCCTTTGCAGAATTATCTCTATGTTTTTGAACAGGTCAGATAGTCTTTCAAGATGTCCATTTAAAGGCCTGGTGTCAATCTTTCTTTTCCATAAAAAATTTAAAATAGTACACAATGTCATAACAAATAAGTCTTCACTTCATTTACTTTATTTTCACAAAGTTTGATAGAAAAATAAAGGCTTGACATGCACTAAATCTCTCATCTATAAAGCAATGAATTATAGAAACCTGTGAGTCCCTAGTTTTGTCAGGTTTCTGAGTAACAGTTAAACCTGATTAATGAAACAGTTCATCAAGAAACTGCAAATAGGCCCAGTGACCTTCTTGATCTGACCACCATCTAATAAAAATGTTAGGAAATTTAGAAAGGCTTTATAAATCTATGACTAGTAAAATGGGAAATCAAAGGCAAGGGTAAGTAACCTGATCATCCTGGATGTTTCTCTTCTTTTAACAACTTTATCGATCCTCCTGCCACATTACTCAGATGACATCACCATAAGAAAGTCTTCAACCATTCTAGACTGGCTGAACATTTTCATTAGGCCCCTGACCACCTTTGTGTATTAGCTTGCAATAAATGCTCATAGTAAATTCATGGAGGAGTCAATCCAAATGTCTTCTTTTAAAAGAATGCAGCAAGTTACACAACTTGTATGAAGAAGCAGAAGAGAGAATTTAATTTAAAAAACCAAGAAACAATGCTGTTGCCTGCAGAGAAAACCACTCCTAAGAGTTACAAATCACCCTATGCAAAATCTAGAGAAATTCCTTACTACTCCCCTTACAGGATGCTGATTTGCCTACTACACTATTTGCCTCTCTAGCTCTCTCACATCTTTCAGGACCTGATCTGACAATTTTTCATCCTTTCATTTGTTCTTTGTACCCTGCCTTTTACAAACTTACTCCCAAAAACTATTTCCTCACTTTCAAATGCAATTTGTTTTTCTAATGTTATCCCTTCATCCTTTTAGCCACTTTACTTTCTGTGGCAAGTTTTTCTCCCCTCGTTGGGACATGCGACCTTCTACCCTGCCTACCCATCTATGCACCTGTTCCTTGCTCAGAGGTTGCCAGGCAACCGATTCCCAGGCCACTGTCAATGTTGCTCTTCAAACAAACAAGAGTGGTTCAAGTGACTCTCTCTCCAGTTCTCCTCCACCTATGTGGGGAAATGCTTGGCTTCCACTTAGTGTGCCAGTCAACTCATCACAATGGAAATTGCAGGTATCACAGCACTCTTTGGTACAATATAGTGGACCACGTTTTATATATAATTAACAGTAAGCATAAAAATCTATGTTACATTTAATACTGACGCATGCATGTTACCACTTCCAGTATTTAATTTCAGCACATTATACTGATTCAGATCCTGGTTCATCCCCTCAGACATAAATTACTGCAGAAATTAAAAAGCTAGTCTTCACCTTACTACTCCTTTTTAAAAATCATTGCAAAAATCTAACGTATCTCTGTGGTGGTGTTTATGGGTCAGAGGCTCACGACTATGAATACCCCATTCTTTCTCTGTCTGCCTAGATCTGCCACTGTCGCTAATTTCCTAATGTCCCTGCTGATGTGCTTTCATTAAATCATAGAATGTTACAGCACAGAAACAGGCCATTCAGCCCATCACATCTGCACACCTGGTGTATTTTTCTATGAGCCACCTAGCCTAATCCCACTCCCCTACTTGCTCTCAAACCCCTTTAATATTATTTTTCAAGCAACTATCTCATTCACTTTTAAAAGAAATTATGCACTCTACTGCAACAATGGTTTGTGACAGAGAAGCCCAAATTCTAACCACAAATTCTAATTGGTGGCAGGACTGAAGAAGTTAGTCATTTAGTGGAATTGAGACAGACTGTGGTAGAAACCAGTTTTATGAGTCCCTGAAACGTGTGTTTTGGGAAGTTGTTTTTTGTGCATAGGAGTGCGTGAGTGCGTGTGTGCCACAATCCCCCCTCCCTCCACTCAGTGGCATAGTCTTCAGTCATCATAACCCTACATGCTGGAACTTCTTTTATATATCCTTCTACTCTGCTACATTGCTCCCCATCTTCAAAAGCGTCCTTAAAAATGATATGACTATGCTTTCAGCCACCACCCCTTACTTCTTTTAATTTCTCTTCAGTGTCCATTTCCCCCTTTTATAAAGCACTTCAGGATTTTCTGCTACTTTAATTGTACTTTGTAAGTGCAAGTTGTTGTTGAGTCTTAACAGGAATTAGGAGTATCTGTGTAGAATCACAGAATGTTACAGCACAGAAATGGGTAACTCGGCCCATCAAGTCTCTGCTAGCATTCTCCTCCACCACATGAGCCATATCCTGTTCATTTCCCTAATGCCAATTGAATAGTTTTGTCCTGTAGACTCGATGCTCGCTGTAAAACTGTCAAAATTCACTTTACTTAGGATCTTGCCAGCCATCACTGTGGATTTTCAAATCATCACTCTGGGTTGGATTGAGACCCAGGTCCTAGAGATAACAGATCAGTGTACAGACCCAATATACCATACTATTCTTTGCATCTTTTCATTTTTGAGGGGGCAAGATTCAGATTCATTTTTCTTTTCCACTTTTCTAACTAGTTATGTTCCAAAATGTCTTTTTTCTTGCACTTTCTACTCATGTGAACAAATTATTTTTACTTAACCATTTCTAGCAAGTAATATTTTCAGCAATCTGACATGCAGCCTATCTAACAAATAGTCTCTTGGTTCACAGAACTGTATTTTCTACTAATCCTGACTTAAATTGAGTAGGTCCCTGACTAGGGTCAGTGGAATTTTTGTACATCTGACTATTTCAAAACTTATGCCTTATGCCAATGTCCTTCGACCTTTGTTCTTAGAGGAAGTTGGTATTCTGGTGTGTAATAATTCTAAAATATATTTCATTATGTTTTGTGTCTCTTTTGGTAATACCTAAAAAGAAAATCTCATCCAAAGTGCCTCTTTCAAAAATCATATTAAAATAAGTTACCAGCTTCACTATATTTTTGTTTTTTCTGCAGCTTTTTGAACATTTGTGTTCATACTGATTAATTAATCAGAAATGGCTTGTACCACTTAGAAACGTTCTTGTCATGCCCAACCTGTTGGTGTAGGTGAAGCACACTGAGCAATGTCATCTCCGTCACATTATTCAGCCTGCATGGAATTGAATGTTTCACTGCAGGCAAGTATCTATATATTCGGAAAAAGCTGAACAGCCCAGTGTGTTTGGTCAATATAACCAAGCCGTGCAAAGGTTATACCTACCTACTGGTGAATTTTCTACTCATCTCAGGGTCGGTAACCAAAGGACACAGATTTAAGGTGACTGGCAAAAGAACCAGAGGTGACATGAAGAAACATTTTTTTACGCAGCAAGTTATGATCTGGAATGCACTGCCTGAAAGGGTGGTGGAAACAGATTCAATAGTAACTTTCAAAAGGGAATTGGATAAATACTTGAAGGGAAAAAAATTACAGGGCTTTGGGGAAAGAGCAGGGGAGTGGGTCCAATTGGATAATTCTTTCCAAGAGCCGCCACAGGCACGATGGGCAAATGGCCTCCTTCTGTGCTGTACCTTACTATGATACTACTAATGTGGGGTGGAAATTATACCAAAGGAAATGAAACAATGCTACTGAACCACTGGATCAAGATATTGGGTAGGTTTTGATGGAGTCGACACAGTAGTTTTGGTTTCTGTGTCTGTAAACTGGGATTTTCGCACTTCATTTACGCAGCTATGAGCATAAACGTAGTGGAAAAATCCGAACACGACAAGGGTAAAAGTCTGACATTGTGATGGAAGCAAATTAGCACACATACTTGAAACGACAGGTTTGCTGAAGCACCCTGAGGTTAATGACTACATTTCTCTCTCTTTGTCGTGCTCAGTTAACTCCTCCAAGGCAATTCCACTGGTGATATCATCAGCAATCAACGTTCACACAAAGAAATAGAAACAGACAGAAATATAGGATATTAAATTAGTAGCTCTTTGCTACTGTTTTTAAGGGGTGCTGATGTTACAATTCCTTTTTCAATATTATCTCAGCATCATAATTTTATGTGAAAGTGTCACAAAATTACAGAATAACGGAAAGGTAACTAAATGCCAGTTCCTAACATTATGTGTATTAGAATAGTTGATTTTAATATTAATTTTTGCAATGATGAAAAACGGACATCAGTCATTTTTTATGATTGTGAAGTGCACATGTTCAGCTAAATTTGTCACAATATCAAGACAACTTCTCACAAATGTTTTGAAATGACCCTAGTTAGAAGCTGCTTATACATGAATTATCAGGTGAGGCTTTTTTTTGTGGTGATCCTCTAACTTTTTACCGAAGTTCTATTTGGACTTGCGTCTCTGCTGCCAAAAGGATGGATGGATAGCCTTCTGACAACACCCTTGAGTACTAGGAATTATGAGGTCAGGCTGCCCAGGGGTGGGTACTAAGCACAAGGCTGATGTTTTCCCAAGATGTGGAGGAGTGCAGAAGAGAAGCGCATTCAAAGGTCAAATCACCCTGGCCTAGTGCACCTTGGTCACTTATCAAGAATTACACTGGCCGAGGTCTGAGGCATGGTGCTCAGTGAAGGGAAAACCAGGACCAGGCAAGCTGAAAATTTTGTTTTTACACAAAGAAGCTTGGAAATGCTTTTGCAATATTAGCAGGTGAAATTACACTTTTTGATGTAGAGTCAGCAATTTAAAAAAGACTATGGGGGTGATTTTGTTTGCCTACTGCCCCGTTCACACTGAAAATCAGGGCAATCAGCAGACAAACAAAAGAAAATCTCTGTCCCATTAACTGCCTAAGGCCCACCTGACTCAAATTTAGAGTGCCTTATTTCAATATTGAAATAGGGGTCCTATGTTGGGTGCAGGTTGTAATTTTCATGCAGCAATGAGCGGAACATGTGCCACACACACACTATCCATTTGGCATTGCTTAAAGGTACCGTTGCAGGCCGCACAACAACAGATAGAATCGGTCATCTGAAAATTGTCTCCTATGTTGTCAAAACGTGAAGCTTTCTGGAAAGTCCAGGCACAGATCGCTCGTGTAATGCATTTCAGACAGTATTCTGTTCTGCTTAAAATGCTATTAGCTCATTCATCCCCTCATAGAATTTTATTCTTAATGTTCTTGATGGATGACGCTACTGCATATATTAAATTTTCTGGTTCACTCCTGGGAGTTTTATTGTAAGTAATTTCACTAATGGTTTAGGATTATGAAAACAAATTTGGGAACCTCTCTGTAGATAATTTTGATCCTGGCTTCGATGAGAATGTTAATAAAGAACAAGCTGCACCTTTACACTAATGATAGTTCATGGTGTTTGGAACTGTGACTGACAGCAATTTAGGGGAAAAAATTCAATAGGGCCTACTGTTGGACGCAGGTAGCGTGATCCGCTATTAACCTGCGCCCAATGGCCCCTGTGCAGGCAGGACAAGAACTTTGTCCGGTCTCAGTACTCATGGTCAAGCTGCGTTGAAATCCAGGTCTTGCACGTTGATTCAATGCAATTCACATTTTCCACCAGCAAGCACAGCTCCAATCTCTTAAAGGGAGGATGTCTCTTAAAAGCTCTTAAAGGTAGCCAGTACCTGTTATTTGCTAAAAATAAGAGAGTCTGCTGTCTGAACTGAGGTCAGGCATCATATACGTAAAACACAGATGCAGGTCCCGTCCCTATGTTTACACACTGATGAGTTATGTTAGAACATTGAATAAAGGTTGCGCACTACTAAATCCCATATCCTCCAATCTGCATGCCAGACCTCACCAATCTGCCGATCTGAGTTTGTACCAGGCCTGTGGGAATATGTGCACCAAGGTTCTCTGATGATGCACTAGAGGCCTTGGTGCAAGAGGTGGACAGAAGGAGGGACATCTTACAACCGCGGGGGGGGGGGGGGGGGGGGGGGCGATGGCAAGGGGCCCTCCAGACATATGCCCAAAAGGCAGTGGGAGGCAGCGAGGGACGAAGCGTATGGCATCATGAACATGGATTCAGTGCAGGAAGAAGTTCAATACTTTGGCACAAGTGGTCAACGTGAGTGAGGTCAACTGTCAAGTGGCGTCTCCTATCAACTGCACTACTAGCCGCATCCACTGCTCCACGCACTACACCTCCCATCACCCACATACCAACAAACTCTTTCCATCAGTATTCAACTCTGCCAATCAGATGCTTCCTCTCACCCTCACACATTACCACTGTTGCACGTCGTCCACCCACAACTCACAGGCCACACAAACTGGCAGCTATTCAACCATGACAAGCATATCACCCAGACACACGTCCCACTTTCTTGCAGGAGAAGGTGGCACATATCAGGAGGCAGAAAGTGGCAGTGGCATTTAGCCCCTCGAGCCTGTTCCGGCATTCAATGAGATCATGGCCGACCTGTGACTTAACTCCATAGACCCACCGGAGCCCCATATCCCTTAATACCCTTGGTTCACAGAAATCTATTAATCTCAGATTTAGAATTCACAATTGAGCTAGCATCAACTGCCATTTGCAGATGAGCGTTCCAAACTTCTACCACCCTTTGCATGTAGCAGCGTTTCCTAACTTCACTCCTGCACGTCCTGGCTATAAATATTAGGCTATATCCCCGTGTCTTAGTATTGAAGAATAGGAGACCTCCAAAGACAATTACAAATGTTTCAGCAGCCAAAAGCAATAATCCAGCTAATAACCTGTAAATTCTACACAGTCCCTTTAATTGGCACTGGTGGGGGTCCTCCAGGCACTCTAAGCCACGTTCAGATGGTCATGGTTAAGACTGTGCATAGAGTTGAGCTTTAAGTGCCAAAATGGTGTCTATCACTTTAAATCAGCATTACAGATTGTATCCATTTTCTCCTTACTTTACATGCAGTCGGCGTTTGGTATTTGCACGTGCGCTAATTCCTATACCAAGATGATGTCATGCTGGAAACGTGTGTGCGCAGCCAAGTCACCTTCTTGGATATTCGAGAGGCCACGTAGCACCAAAACAACGGGCCCCAATTTAGCGCCCACTTTTTTTGATTATATATGGAGTCAACTGGATGTCCGTTAGTAAATTAGAAGCAAATGAAAGCTTCAGATGTTACCATAAACCACAAGAGCAAAGCTTGAGTTTGATGTTTGCTTGCTGAACCTCAAGATTGTGAACTCACCTTCAATTCAATCAAGGTCATGAAATCAGTACTTCAACATGCTGTGCCTCTGTACTATCTGGAGAATTTTTTTCTTAAATGACTCAATTCATACAAAGTATAGTGTACAAATATGGAACATATATCAGATTCTTAAGAAACTGCAGTGAAAAAGGGGAACAAAATAGTAATCTAAATTACTTGGAACTTCAGCTCATTTATGATAAAACTTGCCATTTTTTATGACCCAATACTTGATCTGTATAGTGTTTATTTTGAGGTGTCTGCTATGTGGAGAAATACTACTTGCTGCTTTGAAAGTTCTACAAACTGGTACAGTGACGCAGTTGAGTGGGTCCATCTATTAGTTTCAAACATTAGAACTGGAAGATGTAGCTTTTATTGTTTGCTTATAACAGAACTCCTCCCCAACCACTTAAAGAAAAATCGACCAAGTATGAATTATGAGAAACTGAGAAAATTTTGTTGCTTGTCCATTTCTGATCATTAAAAAAAATGTAAACAATGAGTAATGATGATAGCATCAGTGGAAAAAGTGGCCTTAAGGAGTTATGGGGTCCAATATTGCCAAGGAGCTGAATGAAAATTTCCAGCAAAATTTATTTTTAAAATGACTGGGTTACATTGTCTGGCTCAGTAACTCCTCCGTGCCAAGTCCCTTGATGAGTTTATCTGCAATCACTAGTCTGAAGAGTTAAAACACAAATATTCAGAAGGAAGCTAAAGGACTTAAAAATAAGCTTCTTTCTAGTGGCTTGATTTTCAAAGGGAGCCCTGCTTGTGAGATTAAAGCTTTAAAGAATTAAATGTAAGATCAATGAAAATCAGAGCACATTTATGTTTTCTAAAAGGCAAAATCTCCCCTATATTTGTGGCTCATACATAGTGTTGGGACAAGTATCCTACAAATATTCAAATGGAAAATGAAATATTCCAAAATGTCCTCAGCCATCCAGACTGAAGTTAATGAGTTATGCTTATTTGAAGAGTGATTAGGGCTTCATTGTCAGCTGCAAGGTGAACTGAATTTAGTATTACACATCAACAGCTGCAGCCAATCCAGTTTATTTTCTGTCCAAGCCATTTATTTATAGAGAAAAAAGCAAGCGTTCACTTTTTCCATTAGTATGTTCAGTTGTCTTAAAGTAAAAGGCTTACAGGATGCTTTGTTATTTTTAAAGGATAATTATCTTCCAACTTGGCTCCCTTAGTTTCTGTGAGTTATGCACTGCCTGCAGATGGATGATCTGCTCCTGGGTTTTCACAAGATGTTGGTGAAAGGATCAGGAACACGTCTCCATCTTCCCTTGTAGGTGCATGGCCTCTGTTGGGTGCTTCTTCACAAAAGGCTGATATCTGTTGCTCACCAGAGTGGGCAACTGAATCCACATCCCACTTCTTCTTGGCCCTGCAGGTTTATCCTCCAGTGTGCCACTACTAATAGTAATGGATACATTATTTAGAACATGCCTTCAAACGCTTAGAAATGCTGAATTTTCACACTTCTTTTATCAGTTTTTAGCCAAGCTGCAAGTTAAGCATCTCATGACAAGATGGTAAAATGTTGGTAAAGGCCCCGATGTTAGCTGATATTTTTAATAGTTCCTCCTCCTCAGATACTGTCCCCCTCCCTTTCAAATCTGCCATCATTACCCCTCTCCTCAAAAAACCCACCTTTGACCCCTCTGTCCTTGCAAACTACTCACCCCATCCTCCAACCTCTCTTTCCTCTCCAAAGTCTTGAACGTGTTCTCGCCTCACAAATCCATGCCCATCTTTCCCGCACCTCCATGTTTGAACCCCTCCAATCAGGTTTCCGCCCAGCCACAGTGCTGAAACGACCCTTATCAAAGTCACAGATAACATCCTATGTGACCTGTGACCATAGTGAACTATCCTCATCCTTCTCGACCTGTCTGCAGCCTTTGACATGATTGACCACGCCATCCTCCTCCAACGCCTCTTCTCCGCAGTGCAGCTAGGTGGGACTACCCTCGTCTGGTTCCATTCTTATCTATCCAGTCATAGCCAGAGAATCACCTGTAATGGCTTTTCATCCTGCTCCCACACCATTACCTCTGGAGTCCCCCACAGATCTATCCTTGGCCCCCTTCTATTTCTCATCTGCACGTTACCCCTCGGCGATATCATCCGAAAGCACGTCAGGACCCACATGTACACAGACGACATCCACCTCTACCTCACCACCACCTCCCTCAACCCCTCCAGTGCCTCTGAATTATTACGCTGCTTGTCCAACAACCAGTGACGTGCAGAAATGTACTCCAATTAAATATTGGGAAGACCAAAGACGTTGGGCCCGATATTAGGAGGGCGGCGGGTTCGCAGCGGGGGGTCGGGTGGGCGCGTGGGTAACGCACCCAGTGAAATCGGGGTGCTCTGCATGCAATCGCAGGTTAAATGGAGCCACTTACCTGTGCTTCCGGGTTTCGCGCTGGTAAGCTGCGCAGCATAGGCTGTCAGCTGGAGGAGCCCTATTTAAAGGGGCAGTCCTCCACTGACTGACGCTGCAGAAAATAGGAAAAATTACAGCATGGAGAAGCCCAGGGGAAAGGCTGCTCCCAGGTTTAATGATGCCTCACTCCAGGTATGGGGTGAGGAGGAGAGGGAGGACAGAGATCTTCTCCCAGGCGGGCAGGAGGAAGCGGCCTGGCTCGAGGTGGCAGAGGAGGTCACCTGCACCACCAACATATCGCCCACCTGCATACAGTGCAGGAGGCGCTGCAATGACCTAAGTAGGTCAGCCAAAGTGAGTACACTTAATCATTCCCCGACACTCCATCTGCCACATCACATCTCCTTCTGCACTGCCAACACTACTCTGTCACATCACCCCTCACACCCACTCAAAGCTCATCCTCATGTTACCTGCACTTACTCACCTCGCCAGTACTCATCCCGCCACTACCACTCAACCCAATCCTCATACAATCTCATGGCTCTATCTCATACTCACCCTCTCATGCATCTCTCTCACGGTCAGCCTCACTCAACCTGCCACCACCTGTGCTGCAGCCACAGGGCATGCATCACATATGTGCAGTCGGAAGCATAAGGCAAACGTGTCATGAGCATGAAGGGGATGCACAAGGGTTTTTGAGGGTTTGTCATGGTTTTTACTTCGATTTAATTTCTGATCAACTCACATAACATCTTATATTGTCACCACTACTGCCAATTCTTTGCGAATCTTGTCTGGTTTGTGCAATAATGCCCTTTCCTGCGGATCACTATGAAGACCCACAACCAATGCCACCCATTGTGTCACTGCAGAGTGGGTGTAGGTGTATTTGCAGGGCTCTTTTGTGCAGACGGCTGAGAGACGTCGGCGATGTCCCCGGTGGTACCCTGGAAAGATGCGGAGGAGAAGTTGTTGAGGGCAGTGGTGACTTTGACAGCGACAGGTAAGAAGATGGTGCTCGGGCCAGCCAGGAGCGGCTCGGCATGAAAGAGGCTGCAGATGACCACTACTTCATGTCTAGTGACTCTGAGCCTCTGTGTGCACTGCTGCTCAGAGAGGTCCAGGAAGCTGAGCCTCAGTCTGTAGACCCTGTGGCGAGGTAGTGCCTTCTGTGACGCATCTCTTTCTGCCATTGCCCTCCCTCCTGCTGTGCTGTGTTGTGGGGCTCCATGTGTCAGAGGTGGACGGCGTGGTCGCCGAGGCTGGTGATGCTGTTCGTCCTCCGAGGAGGTCATGACTGCAGCCACGGCGGCCCCCATCCGGAAGATGTACATTTGAGGGGGTCCGCAAGGTAGGTACATGTGTCTGGACACCGGGGTAAGTGTGCAAGTTAGTGAATTTTATTGTTAGGAGGAGGGTGGTGGAGGCCAAACTTTGTCCAAAGTGACAGAGTGGCCTTCTGCAATGAGTGAGGGTCTCTTCACCGCCCCCCACCCCACCCCACCCGTCAAATGGACCTTTGCAGCTGCAACAGGCTGATGGATACAACACGTCCATTTGAACTGGGAGCGTTTCCCCCAGTACGGGAAACAGTCCAAGTTGTTTGCAAAATCCCACCCCTCCTAAAATATCATGTTAATCAGGTCTCGAAACGACCTGAAATACCTAAATAATTACTTTAAGTAGCACCCCGCCGGCTTTAATTGC
Organism: Heptranchias perlo; assembly: GCF_035084215.1. Classification (NCBI taxonomy): domain Eukaryota; kingdom Metazoa; phylum Chordata; class Chondrichthyes; order Hexanchiformes; family Hexanchidae; genus Heptranchias; species Heptranchias perlo. The sequence goes on along the minus strand of NC_090347.1, from coordinate 6,843,217 downwards.
CAGCGGGAGTCCCACATGCGGGGGCTGCGCGCGCATGTCATCGCATCACTGGGGAACCTGGAAGTGGGCGGGTTGGAGCAGGGCTCCGGACACGCCCCGGGAATCCCCGATTTTCCCAGCCCCCCCGCCATGAACACACCCCTGGGGGGTGCGAAAATCGAGCCCATTGTCTTCAGTCGTTGCTACAAACTCCATTCCCCAGCCACCGTGTCCATCCCCCGCCCTAATCACTGCCTGATGATGTACCAGACTGTTAGCAACCTAGACGTCCTATTTGAGCCTGAGATGAGCTATCGATCCCACATCCTCTCTGCTGCCTACTTCCACCTCCGTAACATCAGCCATATCTACCCCTGTCCCTATCGTTCTCCGATTTAAAATTATTAATTGAGCTAGCATCTACTGCTTTTCGTGAGAGAAATTTCCACATTTCTACCACCCTTTGCTTGCTGATCTACACTGGCAATGCCTCGATTTTAAAATTCTCATCATTGTGTTCAAATGCCTCCATGGCCTTGCCCCTCCCCACCTCCTTCAGCTCTACTCACCTCCTCCAGGCCTGCGCTCCTCCAATTCTGGCCTCTTGCACATCCTCAATTTCTACTGATCCACCATTGGCGGCCATGCCTCCAAGCGTCAAGGCCCTAAGCTCTGGAATTCTCTCCCTAAACCTCTACGCCTCTCTAACTCTCTCCCTTCCTTTTAAGTTGCTCCTTAAAACCTACCTCGGAGGGCTGCAATGTGTGGCAAAGGTTTTATCAGGAAAATTAATATTTGTAATTTGTCAATCTATATAAAACGAGCGACTTGTTTTTAAACTGCATTGAAATGACAGTATAGAAACATAGAAAATAGGAACAAGAGTAGGCCATTCAAAATTATCATGGCTGATCGTCTAACTCAGTACCCTGTTCCCGCTTTTTCCCCCTATCCCTTGAGCTCTTTAGCATTAAGAAATATATCTATCTCCTTCTTGAATACATCTAATGACTTGGCCTCCACTGCCTTCTGTGGTAGAGAATTCCACAGATTCACCACCCTCAGTGAAGAAATTTCTCCTCATCTCGCTTCTAAATGGCATACCCCGTATCCTGAGATTGTGACCCCTGGTTCTGGACTCCCCAGCCATCGGGAACGTCCACCCTGCATCTAGTCTGTCTAGTCCTGTTAGAATTTTATATGTTTCGATGAGATCACCTCTCATTCTTCTAAACTCTAGTGAATATAGGCCTAGTCGACCCAATCTCTCCTCATACGTCAGTCCTGTCGTCCCAGGAATCAGTCTGGTAAACCTTCGTTGCACTGTCTCCATGGCAAGGGCATCCTTCCTCAGATAAGGAGACCAAAACTGCATACAATACTCCAGATGTGGTCTCACCAAGGCCCTGTACAACTGTAGTAAGACATCCCTGCTCCTGTACTCAAATCCTCTTGCAATGAACGCCAACAAACCATTCGCCTTCCTAACTGCTTGCTGCACCTGAATGCTCGCTTTCAGTACAAGGACACCCAGGTCTCGTTGCACCTCCCCTTTTCCCAATCTATCACCATTCAGATAATAATCTGTCTTTGTTTTTTTACAACCAAAGTGGATAACCTCACATTTATCCACGTTATACTGCATCTGCCATGTTCTTGCCCACTCACCCAACTTGTTTAAATCACATTGGAGCCTCTTTGCATCCTCCTCACAGCTCACATTCCACCCCAGCTTTGTGTCGTCTGCAAACTTGGAAATGTTACATTCCGTTCCCTCATCCAAATCATTGATATATATTGTGAATAGCTGGGGCCCAAGCACTGATCCCTGCGATACCCCACTAGTCACTGCCTGCCACCCGGAAAAAGACCTGTTTATTCCTACTGTCTGTTTCCTGTCTGTCAACCAATTCTCAATCCATGCCAGTATATTCCCCCCAATCCCATGTGCTTCAATTTTGCACACTAACCTCTTGAGTGGGACCTTATCAAAAGCCTTGTGAAAATCCAAATACACCACATCCACTGGTTCTTCCCTATCTATTCTACTAGTTACCTCCTCAAAAAACTCCAGTAGATTTGTTAAGCATGATTTCCCTTTCATAAACTCATGCTGACTTTGTCCAATCGCATTAATGCCTTCCTAGTGTTCTGTTATCACATCCTTTATAATAGACTCTAGCATTTTCCCCACTACTGATGTTAGACTAACTGGTCTGTAATTCCCTGTTTTTTCTCTCCCTCCTTTTTTAAATAGTGGGGTTACATTTGCCACCCTCCATTCTGTAGGAACTATTCCAGAGTCTATAGAATTTTGGAAGATGACCACCAATGCATCCACTATTTCCAGGGCCACTTCCTTTAGTACTCTGGGATGTAGATTATCAGGCCCTGGAGATTTGTCAGCCTTTAGCCCCATTAATTTCCCTAGCACTATTTTTTTTTATTAATACTAATTTCCTTCAGATCCTCCCTCTCGGTAGACCCTAGGTTCCCTAACATTTCTGGGAGATTATTTGGGTCCTCCTTTGTGAAGACAGAACTAAAATATGTGTTTAATTGTTCTGCCGTTTCTTTGTTCCCCATTATAATTTCCCCCATTTCTGACTGTAAGGGACCTACATTTGTCTTCACTAATCTTTTTCTCTTGACATATTTATAGAAGCTTTCACAGTCAGTTTTTATGTTCCCTGCTAGTTTACTCTCATACTCTATTTTTCCCCTCTTAATCAATCTCTTTGTTCTCCTTTGCTGAATTCTAAACTGCTCCCAATCCTCAGGCTTGCCGCTTTTTCTGGCAATTTTATATGTCTCCTATTTGGATCTAATACTATCCCTAATTTCTTTTATAAGCCACGGTTGAGCCACCTTTCCTGTTTTATTTTTCGCAGACAGGAATGAATAATTGTCGCAATTCCTGCACACGTTCTTTAAATATTAGCCATTGCCTATCCACCGTCATCCCTTTTAGTAAAGTTCCCCAATCTATCCTCGCCAACTCGCACCTCATACTTTCATAATTTCCTTTATTTAGATTCAGGGTCCTAGTTTTGGATTCGACTACTTCACTCTCCATCTTAATGAGGAATTCTATCATGTTATGGTCGCTCTTCCCTCAGGGACCCCGCACAACAAGTTGTTAATTAATCCTTTCTCATTGCACAGTACCCAGTCTAGGATTGCCTGTTTTCTAGTTGGTTCCTCAACGTACTGGCTCAGAAATCCATCATGCACACACTCCAGGAATTCCTCCCCCACAGTATTATTGCTAATTTGGTTTGACCAACCTATATATGTAAATTAAAGTCACCCATGATTATAGTTGTACCCTTCTTGCATGCGTCTCTAATTTCCATCTTAATTTACTACAAAAATACTTCAGCTATTTCAGGGAAATGCTGATTGATTTTTCCATACAGTTTTGTTTTACAAGTAGTGTGCTCAGAAAATATCTTGGGTGAAATTCATCTTGGGGTGCTAGCGCAAAATGGGCGATAGCGAATCGACTTCAATGAGAAAGAAAATCGGGCTGAGTGTAAAACAGACTGCTGAAACATGATTGCCCAAGACGTGTTTCACTCCTATCGTGCAAGTTCCAAAGAGATTTTCAACAAAACACAGAGCATATTATTCATTTGCTCTGGACAATACTACTTTCAGCGTATGAATATATAAAGAATAACAGTTGGTTTGGGGCAGTACAACACCGGCATGGTTTACATAGTTATCAAAACCCCTAGGGATTAAATTACAGACTATAACTTTCTCCAGCCCAACTGTGTTTTATATATATGTATGTATGTCATATTTTTTATACATGCACACATACACAGATTATATAATTTTTCCATTATAAGTGTTGACTGTGTACTGTACCACTTTAAATTGTGTGCTTCTTGTGTGAGTGCTGGGAATCTCTGAGGATGCAGTTATAGTGCCACTTTCGTGTTAATGCACAGCACATCACTGAACACAGGTCCCAACTGACTCCGGAATGCAGCAATGTGAGGCCATTTTACACCTCTTGGGCTTAGATTGTCTGACATCCAGAAGCAGTCTTATAAAAATTTTTTGTGAAAGTGGACATTCCAATGCATACTCTCAAAATACTTAAAATATTAACAGCTGGAAACTCACATACACAGAGCCTACTTCTAGCGGCCAGACTGCAATTCATAGCAAACCAATCTAATATGTCTTTCTGGCAGCAAACTGAATTGCACACTTACGGGCCGATTTTCGGATGGCCGAGCGGGTGCATTGGGGGTGGGGGGCTCCGAAAATGGCGGAATCCCGGAGCAGGTTCGGAGCCCGTCTCCAACCCGCTCACTTCCGGGTTCCCCAATGACGCGCGCTCGGGTGCGCACGCAGCTCCCGCATGCGGGACTCCCACCGGCAATTAAAGTCGGCGGGATGATAATTTAGATAGTTATTTAGTTAGTTGAGGTACTTCGTTCTGTTCTACAAGTTCCAAGTTCCATCCCACCATCAAGCTCACCATGGACACACGAATCTCCATGAAAGACGGGCACCTCAGCACCTCACTCTACCGCAAGCCCACGGACAACCTCACGATGCTCCACTTTTCCAGCTTCCACCCTAACCACGTCAAAGAGGCCATCCCCTATGGACAGGCCCTGCGAATACACAGGGTCTGCTCAGACGAGGAGGAACGGGATGGACACCTACAGACTCTGAAAGACGCCTTGGTAAGAACGGAATATGACGCTTGACTCATCGATCGACAGTTCCGACGGGCCACAGCGAAAAATCGCATAGACCTCCTCAGAAGACTAACACAGGACGCAACCAACAGAGTACCCTTCGTCGTCCAGTACTTCCCCGGAGCGGAGAAACTACGCCATGTTCTCCGCAGCCTTCAACATGTCATCAATGACGACAAACACCTCGCTATGGCCATCCCCACACCTCCACTACTCGCCTTCAAACAGCCACCCAACCTCAAATAGATTATCATTCGCAGCAAATTACCCAGCTTTCAGGAGAACAGCGTCCACGACACCACACAACCCTGCCACGGTAACCTCTGCAAGACATGCCAGATCATCGACACAGATACCACCATCACACGAGAGGACACCACCCACCAGGTGCATGGTTCATACTCCTGTGACTCGGCCAACGTTGTCTACCTCATACGTTGCAGGAAAGGATGCCCCAGAGCATGGTACATTGGCGAGACCATGCAGACACTGCGACAACGGATGAACGGACACCGCGCAACAATCGCCAAACAGGAGGGTTCCCTCCCAGTCGGGGAACACTTCAGCAGTCAGGGACATTCAGCCACCGACCTTCGGGTAAGCGTACTCCAAGGCGGCCTTCGAGACACACGACAACGCAAAATCGTCGAGCAGAAATTGATAGCCAAGTTCCGCACCCATGAGGACGGCCTCAACCGGGATCTTGGGTTCATGTCACGCTACACGTAAGCCCACCAGCGAACAAAAGCTATCTGTTTTTAATATAACGGGTCATTTGCTGGCTTTCTCTGCCTTCTGGATGTTTCTGCCTCTCTCTCTCTCTCTCTCTCTTTTTTTTTCCTGTTTGTTTTTTTTTGTTGAATGTATATTCGGGGGTTCTGTAGGTGACACCTCTCTGTCTGAACACGGTGATTGCCTTGGCAACGGGCAGTTGCAGGGGCAGTCTGTAATCACCATGTATTGTTCTCTGATTTATAAATGCGTAGGCTTCGAGGAGTTCCTGACATTTACCTGAGGAAGGAGGAAGCCTCCGAAAGCTTGTAGATTTCAAATAAAATTGTTGGACTATAACTTGGTGTTGTAAAATTGTTCACAATTGAGGTACTTGACAGACCTCATTGACTGGAGATTTTGACAGGGGTGTAATTTTGAAGGATCCTCAGCGTGTTTTCCGTGCTGTGGGAAACACTCCCTGTTGGAGCAGACGTGTTTCAGCCAGCGGCCAGTGGGAGATGCAAAGAATTATTTGATAGTTGGGAGGAATATCTCATTTATTGCAGCAGGGCACTCTGTCACTTCAGACAAAGTTCTGGCTGCAACACCTTTGTCTTTCCACTCAAAATTATTAATTTATACCCTAAACTCTGCTGTGCAACACATTTACCTACTTTGCGGACCACCTCAAACTCACACCATCAGGATGGTGGGGGGGGGGGGGGGCGCCATAGCTGCATTCATCACTTCATTCGAGGCCTCATCACCAGGCACGCCATCCACCTCGGCCACGTGGAGCTCCACAGCACAGTGCTGCGCCACAAGCACCTGCACAAAATAGTCGTACAACTACACATACACCTACTGTAGGGTGACCCAATGGGTGGCATCAAGTGTGAGTGTTCATGGTGAACCTCATGAAAGGGACTTATTACACAAGCCAGTCAAGAATGGCCAAGATGTGGCAGTAGTGGTGACAATAATAATATTTAATGTGCCATTAACAAAAATCAAATATAAATAAAAAACATGACAAACCATCAAACACCCTTGTGCATTCCCTTTGTGCTCACAAAACCTTTGCCTTACGCTTCCGACTACTCCTACATGGTGCTTCCCCTGTGGCTGCAGCAGAGGTAGTGGCAGGTTGCTCTTGGTTATGCCCTGACCGATTAGATGCTTTGGGCCTACACCCTCTGGGTTTCGGTGCCCGTGAGGGCCCCTCCAAAGACTGCTCCGCCTGCACCTGTGCAGGGGCAGACTCGACCACCTGGAGAAGAGGCAGCATTGTGGGTACTGGTTGAGAGGGGGGAAACGGGTCAGACGTGGGAGCGCTTTGAGTGGCGTCCCCACTTCCATGTCCCCTTTCGCCACCATCCCTCTCCTGGGCCAGGCCTATGCCCACATCACTCCTACCATCCTGCTGGACGACAGTTTGGAGGACACGTGTGAAGCCTTGTAAGGCCAGTGCTTGTGTATCTGCCTGCCTGTTTAAGGCGGCAGAAAGTTGCTCACCCTGAGTCTGAATGGCCTTTGTCAGGGCCTCAATGGACTCATTGGTGAGCCGTGCTTGAAGTTCGATGGAGGCTAGCCTTCCCTCCATCGCAGACATTTCTGCGCTTCCCCGTGACACTATCTCAGAGATGCCCTCACATCCCTGTGACAGTATCAGAGATTCCCTCCTGTACCTGTGCCACCATTCCACTCATGCAGCAATTGGACTCCTCCATCCTCTGTGCGATTGGGAGAGTGCGCATGGCACCTGTTCCAGCAACTTGCAAATGTACTGCTGCCCTTCGATCATTCTTCTTTTAAAGGATGGCCCCCAGGGTTCAGCATCTGTGTCCAGCTGAGCAGAGCCTGGAGAAGAGTGCTCCCACCGACGCAGACTCTCCACAGCTGCCCCTGCCACCAGTGTCTGCTCGTGCTCACTTATGTGGTGACTCACCACGTACGACCCCAACTAAGTGAGGACGGGGACCCACTGAGGTGTGTGTATCTGCACTGGTGGATGGCTCGCTCAGATGTGACGATGCCCCCTTAGAGGCCGGCAGGTCCTCTAAGGAATCGCCTTCTGCCATCACAGCGGTCGCTGAAGGTCCTGTAAGAGAACAGAAAGCAATATTAAGTATGATGACAGATGTTGAGGTGCTGAAGATGGCAAGGCATGTTAACTTCATTTGCTATTGTGAGTGCTGAAAGTTAAAGTTCTGTCACCAGCCGTTTGTCAGGTGGCAGTCTCGGCGTCCCCGACAGACAGGCACTCGAGGGTGCGGCTCAGTTCAAGAGCCTCCTGCTCCGCGTCTGTGAGGACGACCTGATGTTGCGGCCCTCCTCCGGTCTTCGCCCTCTCCCGTGCATTCTGGGTTCTCTTCTCCTATAAGGGGAGAAAGTAGAGAGGCGTGAGTGAAGGATGGTGATGTGGCCAACCGCTGAATGCATTGGTTTGGGTGAGGCTGACTGTGAGAGATGCATCAGAGGGTAAATATGAGACAGAGCCATGACATTGTATGAGGATTGGGTTGAGTCGTAGTGGTGGGATGAGTACTGGGGAGGTGAGTAAGTGCAGGTAAGTTGAGGATGAGGTTTGAGTGGGTGTGAGGAGTGATGTGATAGAGGAGTGTTGGCAGTGCAGAAGGAGTTGTGGGGTGGGGGCGGTGATGTGAAAGACAGAATGTTGGAGAATGAGTAAGTGTACTCACTTTGGCTGACTTGGTTAGGTCATTGAAGCGCTTCTTGCACTGGATCCACGTGCGGGAGATGTTGCTGCTGCTGCTGGTGACCTCCTCGAGCCAGGCCGCCTTGGTGGCAGAGACAGGCCACTTCCTCGCGTCCGCTGGGTAGAAAATATCCCTCCTCCTCCTCCTCTTCCCATCCAGTAGGACCTGGAGTGAAGCATCATTAAATCTGGGAGCAGCCTTTCCCCTGGTCTGCTCCATGCTGTACTTTTGGTTGTTTGCTGCAGGAGCAGCATTGGAGGACTGCCCCTTTAAATAAGGCTCCTCCAGCTGACAGCCTGTGATGCGGGTACGCAGTCTGCCCGCTGCGCAGGTTGATGACGGGAAACCCGGAAGCCACGGTAAGTGCCTTCAATTTACCCGCAATCGCGTGTGGAGCGGACGGATTTTACTGGGCGGGTTACCCACGCGCCCAGTCGCCCCCGCCCCCCATTGCCATCCCGCCTCCCTGGTAATACTGGGGCCTTAGTTTCTCAGATAAGTCGTGCAACATAACTGCAACGTGAGCTCTGGTATAGTGTGAGTGTGTTAGAGAGAAATAAAGAAGCTGGGATTAAATTGAAAAGCTTTTGTGCCATTTCAGCAAGAATTTATTTCAAGACAGCTACATCAATTGACAGGAACATAATAATTCAACAGAGTTGATGACAAAAGTCTTCAGTAGTTCGTTTAAGAGTCAGCATTACAGAGAATATTTTCACTTACAATATGTTATTCATCCTGCATACACTTATACACTGATATTTGTAGCTTAGCAACTTAAACCTTACCAGACAACACATGATTATATTCTGATTATGCAACATAAGAGTACAATTTTTTGTTGCAATAGGTTTGTTGTCTTATGCAGTATTGCCATTCTGTTAAAGGTGTATTCATGGAAGAATTTTACAAACAAACTTAATTTCATGAGCAGCTGGAAAAAGCCTAAGGCATAATCAATGTTACAGTGACCACTAAGAAACAGCCTAAACTGGCGGCTACATTGCTTGGCCTTTGAGATAATGCATAGAATTACATAGAATGTATAGCACAGAAACAGGCCATTCGGCCCAACAGGTCCATGCCAGCGTTTATGCTCCACACAACCCTGTGAATGTCTGTGAAATACAATTTTCAACATTTGGTTTTCCCCTCAATAAATCTCAAGATAATCCTGAACAGGTGTCTAATTTTGTGTTAAACTATTTAAAAACAATTGCATGTTTCCTCAGCTATATGGACATGATTTAATTCTTACTCTTACACTGATGGTACACTGCGCAGAATTTCACCTCGACATCCTACAGCCCATTCAGTATAAATTCATTATGTACAGCACATAATTATATCAGTAACTCTGGCTTTATTTTTGCGGGTTTTCCAACATTTTCGAATTATGTTATACGGTAAGAGCTATCTTTGTAATAGCTATTAATTTTCCTTCCCATGAAGACCTGTTATTTCACATCTTCGCTCACACTCAGAGCTTGTTCACTGACATGTTATGGGGGCAGGTCACGTATGCTTCAAAGTAACTCCATTCATTTGCATGTAATTCACTGCTTGTATAAACGTGATTGGTGGAAGCAAGCCAAAAGTCAGGCTTTAACTTGAGATTTTATTTATTTATCTTCACATCATCTGCCCTCTCAGGTGGATGTAAAAGATCCCCTGGCACAATGCGAAGAAGTGCAGGGGAGTTCTCCTCAATGTCCTGGCCAATATTTATCCCTCAACCAACACTACCAAACACAGACAATCTGGTCTTTTATCTAATTGCTATTTCTGGGACAATGCTGTGTGCAAATTGGCTGCCATGTTTGCCTATGTTACAAGTGACTGCACTTCAAAAGAAATTCATTGGCTGTGAAGCACTCTGGAATATCATGAGGACATAGAAGATGCTAAATAAATGCAAGTTCTTTCTATCTACAAGAACTAGGTTGAGTTTGATATGACAATACAGATTTCCTCTCAGTCCATGCTAAGTCTACAAGATACCGTGGCTTTGAATGCATTCACCATTGTACAACACTGGTGTCTATGCAGAGATCAGATTTCTACCCAAAGCTGACACGCTGGACCAAAGAAACCACCAAAGAAGACTCTGCTGGCTGCAAAAAGGGCCAACTCTAAAAGATGTTTTCTGCAGTTGCCAATACATTTCTATGGGCTTGGGATTTGGGAAGGCTTCATCTGTCCTTCTGTCTGGCTGTCAGCAGCCATCTGTTGTGGGACTCAGGCCCTGTGCTTGATCTACAGAACAGAAAATGCAGGGATTGGGGCAAGCATTCTTCTAAAAGAATGCATTTACAATTGTGATAGAAGCAGCTGATGTAGAAAATCTTCCCACTTTGTTTACGATTTCATTAAAGCATTGTGATCATGAGGAAATCATTTTCCATTATAAGTAGATAGAAAGAAATTGCACTTTTTTCAGTTAGATACCAAATTGTTTATTATAAATCCAATAAATAAACTGGTAGATGTGATGTGCATAATGAAGTTGTACAATAGAGAGCAGATGATTATTCCAGTTTCACATTTTACAGAAAATTTATTTTATTTTTGATCCAGTGACTATTGGTAGATCTGTAGGTCTTTGTAGGAAGATTCAAAGTACGTCAGCTACTTGCCTATTCAATGAAACCTGGACCAATGTGGAATTAATCCTCAGGGAGGAATATAGACTTTTAGAACAAGAAAAAAGTATGTCTGGACTTCTGACACTGAAGAGTAATTCGTAATACACTGTGAATAGAATTCTCCAGCTTTTGTGCCATCAGATCTCCAATACTCGTCCAGAGTTTTAAGAAGCTTGACTAAATTCACAGAACAAGCAAAAATAACATTCTTTTAAATCTCTCCGCATTCTATTGCAATTTCTCAGCAACACAGCTGAAACGAATCAAATACCAGATTTAGTGTGTTGCATAGATATTGCTGATGGGAATTCAGCAACAATATAGATATATTCACTGGTTGCATTATATTGTCAGTATTTTACACAAACTGAAAGGAAAAGGATTTTTATAGCACCATTCACAACCTCAGGACATCCCAAAGTGCTTTATAGCCAATTAAGTACATTTGAAGAATAGTCACTGTTGTAATATAGCAATGAGGTACATGACCAGACAATCTGTTTCAACAATGTTGGTTGAGGGATAAATATTGGCCAGGACACAGTGAGAACCTCCCAACTCTTCTTCGAGGAGCGCCATGGGATCTTTTACATCCACCTGAGGGGGCAGATGGGGCCTCGGTTTAACATCCCATCTGAAAGACGACACCTCCTACAGTGCAGCACTCCCTCAGTATTGCACTGCAGTATTAGCCTGGATTATGAGCTCAAGTCTCTGGAGGGGGGCTTGAACCCAAGACCTTCTGACTCAGATGAGAGTGGTACCACTGAGGCAAGGCTGACACCTTAACAACTGTTCAAAAATTTGTCATTTTCCTATTATACAGTTTTTCTCCAAAGCTACACAGCCACTATATAGATCTGAAATCTCTCTCGAATCAAACATCTACTGTTTGTAAGTCATTTCACCTTTCCATCAAAATTATCCCCCTGCCACAAACCATCAAGGGCACAGATAGGAAATGTCCTCTTCCATGGCTTCATACTCAGCCACCAGTATTCAGCCACGAGAAGATGTACAAGAGTAGCCGACTGCACCATTTTGATTTTTAATAAACTCCAAGGGGGTGATTTTAAACCCCAAGAATGGGTGGGTTGGGGGCGGGTGGGAGTTGAAAATAGTTGTTTTTTGGGTCGCGACTGCAACCCGGCTTTATTTCTGGGTTTAAATTCGGTGCGTAAAAGTACAGGCTTCTCACTGGGAATGCAAATTCCTAAAATTTTGCGGTTGTGACCCAAAAAACAACTATTTTCAACTCCCACCCGCCCCCAACCCGCCCGTTCTTGGGGTTTAAAATCACCCCCTATATATCATAAGCTACAGGTTTGAATCGATATCCTACAGCTACTGCCATTGCACAGCTTACCTCTGCAGATTTGTTTTTTTAAAGTTCTCTGTTTAATAGAATAAAATATTAGGTGTGGATATTTGTAACTTTACAGTTAGATTACTGAAGATTACTGTGATTAGTGATTGAGATTCACATGCATTGGATCCAACAGAATAGATTACGCTTCCAGTTCCCGTGGTAAAACAACCTGCACTGCATTCTGGCCATTTAACAAAAGCACCCTCCAAAAATCATAATAACAATAATAATAATCTTTGTAAGTGTTCCATTCACCTCAATTGTTATTTTCCAGAGCATAGAAGGCTGGATGTTTGAAAAGGTTGCACTCATTGGGGGTTGTTTTGACTTTGGGCAATAGTGTGAAACAGGCAACAGCTGCCCGTTATCCACTATTGCCCAAATTTCACTTCCATTACTTCAATGCAAATGAAAATTGGGAGAGATGTATAACGGGCAGCTGATCTGATATCGCCTATTTTATGCTATCGCCCAAAGTCAAAATTACCCCCATTGTTTTAAAACAAGAACCAAATATTACATATTTAACATTCTTTCTATCAATGACATTGGCCTCAACATGGAATTAGGAAATATATTCCACTTACCTACAGATTATTATAAGAGAAATCTGTTTTTCAAAACAAAATCTATTCCTTTCATAATTTGGGGAAAACTATTGTTGAAAAAAATGAGAACATATTTATCATATGCATAGAAATACACAGAAGTTACAACACAGAAACAGGCCATTTGGCCCAACCAGCCCAAGTTAGCGTTTACACTCCACATGAGCAAATAATCCTAATCACATTTACCCACCGTGTTTCCATATCCCTTCATCCCCTATCCCTTCATCCACCTATCCAATCTAATCTTGAATGTTAACATAGTTTCTGACTTAACCACTAACCCTGGACATGAATTCCACAACTGCACAACTCTCAGTGTAATGAAGTTACTCCTGCTCTCTGTTCTAAAACTCTTGCGTTGGCCCCCTTGATTCCAATTCGTACTTGTACTTTTGTAGCCAACAATACGCTTTTTTTTTGCAGTGGAAGGTATCTTCTTTCATCCTCCTCCCCATGTGGCCCACAAGATGGAGATGTTCACCACACCACTGAACTTGATTGTAGAGGGCTACCCAAGTACAAATCAGAATCAAGAAGGCCAATTTTTGTGGTGTTAATATATCCTGTATGCACCAGTTCACAGGACGTAACAGCACAGAAAAAAAGGGCAGAAGCTCGTAATGCCATGCCTCTACTGTTATTGTGCATAAAGCAGATTTCTTGGTGCAGAGGCAAGAAGCTCCCACCTGTAACAGGGAGGAGCGTCATAAGATTATAATGTTATGCAAATTTTGAAATTACACCTTCCATATCATTTTCCGGTCATCTTGTGAGATCAATGCCAGTTGCAAATCTCACCCTTGTTGGACACTGAGTTGGATATAGCAATAAATTTAAAAGGAGCTGGTAAAAACATTTATTCGAGTTTTAAGGCCATTTCTGCACAGTTTCTTTGTTTTGTTTTTTTCTCCGAACTTACGTTCCCATCAGCCTTAGTGCCAATTCTTTGCCCCAGCACCAAGGTTTCTGATGACAATGCTTTTCCTGATGTATTTGGAAGATGGATAATAATCAATGGAGGGATGCCTGGGAAGTTAGGCTGTACAAGAGGTTTTCTTCGCTCACCTACTGGTACCCACATGCCCGTATCTGCAAACAGTGGTAACCAGCACTTGCTGTGGTACATGCGAAGACTTCTATTCCCAAAGGGAGCTGGGACAGCTGAGGGAGACAGTGCCGCAAAGATATCTGAATCTATGACGAACTGTAATGTTGGATAGTTATTCAGAAGCACCTCAATCACAGTATATGTAATACTTTCAGTGGAACTGCATGAAAGAAGGCATGCCAAGGTGAACTTTGGCCAACAAAACCTAAGTGGCTGCATCTGCTAATTGTAAGCATTGATACACATACCTGGCAATCAATTGTCTTCACATGGTTCGGATCAGCAGAAAGCCAGTTGCATTTATGCCAACTGTTGTTAAAACACCCACTGTGATCATGCAGAATAGGGCTGGCACAGCCAATGATAGTATCGGTGAGTTGCAGATTCCAGTCTACTTATAACCTCTTTATAGGTAAGCTGCAATATGAACTTAAAAAGATTGTGCCATGGAATTCTGCAAAAGGGCAACCTAAAACAGTACCATTTACTGGCACAGTGGGTTTCCTTTTCATTTTTGCCTATCACTTCTTAACCGCCCACTCCTCCCTCATCCTTTAGCATTGGCAAAGTCAGCCAATAGGTTTCAGGAGACATTTCTTTTCACAGAGAGTCATCGGTCTCTGGAATAAGTTGCAGGCATGTACTGTGATTGCAAATTCACTGCAAGCATTCAAATGGGAGCTGAATGAGCTCATGAGTGTGGCCAACATAAGTGCATTTGGAAGTTAGCTCGGTATTTGGGGGGTGAGTCTCCCAGTCATCTGCTGGAACTTGTTTGATCACCATCGGGGGTCAGGGAGGAATTTCCCAATTTTTCCTAAATTGGTCTATGGTTTTTTCGCCTCTCCTGGCTGATGGTTGAGGGGAGAGGGGGCTCATAGTGTACAGAAGTTACATCATGACAGTATGGGACAGGATTAATGGACCAGCTGATCCTCTCCTTTGTTTTCGTATGTTTCAAAATGCCTTTTGAGCCTTTCAAAAGCTGCAGGAATGTTTGTCCCCCTGCAAGAAGCAGAACCAGGCATACTTTAGAATGAGGTATCAACCTAATGAAGCTACCATAAAAAGGACTACACACCAAATACAAAAGGCTATCGATAAAATGGTCCCACAATCAACAGATCATAGCCTGATCACATCCAGTCGAGAATGATGATAGACAAACAGGCAACCAAAAGAAGGAGGGGCTCCAAGAATATCCCCATCCTCAACCATGGTGGAGCCCAGCTCATGAATGCAAGGGACAAGGCTGAAGTTTTTTTAAAAATTCGTTCATGGGATGTGGGCATCGCTGGCAGGGTCAGCATTTATTGCCTATGCCTAATTGCCCTCAAGAAGGTGGTGGTGAGCTGCCTTCTTGAACAACTGAGTGGCTTGCTAGGCCATTTCAGAGGGTGATTAGGAATCAACCACATTGCTGTGGGTCTGGAGTCACATGTAGGCCAGACTAGATAAGGACAGCAGGTTTCCTTCCCTAAAGGGCGTTAGTGAACCAGATGGGTTTTTACGAGTTTCATGGCCAACATTACTGATACTAGTTTTTTTTTATTCCAGATTTTTATTTAATTAATTGAATTTAAATTGTCCAGCTTCTGTGGCAGGATTTGATCTCATAACTCCAGAATATTAGTCCAGGCCTCTGGATTACTAGTCCAGTAACATAACCACTATGCTACCGTACCCTAGTGTTTTCAAGTGTGTTAAGTCAAAAGTATCAGGCTGATGATGCTACTCAGCCTCTTCCTCAGGTCCCCACCATCACAGATGCCAGTGACCTGCCAATTCAGTTCACCACCTGATCTAAGAAGCAGCTGGGTGCACTGTACACCGCATAGACTATAGGCCTTGACATCCTGGCTGTAGTGCTGGAGACGTGTGCATCACAGCTAGCTGCTCCCTAGCCAAGCTGTTCCAGTACATTTATGACATTAGCATCTACCCAACAGTGTGGAAGATTGCCCAGGTATGTCCTATCTGCAAAAAATAGGATAAATCTAACCCAGCCATTTACCTTTCCATAAACCTCCTCCCAATCATCAATCATCATCCAAGTGATGGAAAAAGTCATCAATGGTACCATCAAGTGACACCTAGTCACGACGTTAAGTTCGGACCTGCCAGAAATATTCAGCTCCAGACGAGATAATGGGCTTTATCAAGATATGACGGAAGATCTGAATACCAAAGGAGAGGTGAGGGTATCTGCCCTCAACACCAATTTAGCATTTGACCAAGTATGGCACAAAGGAGCCTTAGCAAAACCGAAGTCCATGGGGGTCAAAGGGAAAAGTTTCCAGTGGATGGAATCATATCTGACGCAAAGGAAGACCGTTGTGGTTGTCAGAAGCCAGTCATTGCCGCCTCAGCCCAACTATCTTCAGCTGCTTCATCAATGACCTTCTTTCCATCATAAGGTCAGGAGTGGGTCCACAGTGTTCAGCTCCATTCACAACTCCCGTGATGAAAGCAGCCCATGCCAGCCTACAGCACAACCTGAATAACATTCAGTTTTGGTTTGACAAGTGGCAGGTAGCAATCATGCCACGAAGTGCCAGGCAGACAATCTCAAGCAGGAGAAAGCTGCAAAAGTGTTGTAGACATAAGTAACAAATGCAGAGGACCTCAATGATATATATGCTTTTTGTTTATTTTGGAGCTACTTTGCAGTAATGGCCTTTCTGCAGCAAATTATTCTGGCATAATTTCAATGATCACAACGTACCATGTGGGTACAGAGAAAACTCTTGCCACTTTACAATAAACATCTATCTATTAAAAAGTTTTGTGTCTATATGAATGTACTTGCTTTCCGGCAGTATCACGACAAACATGAGAAACAAGCCATTCTTCCTTTCTATTTGCTGCGTGCTCTGCCACAGCAATGCTGACCGCGAGGTTGCCAGTCACTGACCATTACCCAGCATCAATAATTCAAGCTCCACACTACTCAAGCAACGCAATAGGATATTTAATAAAAGCAAAATACTGAGGATGTTGGAAATCTGAAATAAAAACAGAAAATGCTGGAAACACGCAGCAAGTCGGGCAGCATCTTATTTCCTATTTTATTTCAGATTTCCAGCATCCACAGTACTTTGCTTTTGTTTTAGTGTTTAATTCACTGCCACTTCTCTTCCAGGAATGCCAAACTTAAAGAAGTTCTGCCCTTCTCGCCGATGGAATTTTCGTTTGTCTCTTTTACCCTGTTCACCTTCATTGCCATTTGTTTCCCTTCTCGTAATAGAAACAGAAAATAGGAGCAAAAGTAGACCCTTTGGGCCTGCTCCGCCATTCAAAATGATCATGGCTGATTGTCTAACTCAGTAGTATCCTGTTCCTGCTTTTTCCCCATATCCCTTGATCCCTTTAGCATTAAGAAATATATCTACCTCCTTCTTGAATACATGATCGTGTTTGCTTAAACTCGCTTTCACAGCTACATCTCTTCTCAGCAACTGTCTTCAGCTCAGACTGATTCCACATGGCTTCCAACTTAAATTTCACCCTTCAGGTATTGGATCCACCCATATCACAGATACCTCCACGATATTCAGTGTTCCTCTCATCACTGCTCTTGCCACTTCCTGAGATCTACGCTTAACGTCATGCGCCGCTACATGCATGCTTTCCACCTACTCTCTACAGCAGTTCTGATGAAGGGTCGTCAACATGAAACGTTAACTCTGCTTTTCTCTCGATAAATCCTGCCTGACCTGCTGAGTGTTTCCAGCATTTTCTGAGGATATTTGCGAGAAATATTTGCGAATAGCACATTCCTTGTGATACTGAACTCCAATGAATGTATATGTTCAAAGTATATAGCTGGACTATAAAACTACAAAAAGTAGTCCTTTAAACATATATTATATAGATGTATATATATAGAACTGCATCATTCAATTAAATAAACTCTAATCATTTCTTATCAAAATACATGGTACAATATTAATTTCTGTTAAATGATGTGAATTGAATGTTGCCTGTAATGGCGAAAAAAGTTTATACATATAGATATTACAGTGTGCAGTATATTCCAGGGCAGTAATACATTGAGGGATTAAAATGGCAGTGATAAATCTTTCAACTTCTCTTGTTTACGACATTATCTCAGCCCTTCAACGTGTAACTGTCTCATAATATGCTGCAAATTGTGTGTTACATTTAAGCGATATAACTCTTGTGAGGAATTAAATCAGCTCAAAGGCATTCTTGGGTAAATAAGGTGTTTTTTTGCCAATGCAGACTATGTTAACCAGAAACAAGCACATAATTTCTTAGGGGGTGAATTTCCATGTTCTCCCACCTGTCCCGCGGTAACTTCACTGGAAAAGCCACGCAAAACATGGAAATAAGGCATAGTGATGTTTTTCTAGGGTTTCCACAGATCTTATGCCGAAGTTACGATGGACAAACAGAAGAATCCCTTCCCTAAATTGACCTCCTTAATCTCTCCTTCTCACCCGTTTTTAAAAATAAATTTTCTTCCTGTAATGTCCCATCATGCCACACACTATTTCTGCCTGAAAACATAACAGGCCACTTGCTTCCAAGATGTTGGCATTTTCAAATCAAATTGCTTACCAGTGACCCCTGCTTCAAATCTCGTGTTTGATGTGTAAGGTGGGGATAGAAGTGGCCTTAGCTGTGATGCTCCCACAGGTGAATTCATGCCCAACGCTCAATGTTTTGTCTCACGTGAAGAATGGCGATTTAGGCAAGCTATCATAAGGCAGCCAGCAGACATGGATTATACCTCAGCATGAGTCACTGGTCCAAGGAGCAGTAAGGGGAGGGAAATATTTTTCATTCTGGACATTTTTGTACGTCCAAAATCCAATCCTGTTGGAGTAGTCAGTGTCCATACACAAAGGAATTTTAAAGAAAGCATTGAAAGAGAATAGGGAGAAACAGATCAAACTGGCTTATTTTTAATAAACTTTTTCTCAGCTAATTTTTCTCTATCAATTTTCTCTCTTCACTTTCTGTAGGTGTTGGCTCTTTACTGGGATACAGTTCTGTTGGCATCCGAGGGCCTCTGGTACCTCACTGAAATGACCATTACTCACAGATAAACCTGGACAGTGAGTGTTAGCAAGCTATTTGTTTGCAGGGTAATTACAGTTGAGCTCAATCCTGTCCTCACCTGATATCCACGGGAGTACTCGACAGCACAATCACTCGGTAGTGATCAGGAGCAGGGACCCTTTCCAACATTTATTCCACAACTAACACCATCAAAAACAGATAACCTAGTCATTTATTTCATTGCTATTTGTGGGACCTTACTGCAATAAGAATGCCGTAATAACAAATAATTACAATTAACTTCTAAATCATTTTTTGTCTACTTCTGTTAACATAGATAAAAGTTTTTATTTAAATTAAATAAGATTCTGCAGCTTATGTGAGTGTTTAATGCTGACACTACATGCAAAAAGCAGCTCATAGTTGCACTGGGGGGCATAATTTTAACCTAACTTGCCCAGCGGGAAACTGAAGTCGACGGAAAGTAAAATTGGACGGGATGTAAAATGAGAAGCCGATCAAAGGTGTTTTATAAATACATTAAGAGTAAGAGGTTAACTAAGGAAAGAGTAGGGCCTATTAGAGACCAAAAAGGTAAACGATGTGTGGAGGTGGAAGATGTGGGTATGATTCTTAATGAATACTTTGCATCTGTCTTCACAAAGGAGGGATGATACAGGGATTGAAGTTAAGGAGGAGGAGTGTGAAATATTGGATGGGATAAACATAGTGAGAGAGGAAGTATTAAGAGGATTAGCATCTTTGAAAGTGGATAAATCACCAGGGCCGGATGAAATGTATCCCAGGCTGTTAAAAGAAGCCAGGGAGGAAATAGCAGAGGCTTTTACAATCATTTTCCAAACTTCACTGATACAGGCGTAGTGCCAGAGGATTGGAGGACTGCTAACATTGTACCGTTGTTTAAAAAGGGAGCGAAGGATAGACCGAATAATTACAGGCCAGTCAGCCGAAACTCGGTGGTGGGCAAATTACTGGAATCAATTCTGAGGGACAGGATAAACTGTCACTTAGAAAGGCACGAACTAATCAAGGACAGTCAGCACGGATTTGTTAAGGGGAGGTCGTGTCTGACTAACTTGATTGAATTTTTCGAGGTGGTGACAAGGAGGATCGATGAGGGTAGCGCAATTGATGTCTTCTACATGGATTTTAGCAAGGCTTTTGACAAGGTCCCACATGGCAGATTGGTCAAAAAAGTAAAGGTCCATGGGATCCAAGGGAATGTGGCAAATTGGATTCAAAATTGCCTCAGTGGTAGGAAGTAAAGGGTAATGGTCAATGGGTGATTTTGCGACTGGAAGGCTGTTTCCAGTGGGGTGCAGCAGGTACTGGGTCCTTTGCTTTTTGCGGGAAACATTAACGATTTGGACTTAAACGTAGGCAGCATGATTAAGAAATTTGCGGCTGACACAAAGATAGGCCGTGTGGTTGATAATGAGGAGGAAAGCTGTAGACTGCAGGAAGATATCAATGGACTGGTCAGATGGGCAGAAAAGTGACAAATGGAGTTCAATCCGGAGAAGTGTGAGGTAATGCATTTGGGGAGAGCAAACAAGGTAAGGGAATACACAATAAATGGGAGGATACTGAGAGGTGTAGAGGAAGTGAGGGACCTTGGGGTGCATGTCCACAGATCCCTGAAGGTAGCAGGGCAGGTAGATAAGGTGGTTAAGAAGGCACATGGAATGCTTTCCTTTATTAGCCGAGGCATAGAATATAAAAGCAGGGATGTTATGCTGGAATTGTACAAAACACTAGTTAGGCCACAGCTTGAGTACTGCGTACAGTTCTGGTCACCACATTACAGGAAGGATGTTATTGCACTAGAGAGGGTGCAGAGGAGATTTAAGAGGATGTTGCCAGCACTGGAGAATTTTAGCTATGATGACAGATTGGATAGGCTGGGGTTGTTTTCCTTGGAACAGAGGAGGCTGAGGGGTGATTTGATTGAGGTGTACAAAATTATGAGGGGCCTAGATAGAGTGGACAGAAAGGACCTATTTCCCTTAGCGGAGGAGTCAATAACGAGGGGGCATAGATTTAAAGTGATTGGTAGAAGGATTAGGACGGAAATGAGGAAAAATATTTTCACCTAGAGGGTGGTGGGGGTCTGGAACTCACTGCCTGAGAGTGTGGTAGAGGCAGAAATCCTCAACTTATTTAAAAAATACCTGGATGTGCACCTGGAGAGCCGTGACCTGCAGGGCTACGGACCAAATACGGGAAAGTAGGATTAGGCTGGGTGGCTCATTTCTCAGCCGGCACAGACATGATGGGCCAAATGGCCTCCTTCTGTGCCGTAAATTTTCTATGATTCTATCCAATCCAGTCAGTTTCCCACCAATGGGTTAAGTTAAAATTACCACCTTGAGCCCGATTTTAACCTGGAGTGGGAATCGAGCAGGTGGGCAGGCAGAAGCTGAGGCGAGCGCCAAACCCACCCTGACTTCAGCAGCATGAGTGATTTTAACTCCTGGGCTTCACCTGCATGCCCCTGGTTAGCTGCCCACCCGAAACAGGTGGGAAGTGGCAGGTCACCTGCAGGCGGGAGTGGAATTTAAGCCAACCGGGACTGAGTGAACAGTCGTCGGCAAGAAGATAAGTCGTGAGGAGGGGGGATTTCGGGTAGGTCAAGTATTCGAGAAAGGGGGTGGGGGATACAAGGATGGGGCAGCCTAAACTTTCCTTGTGGGGCCCTATGAACTTAATCTTCATTCTAACACAGTGATACTTAAATAATGATCAAGAATACTGGTTTGTTTTCATGGAAAAATGTAATTGAAGAATTTGATCCCCAAAAAGAAAATGAACCTAAAATCCCTTGTAGAAAAAAAATCGAATTTAACTTCATCAGAAACCAGTGACCCTGGCAATGATGCATTGTTTCGTGACTCACTTTTTATTAAGCATCAATCCTTAACCTAATCTACAGGATCACCCAATTTTTGTCTGTTGCCTACTTAAATAAAGTGAAATAAAAACTGTCACTTGGTCTGGATAGACTGTAGAATATTGCAACTAAATTAAATAGAAATGCTTTCCCTCTGACAAGCCTCCAGAGAACAGTAATTCACTGTGTAGGGAACCATAGGCTTCAGATATCTTCCTAAAACATTTCTGGTACTAACATCAGTGGGCATTAGATTGTAGTGGCACCATCATATTCCCCATTACTGGGGAAAGAGGGAGCTGTTCCGATGGGACAGGCTCCACTTAAACGGGGCTCAGACCGGCGTCCTGGCGAATCGAATAACGAGGGCTGTGGACAGGGCTTTAAACTAAAAAGGCAGGGGAGAGGAGTCAGGTGAGAGGAAATTTAGAAATCTAATGAGAAAAGTGAAGACAATAGAACAGTGTAGTGACTTGGGTAAAGATAAGCAGAGTGTGGCAGGAAGGGGCAGAGAGTTTACTAATAATAGTGCAACAAGTAAGGTCAAAGCATGAAAAAATGGTAAAAAGTCAAAATTAAAGGCTCTTTATCTGAATGCACGGAGCATTCGTAATAAGATAGATGAATTAATTGCACAAATAGAAATAATTGGGTTTGACCTAATAGCCATTACAGAGACATGGTTGTAAAATGACAAAGGTTGGAAACTAAATATTCCAGGGTATATTACATTTAGAAAAAAACAGGCAGAATGAAGAAGGAGGGGGTGTAGCCCTAATAATAAAGGATGACCTAAGGACAGTAGTGAGAAAGGATCTTGGCTCGGAGGATCAGGAAGTAGAATCAGTATGGGTGGAAATAAGAAATAATATGGGGCAGAAAACACTGATGGGAGTAGTTTATAGGCCCCCTAATAGTAGCTATACCATTGGACAGAGTATTAATCATGAAATAATAGGAGCTTGTAACAAAAGGTAATGCAGTAATCATGGGGGATTTTAATCTGCATATAGGCTGGGCAAATCAAATTGGCAAAGGTAACTTGGAAGATGAGTTCATGAAATGTATTCGAGACGGTTTCCTGGAGCAATACGTCATGGAACCAACCAGGGAACATGCTATTTTAGATGTTGTACTGTGTAATGAGATAGGGATAATTAGTAATCTCACAGTAAAAGAACCTCTGGGAAAGAGCGATCATAATATGACAGAATTTCACACTGAATTTTAAAGTTAGATACTTAAGTCAGAAACTAGAGTCTTAAACTTAAATAAAGCTAATTACATAGGTATGAGAGGCAAGTTGTCAAATTAAATTAAAGAGTTTGACAGTTGAAAAGCAATGGCAAATATTTGAAGAAATATTTCAACATTCTCAACAAATATACATTCCATTGAGAAATAAAAACTCCACAGGAAGAGTGATCCACCCATGGCTAACTAAAGAAGTTAAGGAGGGTATTAGATTGAATGAAGAGGCCTATAACGTTGCCAAGAAGAGTAATAAGCCTGGGGATTGGAAGAGTTTTAGAAACCAACAAAGAATGACCAAAACATTGATAAAAAGGGAGAAATTAGAATATGAAAGTAAACTAGCAAGAAATGTAAAAATGGATTGTAGGAGCTTCTACAAGTATGTAAAAAGGAAGAGAGTAGCAAAAGTAAACGTTGGTCCCTTAGAGGCTGAGACAGCAGAAATTGTAATGGGGAATCAGGAAATGGCAGATGCGTCAAACAAATATTTTGTCTCTGTCTTCACAGTAGAAGACACAAAAAGCATACCAAAAATAATGGGGAACCAAGGGGTAAATGAGAGTGAGGAACTTAAAATAATTAATATCACTAGAGAAAAAGTACTGGACAAACTAATGGGACTGAAAGCCAACAAATCCCCTGAACCTGATGGCCTACATCCGAAGGTTCTAAAAGAGGTGGCTGTAGAGATAGTGGATGTATTGGTTATGATCCTCCAAAATTCTCTAGATTCTGGAATGTTCACAGTGGATTGGAAGGTAGCAAATGTTATCCCACTATTTAAGAAGGGAGGGAGAGAGAAAACAGGGAGCTACAAGCCAGTTGGCCTGACATCAGTCGTCAGAAAAATGCTGGAGTCCATTATTAAGGAGGTGGTAAAAGGGCACTTTGAAAATCATAATACAATCAGGCAGAGTCAACGTGGTTTTATGAAAGGGAAATCGTGTTTGACAAATTTATTAGAGCTTTTTGAGGATGTAACTAGCAGGGTAGATAAAGGAGAACCAGTGGACGTAGTATATTTGGATTTTCCGAAGGCATTCGATAAGAACATAAGAAATAGGAGCAGGAGTAGGCCAATCGGCCCCTCGAGCCTGCTCCGCCATTCAATAAGATCATGGCTGATCTGATCCTAACCTCAAATCTAAATTCATGTCCAATTTCCTGCCCGCTCCCCTTAACCCCTAATTCCCTTTACTTCTAGGAAACTGTCTATTATTGTTTTAAATTTATTTAATGATGTAGCTTCCACAGCTTCCTGGAGCAGCAAATTCCACAGACCTACTACCCTCTGAGTGAAGAAGTTTCTCCTCATCTCAGTTTTGAAAGAGCAGCCCCTTATTCTAAGATTATGCCCCCTAGTTCTAGTGCCACAGAAAAGGTTGGTACACGAGGTAAGGGCTCATGGGATTGGGGGTAATATATCAGCATGGATAGAGGATTGGCTAACGGACAGAAAACGGAGAGTAGGGATAAATGGGTCATTCTCTGGTTGGCAGGCTGTAACTGGTAGGGTACCGCAAGGATCGGTGCTTGGGCCTTAGCTATTTACAATCGATATTAATGACTTAGATGAAGGGACAGAATGTAATGGATCCAAGTTTGCTGAGGATACAAAACTAGGTGGGAAAGTAAGCTGTGAGGAGGACACAGAGTCTGCAAAGGGATATAAGTGAGTGGGCAAGAAGGTAGCAGATGGAGTATAATGTGGGGAAATGTGAGGTTATTCACTTTGGTAGGAAGAATAGAAAAACAATATTTTTTAAATGGCAAGAAACTATTAAATGTTGGTGTTCAGAGTGACTTGGGTGTCCTCGTACAAGAAACACAAAGTTAGCATGCAGGTACAGCAAGCAATTAGAAAAGCAAATGGCAAGTTGGCCCTCATTGCAAGGGGGTTGGAGTACAAGAGTAAGGAAGTCTTACCACAGTTGTACGGGGCATTGGTGTGACCTCACCTGGAGTACAGTTTTGGTCTCCTTATCTAAGGAAGGATATACTTGCCTTAGAGGTGGTGCAACAAAGGTTCACTAGATTAATTCCTGGGATGAAAGGGTTGTCCTATGAAGAGAGGTTGAGTAGAATGGGTCTATTCTCTCTGGAGTTCAGAAGACTGAGAGGTCATCTCATTGAAACATATAAGATTATGAGGGGGTTTGATAGGGTAGATGCTGAGAGATTGTTTTCCCTGGCGAGAGAGTCTAGAACTCAGGGGCATAATCACAGAATACGGGGTCGGCCGTTCAAGACTGAGATGAGGAGGAATTTCTTCAAACAGAGGGTTGTGAATCTTTAGAATTCTCTACCCCAGAGGGCTGTGGATGCTGAGTCATTGAATATTTTTTAAATTATGAGAAACTATTAAATGTGGGTGTTCAGAGTGACTTGGGTGTCCTCGTACAAGAAACACAAAAAGTTAGTATGCAGGTTCAGCAAGCAATTAGGGAAGGTAAATGGCATGTTAGCCTTTATTGCAAGGGGGTTAGAGTACAAGAGTAGATGGATAAATTTTTGGAATCTAAGGGAATTAAGGGACATGGGCCTTGGGCGGGAAAGTGGAGTTGAGGTCGAAGATCAGGCATGATCTGATCGAATGGCGAAGCAGGCTCGAGGGGCCGTATGGCCTACTCCTGCTCCTATATCTGATGTTCTTATGTATGTACGAATGGTACCATCCACAATAAGGGTTGTCGGGGTTTAAGAATTTTAATGATAATTTGGACATCAATTGTAAATCTAGCATCCACTAATTTTGTTACGGTTAATCTTCAGGAAGATATCTGGAGCCTTGAATTACACACCTGGTGTTCCTGAACTCAAAAGGGGGAAGGCACTGTGAGCAGGCCAAACGTTTCCCACAGGGAGAGGGTAAATCGCCTTGCTGCACTCCTATATCTTTCAGCAGCTTAGCACAGAGACAGAGCAGGATAAGCAGATGCCTGGGAGTAGTCTGCTCATCCTCTTGGGCAGGAATGGTATGTGGCAAAGAAGTGGGAAATTATCTTTCAAAAAAATGGGGAAAAGCAAGTTATTTAAATCTGATGAGAGCTAGGTTTTTGAGCTCAGGTCAATTGTTTTGGAAGTTACATACCTAGGAGTTGGAAGCTCAGGGGTCAGAAATGGTACAGTTGCATGGAAAGGACAATAGGCAGCCTACTGAATACTATTACCATTCAAAGATCCTTAAATAGTTACCAAATTCTGTATGCACATCTCGATTATCAAATATCTCCTTTCATTTTCAAACTCAGACAAAATAAAATAAAAAGGTGTTTACAGCTTCGTCTTGCTTCAATTTTCTTGTCAGTGATATTTTGA
Source organism: Heptranchias perlo (assembly GCF_035084215.1). NCBI lineage: Eukaryota > Metazoa > Chordata > Chondrichthyes > Hexanchiformes > Hexanchidae > Heptranchias > Heptranchias perlo. The sequence goes on along the minus strand of NC_090347.1, from coordinate 6,816,836 downwards.
AAATATTAGAACAGGATTTTCTGCTGGTCCAGAAGGCTTAGATTTGAATCCTAAATGAAATCTGATTGGAAGTTCAAGAAGCCCACAGCAGGTTTTCCAACTTCTCTGATGTAAGGAGTCTTACAACACCAGGTTATAGTCCAACAGTTTTATATGAAATCACAAGCTTTTGGAGGCTTCCTCCTTCGTCAGGTGAGTCACCTGACGAAGGAGGAAGCCTCCTAAAGCTTGTGATTTTCAATAAAGCTGTTGGACTATAACCTAGTGTTGTAAGACCCCTTACATTTGTCCACCCCAGTCCATCACCGGCATCTCCACATCATAACTTCTTTGATGGGAAAGGAATAAAAAATGCTAATCTGATTGATAATACTAACCTTACTGATATTGCTTCAAAGAAATCTTCTTTTGCTGCTCATGGAGTGAATTGGCAATGGTCAAAGAGAGTGGCAAATGATGATTGATTGAAAATATTTTGCCATGAGGATTTGTTTGTATATATACATATACACACAATAAACAACAGCACAAACTAACAGTGGATAAATCCACAGTGGCCGCTGGTGGTACTTTTACTTTTTTGTGATCTTAATGATTGAAGCCACTTTGTTTTCAGCTATCTAGACACACCTACTAATCGCTAAAAAAAAATCAATATTCTACTGATTTAATTAGAATAGCTAACAGTGATAACTGGTTTATCAGAATGTTAACACTGCAAGGAAATGGTCTTCCTGTTCATAGTAGTAAACCTGGAGGAGTTGACAGTTACTTTTACACTAGTTTCCAAGAGGTCTGGTCACTTTACTGATATTACAGGGACTACTACACATTTACATATGCCCTCTGCTGTATGGTACAAGACAGAAAACAAGGACTTTTAATGGGACTTAACAGCAAGTTAGTAACAGCTTCCCCAAAATCCTAATAAGCAGCATGTTAGTGAAAGTCAGTTGCGCTATTTAATTGAATGTTTGTTCATCATTAGGTTTTTTAAGCAGATACATGAATTGAGGAACAGGCCAAAAAAAATTGAACTGTTCACCCAGCTCGTGCTGTGCTTGGTTATGATCTGTCTGGAATGTGATATTTTCCATGGATCCTATGACTGCTTTACAACATATGGTGCTGACATGCAAGCCACATGATGCACTCATGGATATAAATAACTTTAAAAAAAACCTCTGACCTCATAAAATCTTGGATGTTCAAAAATTTTCCAACATACAGCACATAAATATCAGCCCTGGAAAGTAACATATGGTGCAAGTGCTGTATTTTCAAATACATGTGTCAGGCAGCATCCTGCACACCGCTGTGACTGCAAAGTGAAGTGGTCTAACAATAAATTCATGTGTAATTTTCTTATTGCTAATTGTCAACCCTCTCAGTCACATGAAAAGGCAGAACGTGATAAGAAATGTTGTGAAGGTAAAGACATGAAAACCTGCAACTGTTTACGCCATGATACAATGTACCTTATAGAAGTGTGCATTGTAGTCCTGGCAGTTTCTGAAACTGACCCTATTTTTAAAAAAAAGGTAAGACTTCTCTGTGGTCCCCAGTTTTTCGTGAAGGCTTTATTATAAAAAACAAAATTCCATGCTGCTTGTGTATGGGATTGTCAGCTGCAGATGACTAGAAACCCATCCCCTTTGTTGCCTGTGAACATTTAGGCAGATTTTCCACTCTCAGAAGTATCCAATCCATCTTGGGCCTAAAAATAGATAGGTTATGTTATATATAGAATAAAAGATGGTCTGGGGATACACTGCAATGATATACTGTACATGGTCCTGAACTGTTTTTGGAATCCAACAAGAGACCACTTATGTCATAGTAATACATCTCAAATCATCTCTTATTAAATGCAATATATTATATTTAATGAAATTTTAATAACTAAAATAGCATGTATTATTTGAAGGAACCCTCATAAATACCAGCTATATAGATCAGTGGATCACAGTTGTCAATTGACTGGGTAAATATTTACCATTAAAGACAATGGATAATATGATGGACAGCAGAGTTGTGGCATGCCGATGAGTTCAGCCACAGCATGGTAATTTAATTACCTCCACTGGTAAGCACCCAAGTCAAGGCAACATGCTTTCTCTTGGAAGAGAGAGAAAAATCAGAAAGCATTTTATTATTACTCAATTTATTCTACACACTTACAAAGCAGCATTGGCTACTTCCTGGGAACAGATCTACATCCCGTACTGGTTGATAAACATTAGGCAATGTAGATAGGCTGGATGAAAATCACAAGAACTAACCCACTTCTCCAAGCCTTCTTGTCCACTCTGTGTGTCCCTTGGCCTGACACAAATACTTCTTGGTCCACCTACTCTACTCAACTCACTCCCACCTATGCCCAGGCCCCCTACCCACTCTATCTATGCCTGCCCTTCCCAGGCTTTCAGTCCTAAACCCCAAATCTAGCTCTTGCTCCCATTCCCTATTATCAGCAGTTCCCATCCAACCAGATAAGAGTTTCAATTCTTAGAATTTGCAAATCTTACAATTTTACAGACAGCTCAAGGGGTAGTTCAATTCAGTTACATTTGTAAATTGATTGATGCTGCTTTCCCGAGGTCCAGGGTGCAATTGGTGGCTCTCATGTAGCTTTGCAAACCTCAACAGAAAGGGCTTCCACATCCTGAATGTACAAATTCTGTTGACAACATGCAGAAGATCCTACATGTCATTGCCAGGTGTGCTGCAAATTGTCATGATGCATTCACCCTTCCAAATTCGGCCCAACCTGACCTCGTCAGGCAAGGAAATCATGCCAACGGATGGCTTCTGCGTGATCAAGCTTAGCTCCTGCTCCCATGGATAATGAGCCCACTGAGTGACCCAAACCGGCACAGAGGAGCGCTTCAACAAGGCACATGCAAGATTGGTAATTGAGGGCCATCAGGGTCTCAAAGGCATGCTTTCGCTAGCTGGACAGACTGGGAGGGGCTCTGTAGTATGTTCTAGATTGTGGGTCACAAATAGTTGTAGTCTGCTGTGTCGTGCACAACTTTACCATATAAAAAGGGCTGGACTTTCACAATGCATGTAAAGAAGCCCTGGTTCTATTGGAGCCAGAACTACATAGAACAGAAAATCACAATGACCTTCATTCAGAGGACTCTTCAGTGACTGCTGCAAGGGGCATCAGAGTACATCCATTACTCAAGCCTTCTCTTCCCTTTAACACAGTCTAACTTTGATACCAAAGCCTCCTCCCCTTCTTCCCTACTTTCAAATAAAGGCGCCTTCCCTCAAACTACTACCCATCCTAAAGCATAACTTCACATCCAGAGCCAGTGCCACCTCCATTCAGGTGGAATTAATGACATTTCTGGTAGGTTTGCTGCCATGGTCATCAGAGGGCCCATTTTAACTTGGGCGGGAGCCAAGGCAGACGGCAAACCGTCTGGACCTCCACAGTGTGAGGCCCATAAGATTTTCACCCCAGGGCTTCAACAGTCTTCCACCTGAACCCAGCGGGAAGTGGGAGCTGGCAAGCGGGCAGGAGCGGGTTTCGGGGGGCAGAAAGTTTCTGTCAGGGCCCCGAAACAACAGTCCCCAGCACTCAGCTAAGTCAATGGGAGGAGGATCGGGAGGGCCTCACGGTCGGAGCTGGGAAGTCCGGGGCAGGGGAGGCCCAAGTATTTCTTGTGGGGCCTGGAGGAACACTCCTGCTTCTCCTGGCCCACAAGGAAAAATCCGCTTTCCTTTCTGGACCTCCTGGCCCAGGCTCCTCTTGCTGCCAGGTTGGCCGGGTGGTGAAGCAACACCGGCTTCCTGGTGCAGGTCTCTGGTTAAAATTGCTTGGGCCCCAGTAATGTCATTGGAGCATGGTAGGGGATTCCAAGAGAAGGGGATATAAACTTAAAATTAGAGCTAGGTCATTTCGGAGTAAAATCAGGAAGCACTTTTTCACACAAAAGGTGGAAATCTGGAACTCTCTTCCCCCAAAAGGCTGTGGATATAGGTTTTTGTTCGGTCAAGGGGTATGGAACAAAGTGGGTAAATGGAGTTGAGGTAAAGATCAGCCATCATCTAACTGAATGGCAGAACAGACTCAAGGGGTTGAATGGCCAAATCGTGTTCCTATGATTTACACCAATAATTTCTTGAGTGGATATGAAAACAAAATTTAAAAAGGGGATAATAAAAAACCAAAGTATTACTGGTTTTCATCATTCTTTCACCAGCTGGCTTTTTTTGTTTTAAAACTCACAAATTTTCACGTCTAATTCTTTACGCTGATCTTTGTCACAGAAGTCTGGTTAACAGAATAATTTTGAACTTTTGTTTTAATTCAACATGAACTTCCATTCAACAAGTGAAGAGTGCTTCTCCAGAGCTCTGAACTCATCTCAGCTTAGTAAACAAATCATAAATAATATCATTTGTGAAATGTCAGATATTCAAGTTACATAAGCCATCCATGTCACCCATCAAGTGTCATTTGTTGCTGACCCATAGGAAACTTGTTCTTGTGACATAATTATAAGTAGAAAATATAGATTGGCAGCTTTAGTTTTCATACCATATAGTACAACTCATCAATGTCCAGCTCATTCCTGCCAGACATCTGTACACACATGGCATACTTGAAGTATGATAATTATGTAATGGAAGCATCTATTCAATTACTGTAAAAGGGTGAACGTCTGATGGTGGAAGGCCACCTAAAATGACATTTGATCCCTGCAATATTTCTCTTAACAGTTATGTGTCTACTTCAAATACAAAGGGCTCGATTTTAAAAGAGCGGCAGGATGGCAGCAGGGCGGTCAAGGGGTGGCGGCAAACTCGAATAATAAAAACTAACCGTTGCCCATGCGATCGCACTTAATTGGTGCCCCTTAACCTTGTTTCCGGGTTTGCCGTCTGAAAGCTGCACAGTGGGCAGACTGCGCACTTGCATGACAGGCTGTCAGATGGAGCATCTTGATTTAAAGGGCCATTGCTCCGATGGATTTTGCTGGAGCAAGGAGCAAGACCCAATGGAGCATCACAAGGGCAAGACTGCTCCAAGATTCAGCAATGCCTCACATCAGCTGCTGCTGTCCAGGGTGAGGAGGAGGAGGGAACTATTTTACCTGGCCGACAGGAGGAAGTGCCCTGCCTCTGCCACCAAGAAGGCCTGGCTCGAGGTGGCAGAGGAGGTCACCAGCAGTAGCAATATCTGCAGCACTTGGATCCAGTGCAGGAAGTGTTTCAATGACCTAACTAGGTCAGCAAAAGTGAGAACACTTACTGATTCTCCTGCATTCCGTGTTCCACATCACCGCACCCCCCACCCCCAATTCATTCTGCACTGCCAAGACTACTCCATCACATCACTCCTCACACCCACTTAAGGCTCACCCTCAACTTACGTTCACTTCTTAAGCACTTCCTCACCTCCCTATTTGTGACCCCACCACTACCTCTCACCCCAATTCTGATCTAATGTGATGTACCTATCTCATACTCAGCCTCTGATGTACCTCTTTCATGGTCAGCCTCACCCAAAGCAATTCATTCATCGGCTGACCACTTCACTATCATTCACTCACATGTCTTTACTTTCTCCCCTTCTAGGAGAAGAGGGTGCAAAATATATGCGAGAAGGCGAGGACTGGAGGGGGGCCACAACAAATAGTGGTCCTCAGAGAGGCGGAGGAGAAGGCCCTGGAAATCAGCCGCACCCTCGAGTGCCTGTCTGAGAGGGACGCCGAGACTGGCACCCCACAAACCTCTGGTGACACAACTTTAACATTCATCACACACGTGAATTGATGTTAACAACAATTGGCACATTGAATATCTCAGTATGCTCATTGCAACATGACACATCTGTGATGATGTTTAATATTGCCTTCTGTACTCTTACAGGCCATTCAACGACCGCAGTGACGGGAAAGGCGATTCCTCAGAGGAGCTCCCGGCTTCTGAGGGCACACCGTCACAACTTAGCGAACCATCCACCAGCGCAGATACTCACACCTTGGTGGGTCCTAGTAGTCAGTTAGTTGGGTTGGCACCTGGTGAGTCACCACACACAAGTGAGCACAAGCAGACACTGGTGACAGGGGCAGCTGTGGAGAGTCCGCGACAGTGGGTGCACTCCTCTCCAGGCTCTGCTCAGCTGGACCCAGATGCTGAACCCCGGGGGCCATCCTTTAAAAGGAGAATGATCGAGGGACAGCAGCTGGTTTGCGAGGTACTGGAACACACACTCCAAGCACACTCTCCACAATAGTGCAGAGGATGGAGTCGTCCAACTCCTGCATTAGTGGAATGGTGGCACAGGTACTTGAGGGAATTTCTGAGATAGTATCATAGGGACGTAAGCAACTGTCTGAGATAGTGTCGCATGTAACTGCTGAAATGTCTGAGATTGTGTCGCAGGTAACTGCGGAAATGTCAGAGATGGTGTTGCAGGTAAGTGCGGAAATGTCTGCGATGAGCGAAGGCTAGCCCCCGTTGAGCTTCAAGCACGGCTCACAATTGAGTCCATTCAAGCCCTGACAATGGCCGTTCAGACTCACGGTTAACAACATTTTGTCGCCTTAAACAGGCAGACAGAAACTTTACAACTGGGCATCCAAGGCATCATACATGTCCTCCAAACTGTTGTCCAGCAGGATGGTAGGTGTGATGTGGGCCTGGTCCAGGAGAGGGAGTATGGTGAAAGGGGCCGTGGAACTGTGGACACAACTCAAAGTGCTCCCACGTCTCACCCATTACACCCCTCTCAATCAGTACCCGCAATGCTGCCTCCTCTTCAGGTGGCCGAGTCTGCCCCTGCACAGGTGCAAGTGGAACAGTCTTCGGAGGGGTCCTCACGGGCTCCAAGATCCAGAGGGTGTAGGGTGTATGGTCTGGCCATGGAGATGAGCAACCTGCCACTACCTCTGCTGCAGCCACAGGGGATGCACCACGTAGCAGCGGGAGGAAGAGAAAGGCTAAGGTTGTGTGATCATGAAGGGTATGCACAAGGTATCTGACAGACTGTCATGTTTTTCATTTATATTTGGTTTTTGTTAAAGTCACATTAAAAGTTATCATTCTCACCACTACTGCCACGTCTTGCCCATTCTTGACAGGATTTTGTGATAGCGCCCTTTCATCTGCTTCATCATGAACGGTGACACTTGATGCCACCCAGTGAATCATTTGACAGTGAGTGTATGTGTAGTTGCAGGATTGTTTTTTGCGGCGGGGGGTTAGGTGCTGGTGTTGACACTGCTCTTTCCAGGTGGTGTGAGGACTGGACTCTTCTCACTTTCTGATTTTACAAGAACCTTTCACATATGAGCGACTCCCTGACTTCACAAGCAGCCAGGTGAGCCGCTGCTCTGCCCATGGGTTCGTCCTCCTCCTCCTGCCCCTGTTCCTCCTCAATGTGGATGGTGGATGAGGACATGGGGCCTCATCAATCTGTACCCCTCTCTGTTGCATCATGTTGTGCAGGGCACAACACACTAACATAATGCGACTCTCGCTGGTGCGTATTGAAGCGCTCCCCCAGAACAACTGTGGCACCAAAATCGTATCTTTAGCAATCCTATCACATGTTCAAATATAGAACTGGTGACGATGTGGCTGTCGTTGTATCGACGCTGTTGCTCACTGATGGGGTTCCTCAGAGGCGTTATGAGCCACGTGTGCAAGAGGTATCCCTTGTCCCTGAGGAGCCAGCCCTTAAGGGTGTTCGGTGCATGGAAGAGGCCCGGGATGTTGGATTACCTCAGCATGAACGAATCGTGGCAGCTGCCAGGGAATCTGGTGCACATGTGAAGAAATCTTTTGCGGTGGTCACAAATGAGCTGAGCATCGATGGAGTGAAAACACTTTCTGTTTTTGAACAGTCCTGGCTCGTGTGGAGGTGCTCAGATTGCTATACACGTGCAATCGATTGTACCCTGCACACGGGGGAAGCCAGCCACAAAGTGGAATCCCACTTCCCTCTCTGGCTGGCTGAGGTTGTCCATTGGGAAGTTGACGTATTACGTGCGAAACAAACAGTCGGTGACCTGCCTTATGCACTTGTGTGCAGACGACAGAGACTCTGGCGATGTCAATGGTGGGACCTTGGAATGATCTGGATGCGAAGAAGTTGAGGCAGTGGTCACTTTAACTGTGACAGGTAATGAGATGCCGCCAGGCCCAGTCGGGAGCAGCTCGGCACGAAGGAGGCTGCAGATGTCTGCGACTATGTGGCGACTCACTCTCAGCCTCCGTATGAACTGCTCCTCAGAGAGGTCCAGGAAGCTGAGCCTCGGTCTGTAGACCCTCTGACGAGGGTAGTGCCTCCTGCAACGTCGCTCCCTCTATTGTTCCCCTCTGTGCTCTTGTGCTGGTGCTTGTGGCGCAACACTGTATTGTGGAGCTACAAGTGGCGGAAGTGCACACCATGCCTGGCGAGGATGATGATGTTCCTCGTCCTCGGATGTACTGGTGAATGCAGCCATTGCGCCCGCCATCCTGATGGTGTCAGTTTGAGGGGGTCCGAAAATTTGGTAAATATGTGTAAACAGAACAATTCTGAATGGAAACCAAGAATTTTCAGTCTAAACACAAAGATCTCCCAGCCAAAAGTTTGTCTGAGATAACTGAGTCCCCTGCTGCAATAACTGACCTTTTATCCCCATCTGTCAAACAGGGATTTAAATGTCCAAATGGCTCCCAGCTTTAACACGACTCGTTCCCCATGGTACGTTTCACGCAGCACGGGAAACACGCTGAGGCAGCGTTGAAATCGCTTGCCTTCATACCTAATTGTATTTTTGGATTTTTAAACGAGGTTAACTAGTTGAATTGCTGCTTTAAATATCGTCCCACCGGCTTTAATTGCCTGCCGGACTTCCAGGTTCAAGAATGGCGCATGCACCCAGATGACTCTGGGTCGTGCGCATTCTTAGGCGTGTTAGAGCGGGATTTCTGCCCGCTCCGAGAAGTCCCGATTTTCTTCGCCCCTCCCCCATCGCACCCACACTTTCATTTTAAAATCGAGCCCAATGGGTATTTTCTCAGATGAAATGCTAGTATCAAGTTTTCTGTATACATCAGTTGGGTATCATTGTTAATTATCTATATAACCAAAAGTTTTGCACTTGTAATTGTACAACATGTCCATACCCCGTGGGAAATTGAGCATGTTCGTAGAACGCGAAGCATCCAGATTGCAACTCCTTTCTCAAAGTAATCTCCAGACTCAGCCTCCCTGGAGTGCCGCCAGCCCCTGTCTTCTCGAGTGCCGCCAGCCCCTGTCTTCTCGAGTGCCGCCAGCCCCTGTCTTCTCGAGTGCCGCCAGCCCCTGTCTTCTCGAGTGCCGCCAGCCCCTGTCTTCTCGAGTGCCGCCAGCCCCTGTCTTCTCGAGTGCCGCCAGCCCCTGTCTTCTCGAGTGCCGCCAGCCCCTGTCTTCTCGAGTGCCGCCAGCCCCTGTCTTCTCGAGTGCCGCCAGCCCCTGTCTTCTCGAGTGCCGCCAGCCCCTGTCTTCTCGAGTGCCGCCAGCCCCTGTCTTCTCGAGTGCCGCCAGCCCCTGTCTTCTCGAGTGCCGCCAGCCCCTGTCTTCTCGAGTGCCGCCAGCCCCTGTCTTCTCGAGTGCCGCCAGCCCCTGTCTTCTCGAGTGCCGCCAGCCCCTGTCTTCTCGAGTGCCGCCAGCCCCTGTCTTCTCGAGTGCCGCCAGCCCCTGTCTTCTCGAGTGCCGCCAGCCCCTGTCTTCTCGAGTGCCGCCAGCCCCTGTCTTCTCGAGTGCCGCCAGCCCCTGTCTTCTCGAGTGCCGCCAGCCCCTGTCTTCTCGAGTGCCGCCAGCCCCTGTCTTCTCGAGTGCCGCCAGCCCCTGTCTTCTCGAGTGCCGCCAGCCCCTGTCTTCTCGAGTGCCGCCAGCCCCTGTCTTCTCGAGTGCCGCCAGCCCCTGTCTTCTCGAGTGCCGCCAGCCCCTGTCTTCTCGAGTGCCGCCAGCCCCTGTCTTCTCGAGTGCCGCCAGCCCCTGTCTTCTCGAGTGCCGCCAGCCCCTGTCTTCTCGAGTGCCGCCAGCCCCTGTCTTCTCGAGTGCCGCCAGCCCCTGTCTTCTCGAGTGCCGCCAGCCCCTGTCTTCTCGAGTGCCGCCAGCCCCTGTCTTCTCGAGTGCCGCCAGCCCCTGTCTTCTCGAGTGCCGCCAGCCCCTGCCCTCTCGAGTGCCGCCAGCCCCTGCCCTCTCGAGTGCCGCCAGCCCCTGCCCTCTCGAGTGCCGCCAGCCCGCCCTCTCGAGTGCCGCCAGCCCGCCCTCTCGAGTGCCGCCAGCCCGCCCTCTCGAGTGCCGCCAGCCCCAGTGCCTTTGAATACTGCCAGACCCCAGATTCCAAGTGCTGCCAGATCACAGTCCACCCCCTTCCCCATGTGCTGCCAGAATTTGGCTCTCTTTGCAGGAGTACCGACATGTCCTAAAAACCCTTTTTGCTCCCTCTTTTCATGGGTGCTGCCAATCCCCAGCCACTCCTCCTCCTCAAACTATCCATTCTACATCAAAACCCAGCCCAAGCCCTAGACTGTCCACTCTCACCCAAACAGCTGCTTCTATCCCACATACTAATCGCAGGTCTCAGCCCACAGTCCTTCCCAGCCCCAGATTCTCTTCGACTGACTCTGGAACAGCCTGCCTCAGTCACCCCGGTAACGTTGGCCGAGTCACAGGAGTATGAACCGTGCACCTGGTGGGTGGTGTCCTAGTAAGAACGGGATATGATGCTCGACTCATCGATCGACAGTTCCGACGGGCCACAGCGAAAAATCGCGTAGACCTCCTCAGAAGACTAACACGGGACGCAACCAACAGAGTACCCTTCGTCGTCCAGTACTTCCCCGGAGCGGAGAAACTATGTCATGTTCTCCGCAGCCTTCAACATGTCATCAATGATGACGAACACCTCGCTATGGCCATCCCCACACCTCCACTACTCGCCTTTAAACAGCCACCCAACCTCAAACAGACCATCGTTCGCAGCAAATTACCCAGCCTTCAGGAGAACAGCGTCCACGACACCACACAACCCTGCCACGGTAACCTCTGCAAGACATGCCAGATCATCGACACAGATACCACCATCACACGAGAGGACACCACCCACCAGGTGCACGGTTCATACTCCTGTGACTCGGCCAACGTTGTCTACCTCATACGTTGCAGGAAAGGATGCCCCAGAGCATGGTACATTGGCGAGACCATGCAGACGCTGCGACAACGGATGAACGGACACCGCGCAACAATCGCCAAACAGGAGGGTTCTCTCCCTGTCAGGGAACACTTCAGCAGTCATGGACATTCAGCCACCGACCTTCGGGTAAACATACTCCAAGGCGGCCTTCAAGACACACGACAACGCAAAATCGTCGAGCAGAAATTAATAGCCAAGTTCCGCACCCATGAGGACGGCCTCAACCGGGATCTTGGGTTCATGTCACACTACACGTAACCCCACCAGCGAACAAATGTTATCTGTTTTTCATATAACGGGTCATTGACTGTCTTCGTTCTGTCTCTCTCTCTTTTTTTTTCCCCCTTTTTTTTTTGGGGGGGTTGTATATTCAGTGGCCTTTTAGATGACACCTTTCTGTCTGCTCACTGTGATTGCCTTGGCAACGGGCAGTAATCACCAGGCTTTGTTATGTGATCTTAAAATGCGAAGGATTCGAAATTGTCACTTCCACACCGCCTGAGGAAGGGGAAAGCCCCCGAAAGCTTGTGGGATTAAAAATAAAATCGTTGGACTATAACTTGGTGTTGTAAAATTGTTTACAATTAGAAGGACAAGGGCAGCAGGCACATGGGAACAACACCGCCTGCACACACCATCCCGACTTGGAAATATATCGCCATTCCTTCATCGTCGCTGGGTCAAAATCCTGGAACTCCCTTCCTAACAGCACTGTGGGAGAACCTTCACCACATGGACTGCAGCAGTTCAAGGCGGCGGCTCACCACTACTTTCTCAAGGGCAATTAGGGATGGGCAATAAATGCTGTCCTTGCCAGCGACGCCCAGATCCCATGAACGAATATGAAAAAAAAAGATGTTGAAATATTATTAGAGTAGACAGCTCCAATTGAAAAGCTAGCACCTTCACAGGCATAATGGTCTACTTCGGTGCTGTAATTTCTATTAACTGCCATCTAACCAAGCATTAGTCTATATTTAGGACAGCACCTATGCATATTCCTCCTTTTCTAAACTCAAGTAAAACTTCTCATCTGCACAGTTGTCCCACAGTAAAGGACACCCAAAACAGCTAAAGTTCAATAAATGCCTCAAAAGAATTGTTTTAAAAATTCATCAAAAGCAAGCTTCAAACATTGGACTTCACAACAACCAGACCTTATTGAGAGCTTTCAATGTACAATGTGCCATGAAGTGGTTACAGTTTTCCTCTCTTCTTGTATCGGCTTACTTAAAAGCTAACATTTTTAAAGTTACATTGATTTTCTTAACAAGATTTTAAAAGGGATTCTACCTTATTCAAGTTCAAGCATTTAAAGCTTTAACGCACAAAAGTAGCAGCACGTGCTCGATAGGTAAATATTTGTTAACGTGAACAGTTAAAAGCAGTTGTAATATTATTTCTCTATTAAAGGTTACTCAGTAATACTGCAGGCCTTACGTCAGAAACAGATGATACACACTCCTTAGCACTATAGAGTGACAAATCCCCAGGACCAGATGGTTTCCATCCCAGGGTTTGAAAGGAAGTAGGTGAGCACATTGCAGATGCCCTTACTATAATCTTTCAAAGTTCTCTAGATTCAGGAACTGTCCCTCTAGATTGGAAAATTGCACGTCACTCCACTTTTTAAGAAAGGAGAGAGAGGGAGAAACCAGGGAATTATAGACCAGTTAGCCTAACATCTGTTGTGGGGAAAATGCTGGAGTCTATAATTAAGGATAGGGTGATTGAACACCTCGAGAATTTTCAGTTAATCAGAGAGAGCTTGCATGGATTTGTGAAAGGTAGGTCATGCCTGACAAACCTGATTGAATTTTTTGAAGAGATGACTAAAGTAGTGGAAAGGGGAATGTCAATGGATGTTATTTATATGGACTTCCAGAAGGCATTTGATAAGACTGTTAGCTAAGATAGAAGCCAATGGAATCGAGGGAAAAGTACGGACTTGGTTAGGAAGTTGGCTGAGCGAAAGTTGGTTGACAGAGAGTAGGGATAATGGGTAGGTACTCACATTGGCAGGATGTGACTAGTGGAGTCCCGCAGGGATCTGTCTTGGGGCCTCAATTATTCACAATATTTATTAACGACTTAGATGAAGGCATAGAAAGTCTCATATCTAAGTTTGCCGATGACACAAAGATTGGTGGCATTGTAAGCAGTGTAGATGAAAACATAAAATTACAAAGGGATATTGATAGATTAGGTGAATGGGCAAAATTGTGGCAAATGGAATTCAATGTAGACAAATGTGAGGTCATCCACTTTGGATCAAAAAAGGATAGAACAGGGTACTTTCTAAATGGTAAAAAGTTAAAAACAGTGGATGTCCAAAGGGACTTAGGGAGTCAGGTACATAGATCATTGAAGTATCATGAACAGGTGCAGAAAATAATCAATAAGGCTAGTGGAATGCTAGCCTTTGTATCTAGAGGACTAGAGTACAAGGGGGCAGAAGTTATGCTGCAGCTATACAAAATCCTGGTTAGACCGCACCTGGAGTACTGTGAGCAGTTCTGGGCACCGCACCTTCGGAAGGACATATTGGCCTTGGAGGGAGTGCAGCGTAGGTTTACTAGAATGATACCCGGACTTCAAGGGTTAAGTTATGAGGAGAGATTACACAAATTGGGGTTGTATTCTCTCGAGTTTAGAAGGTTAAGGCGTGATCTGATCGAAGTTTAAAAGATATTAAGGGGAACAGATAGGGTGGATAGAGAGAAACTATTTCCACTGGTTGGGGATTCTCGGAGTAGGGGGCACAGTCTAAAAATTAGAGCCAGACCTTACAGGAGCGAGATTAGAAAACATTTCTACACACAAAGGGTGGTAGAAGTTTGGAACTCTCTTCCGCAAATGGCAATTGATACTAGCTCAATTGCTAAATTTAAATCTGAGATAGATAGCTTTTTGGCAACCAAGGTTATTAAGGGATATGGGCCAAAGGCAGGTATATGGAGTTCGATCACAGATCAGCCATGATCTTATCAAATGGTGGAGCAGGCACGAGGGGCTGAATGGCCTCCTCCTGTTCCTATGTTCCTTTAACAGCAATAGAAACACACAAAACAAAAGGGATAGAAATATATTTTACATCTAAAAAAATCAAAATCAATACATATTGTAATCTAATCGATGTCCCATGACATTCCTCACAGGCAACAGGAAAAGTAAATCTTTTGCAGAATAAATCTATCTTTACTGTACAATTGTAAAAAGTCTTCATTTGGCAAATGTATTGATCACATCAGCTAGATAAAACATGATATGTTCTTATAAAATATTTCTCGATTTACTGGACAAAATCCCCAAAATATTTACTTGAAATGTTTTGTCTCTGGTTAGTGAAGTGCCTGAAATATTAATAGTAATATTTATTTTTATATACATTTATACTTGCTACATTATAGGGGATCTCTTGCAGTTCTGTTCAGGGATCTTGGAGGCATAGGAGTAGGTAAATGTCCAAAAGGAAATGATTAATTTTATGGGTAAGTTTAAAGATGAATTATTTCAGTGTATTTTTATGTTATAATTTGTTTTTTTTAGATGCATGTATAATTGGCTGGCTGAAAAAGAACATGACCACTGAAGTAAATCAGAATAAATTGATTCATCGATTTGACTGGTTGCATGAGTTGTTAACTAGTAGCTTTGTTTATCTATCTATAGTTGAGTGAATCAGTACAGTTAACAGATCATGGTTATGTGAGCCAACCAGAAAAGTGTAACAGATTTTTTTATGCTAGCATTACATTAAAAGTGTGAGATGTGCTATAGCCTCGAAAATTGCAGTCAAAGTTTATGATAGCATCATAAAAACTTAATTAAATCACTTCTTTATAATCACTCCCAGATACCAACTGTTGACTTTCTCCCCCTTAAGTTCTTTAAAAGTGCTGGATCTAGGGCTGTCAGGAACAGACCATTTTAGCTGGTTCATATTTGTCCAAAAGAATGTATTATGCTGACAGTTACATTTTGGATCTATTCAATAGCCTTTTGGTATGAAGTTCAAAACTGATTATATTGTTGACCTGGGAGAAAGCGTAGATGTGACTGAGCAAGGGAAGGAAAGTAGTGCCACTCAGTATACCTTGATTCAGCCAGCTGTAGAACTCATCCCATATAGAAAACTCAATCTAACAGAAAGTGCTTGTCCCTGAACAGCAAAGATTATGTAGATAACAGCTGCACCCACCCTCCTCCAGGTTCAACCATCTGCAGTTTGGGCATCACTGTGTACTTGGAAAGCCAAACATAATATCTTAAGTGTGAACAAACAATAATTCCATTACGTAGAGAACTGTTATGATCTGGAATGCACTGCCTGAAAGGGTGGTGGAATCAGATTTAATAGTATCTTTCAAAAGTGAATTGGATAAATACTTGAAAGGAAAAAAATTACAGGGCTATGGGGAAAGAGCAGGGTAGTCGGATTAATTGGATAGCTCTTTCAAGGAACAGGCACAGGCACAGCACAGACACAGTCCTTCTGTACTGTAACATACTATGATACTATGTCTTGGGAGTTGAAGGGGGAAAAGTCTGGGTAATGCTGTTTTGCGAGATATCATAATCTTGACAAATGCATGGTTTAAAAACACTTAACACTTCGACAGGACTGAGATGGGTATTTGAAAAGATACCTTTATTTGGGAGGAGAATATTTATTTTCTTTACCAATTCAAGGGAGGAAGAGACAATCCCATCTGGGAAGATTGACCTTTAAAATTCTCAGCAGGGAGGATAGTTGACCCAGTGCAACTCCTCTCAGAAATCAACATAATACCTTCTTGGATATCTGAAACTCTTGTCTTCTGTCCTTGAATATTTTTTCTATAATGTTATAGAATAAGATATATTTACATTATAGAAAAAAATATACACACACATAACAGTGGCAAAATTATTTCTAAGTATAAATATGTTGTCTCATTTACTATTGTGATTGTTTCATGCTGATCATTTTTCTTTGAATGCTAAGAGTTAGTTTTCTTAGGCAGTCCTGCACTTCAATGAACCAGAACTTGAAATTATATTTGAAGTATAGGAGATAGGATGAACATTCGTCTTCTCTATGCTGGAAGGACCTGTGTGTTAAATGCTACCCACCTTGATGTGCTTGATATCTAAATACATAGCTACATATCTGGCTTAATCATCACCAGTTACTTTATCTAGGTCCTCACGCAAGTGATAAAGGGAGATGCAGGAGGACTCCAGTTCCAGATTAATGTAGGTCAGCGCTCTACCTTGCTGAAACTGTTTCCCCTTTTTGCCACAAATCCAACACAGAGTTGGATGTGGATCTTGCACATGAGCTGATGAAATTCCTTGTTTCATGCCATGTGTTCTGAACCATGAAAGGGCATTCACTGTATGCCACATACTTAACCTGCATTGGAACTTCACTCTCACGGAAGAAAAAACAAAGCACCCTTTGCCCTTTTTCAGTGCATTTCAGAAGGAATGTCTACGGGCTTAACTTGTCATCCACCAGAACAATTTGGTACCGATACAAATCAACAATTGGCCCCTTGTATCTTTCAATCAATACCTTGGAGACTCTCTCGAACGATGCAAAGCCAGAACACCACACTTGGGGAACCAACTGTTCAAGATGGTGAGCAGGATGCACTAATAGTCAGTTGAGTCGACCATCAACACCATATCATTTGTGAGAAAAAGCACCTCAATTTTTTCATAAATTTCCAGAACAGACATTCCAAGACCACCCATGGCAATGTTATCCAACATACCAATGATGAAGGCATTGAATAGGATGAACAAGCGCCTCAATTTCAATAGAGTTTTCCATCTGCATGGATCTTGGAGCTGGATTAAATCCTACTCTTTTCTGATAACACTCCGGCCTCCAAAGCAGTGGATGTACACATCACAACAGCCCAAATAACCATCTTAAGAACCTCCGGTAACAAGGTTCCTCTGTAGTTTATGGTCTCACTGTGATCCCTATTCATGTGGATAGATCGTGTTCGAGAAGGTTTGCGAGTAATCAAACAGAATCCCATTTACCAGCCTCTCAGAAGGGCACATCAAAAATGAATAGCACGTCATAGTACTTCTCCAAGACCAGTGCCTTCTCTTCCCCATCCACCACCCCCCACTACCCCACCCCTCCGAAGTAGCTTTCAGGGATTTGATATAAATACCATTCACTCGTGAGCAGAAGAGTGGAGTTAGACTTGGTGGTTCGCGTGGAGATAAACACTCTTGCAGATTTAAAAGCCAAATGGCCCGTTTCTCTGCTGGAACATTCTGTGATTCTATGACATTGTAAAACTTCGAAGTGCACAAAAACAATTTTCTATTAATTAAGTAGCAATAAATCGTATTATATTCATGAAAGATTGCTACAAAAACTGTCCTCCCGTACGTATTTACACACATACACATTAAGTGGTAAAGTTAGAAGATATAACATAAATAGGTCCCGAAATTACAGGGGCACAATCTGGCAGTTACAATGAGATCACACCCACTGGTGCCCTTCAGCGCCTACTCTGCTAGAGCATGTGGGGTCAGTGGTCAGCATCTTGTGCATGCAGCCAACAGGCACCTATTCCACTATGGGCATATCACAAGCACCTGCCAGCCCCATGCCACTCAAAGCTCAGACACCTGCTGCCATCCGGGGGCATGGGGTGGTGCCTGGTCTCCCCATTTGAGAAACAATGTTCTGCCCCTTTTGTAAGAAGGCTTATTTTTAAAAAATCTTTACTTCAGAGATCCCACTTGTGCTCTTCTGGAGACTGGCATATTTCATCTCACTGGGTGTACCAGCCTCCAACTGTACACCGGATCTCACTGAGGTCAAGGAAGTGAGAACTCCCAATGTAAGTAGTCTATGCCCCCTGCTCTGCCCTCTTTGAATCAATGGCCAAGTAACCGGTGGGTGGCAGCTCTGTCCCTTACAAGACCAAGCGGGAACTCCCAGCATGGGCTGGGATCCAGGCTATCCTGATCCCACCACTGCACAAGCGCCAGAATTGTGGCGGGACTGCAACATAAGGGCCGATAAAATTTGGCCTCAGTGGTTTCCATTCATGCCAATGACCGTGGCTGCTTGAAAGTTCTATTCTGTGTTCCCCAATACACTGCAAACTGTTAGGAAAGGGCAATATTCCATGCTTTCTGTGTATTAACTTGACAATACAGGTTATAAATGGAAAAGATTGTCAGAATATATTGCTAATAATGATAAAATATATATTGTTTCAATGCCGAGTTAACATATATTCTCACTTCTGTACTGCTGAAAATAAACTGTTAGAGCAACTTAAGAGGCAGTTGCAGTTCTCAATTATAAACAATTCTTCTACAGGCATGTAAACAGTAAAAGGGTAGCAAGAGGAGGGGTGGGGCCGATTAGGGACCATAAAGGAGATCTACTCATGGAGACAGAGGGAATGGCTGAGGTACTAAATGAGTATTTTGCATCTGTCTTTACCAAGGAAGAAGATGCTGCCACAGTCTCAGTAAAGGAAGATATGGTTCAGATACTGGATGGGCTAAAAATTGATAAAGAGGTACTTGAAAGGCTAGCTGTACTTAAAGTAGATAAGTCACCCGATCCGGATGGGATGCATCCTAGGTTGCTGAGGGGAGTAAGGATGGAAATTGCGGAGGTACTGGCCATAATCTTCCAAACATCCGTAGATACGGGGATGGTGCCAGAGGACTGAAGAATTGCAAATGTTACACCCTTGTTCAAAAAAGGGTGTAAGGATAAACCCAGCAACTGTAGACCAGTCAGTTTAACCTCAGTGGTGGAGAAACTTTTAGAAACGATAATGCGGGACCGAATTAAGTCACTTGGACGTGGGTGGATTGATTAGGGAAAGCCAGCTTGGATCTGTTTAAGGCAAATCATGTTTAACTAACTTGACAGAATTTTTTGATTCGGTAACAGAGAGGGTAGATGAGGGCAATGCAGTTGATGTGGTGTATATGGACTTTCAAAAGGATTTTGATAAAGTGCCGCATGGTAGGCTTATCATCAAGATTGCGGCCCATGGAATAAAGAGGGCAGTAGCAACATGGATACAGAATTGGCTAAGTGACAGGAAGCAGAGAGCAGTGGTGAACAGTTGTTTTTCGGACTGGAGGGAGGTGTACAGTGGTGTTCCCCAGGGGTCGGTACTAGGACTACTGCTTTTCTTGATATATATTAATGACTTGGGCTTGGGTGTACAGGCCACAATTTCAAAATTTGCAGATGACACAAAACTTGGAAGGGTAGTAAACAGTGAGGAGGATAGTGATAGACTTCAAGAGGATACAGACAAGTTGGTGGCACGGGCGGATAAGTGGCAGATGAAATTTAATGCAGAAAAATGCAAAGTGATACATTTCAGTAGGAAGAACGAAGAGAGGCAATATAAACAAGAGGGCGCAACTCTAAAAGGGGTACAGAAACAGAGAGATCTGGGGGTATATGTGCACAAATCGTTGAAGGTGACAGGGCAGGTTGAGAAAGTGGTTAAAAAAGCATACGGCATCCTGGGCTTTATAAATAGAGGCATAAAGTACAAAAGTATGGAAGTCATGATGAACCTTTATAAAACACTGGTTCGGCCACAATTGGAGTATTGTGTCCAGTTCTGGGCACCGCACTTCAGGAAAGATGTGAAGGCCTTCGAAAGGGTGCAGAAGAGATTTACTAGAATGATTTCAGGGGTGAGGGACTTTAGTTACGTGAATGGACTGGAGAAGCTTGGAACAGAGACGGTTGCGAGGAGATTTGATAGAGGTATTCACAATCATGAAGGGTCGAGACAGAGTAGATAGAGAGAAACTGTTCCCATTGGAAGGGTCAAGGACCAGAGGACATAGATTTATGGTGGTTGGCAAAAGAACCAAAGGTGACATGAGGAAAAACACCTTTCGGAAACATTTCGGAAGGATAGGAAAAAAGGTAAAGGTGGTGGGGTAGCTCTGTTAATAAAGGATAAAATTGGTATAATAGTGAGAAATGATCTTGGCTCAGAAGATCAAGATGTCGAATCAATTTGGGTGGAGGTAAGAAATAGCAAGGGAAAGAAATCACTGGTGGGAGTAGTATATAGGCCCCCTAGCAGTAGCTACACTGTAGAGCAAAATATTAATCAGGTATTAAAAAGGTAATGCAATAATCATGGGCGATTTTAACTTTCACATAGATTGAACAAATCAAATTGGCAAAAATAACCCTGAGGAGGAATTCATAGAGTGTGTTAGGGACTGTTTCTTAGACCAATACGTCGGGGAACCAACCAGGGAACAGGCCGTTTTGGATCTGGTAATGGGTAATGAAACAGGATTAATTAATGATCTCAAAGTAAAGGATCCCTTGGGAAGCAGTGATCATAACATGATAGAATTTCACATCCAGTTTAAGAGCGAGGATCTTGGGTCTGAAACTACTGTATTAAACTTAAATAAGGGCAATTATAAAGGAATGAGGGCGGAATTGGCTAAAGTGGACTGGGTAAACAGATTAGATGGTATGATGGTGGATAAGCAGTGGCAAACATTTAAAAAGATATTTTATGACTCGCAACAAAAATATATCCCTGTGAGGAGGAAAGACTCCACAAAAAGGGTGAACCAACCATGGCTAACTAAGGAAGTCAAGGATGGTATCAGGTTAAAAGAAAAAGCATACAACATGGCAAAGATTACTGGTAAACCCAAAGATTGGGAAAACTTTAAAAACTAGCAAAGGATGACTAAAAGAATAATGAGGAAGAAAATAAATTGAGAGAGTAAACTAGCAATAAATATAAAAACTGACAGTAAAAGCTTGTACAAGTATATAAAAAGGAAGAGGGTAGCTAAAGTAAACATTGGTCTCTTAGAGGATGAGACTGGGGAAATAATGAAAAACAAGGAAATGGCAGAGGATTGAACAGATATTTTGTATCTGTCTTCACAGTAGAAGACACTAATAACATATCAATAATAGTAAAAAATCAAGGGGCAAAGGGGAGGGAGGAACTAAAAACAATCACTATCACTAGAGAAAAAGTACTAAGTAAACTATGGGTCTAAAGGCTGACAAGTCCCCTGGACCTGATGGCTTGCATCCGAGGGTCTTAAAGGAAGTGGCTACAGAGATAGTGGATGCATTGGTTGTAATCTTCCAGAATTCACTAGATTCTGGAAAGGTCCCAGCGGATTGGAAAACCGCAAACGTAACACCCTTATTCAAGAAGGGAATGAGACAGAAAGCAGGTAACTATAGACCAATTAGCCTAACATCGGTCATTGGGAAAATGCTAGAATCCATTCTTAAGTAAGTAGTAGCAGGACATTCAGAGACTTATAATACAATCAAGGAGAGTCAACATGGTTTTATGAAGGGGAAATCGTGTCCGACAAATTTATCAGAGTTCTTTGAGGAAGTAACGGGCAGGGTGGATAAAGGGGAACCAATGGATGCAGTATATTTGGATTTCCAAAAGGCATTTGATAAGGTGCCACATAAAAGATTACTGCACAAGATAAGAGCTCATGGGGGTAATATACTGGCATGGATAAAGGATTGGCTAACTAACAGAAAACAAAGTGTCGGAATAAAAGGGTCATTTTCAAAATCTGTAACTAGTAGGGTGCCGCAGGGCTCAGTGCTGGGGCCTCAACTATTTAAAATATATATCAATGACTTGGATGAAGGAACAGAGTGTCTTGTGGCCAAATTTGCTGATGATACAAAGATAGGTGGAAAAGCAAGTTGCGAGGAGGACACAAAGTGTCTGCAAAGGGATATTGACAGGTTCAGCGAATGGGCAAAAATTTGGCAGATGAACTTTCATGTGGGAAAATGTGAAGTCATCCACTTTGGGAGGAAAAATAAAAAAGCAAAATATTATTTGAATGGAGAAACACTACAAAATGCTGCGGTACAGAGGGATCTGGGTGTCCTCATAAATGAAACACAAAAAGTCCACATACAGGTGCAGCAGGTAATCCGGAAGGCAAACAGAATATTGGCCTTTATTTCTAGGGGGATGGAGTATAAAAGCAGGGAAGTCATGCTACAACTGTACATGGTGCTGGTGAGACCACACCTGGAGTACTGCGTACAGTTCTGGTGCCCTTATTTAAGGAAGGACATACTTGCATTGGAGGCAGTTCAGAGAAGGTTCACTAGGTTGATTCTGGGTATGGAAGGGTTGTCTTATGAGGAAAGATTGAACAGGTTGGGTCTATACTCATTGGAGTTTAGAAGAATGAGAGGAGATCTTACTGAAACATACAAGATTCTGAGGGGACTCGATAGAATAGATGCTGAGAGGATGCTACCCCTCATGGGGGAATCTAAAACTAGGGGGCATAGTCTCAGAATAAGAGGTCGCCCGTTTAAGACGGAAATTAGGAGGATTTTCTTCTCACAGAGGGTCGTGAATCTTTGGAATTCTTTACCCCAAAAAGCTGTGGAGGCTGAGTCATTGAATACATTCAAGGCTGAGTTAGACAAATTTTTGGTCAACAAGTGGAGTTGAGGTTAAAAATTAGATCAGCCATGATCTCATTGAATGGCGGAGCAGGCTCGAAGGGTCGAATGGCCTACTCCTGCTCCTATCTCTTATGGTCTACACAGCGAGTGGTTAGGATCTGGAACGCACTGCCCGAGGGGGTGGTGGAGGCAGATTCAATCATGGCCTTCAAAAGGGAACTGGATATGTACTTGAAAGGAAAAGAATTGCAGGGCTACAGGGAAAGGGCGGGAGAGTGGGACTAGCTGGATTGCTCTTGCATAGAGCTGACGCGGACTTGATGGGCCGAATGGCCTCCTTCCGTGCTGTAACCTTTCTATGGTTCTATGATTCTACAAGCAAATTTTAAAAAAACATAATACGTTCAAATATTTTTCTCACAACTACAAAATTCATTATACAGAAGTAAAACAACAGGGTAAAATAAAAACTTTAATGATTTATTAAACTAAATTTGAAAGTTCCCTATATGTATTTGTATTAAAGAACTGAACACAGGAGCCTTGAAAGAGCACAGACTCACATATGAAAGCAGAGTTAATTTGGCCTATTCTATTTGCAGCTTCGCTATCTGAAAAAAGATCTAAGAAAAACAGCCATATGACTGTACTAATTACAATCACTAACATAATATTAGTTTATTCTTTGTCCCTGTACATCCAATTTCAAAAATAGACAAAACTGAAAGATCGCCTTTCGCATCTCCTGCAGACAACAACGCATAGCACAAACTTGCCATTTCATGGCACCCAACCCCCTGTCATCAGCAAAGGTGACAGGCTGATGGTGAGTACAAGTTCATGCTTTTTAATTAAGGTCCAGTTAAGCCTGATGTTTGCTTTTGATTAATTCATTCAATATTTGAATTATTTCAATCCATGCTGTGTGATTGGATTCCAGCAGGGAAAAAAACCTATTTAAAAAAACAAAGTTACACACACAAAAATGTTTTCTCATCAGTTACTCGTGGAAAAAAACACAAAGCGTACAGAGCCGAGAGTTATTTTAAGCTTACAAAGAAAGTATCAGATAATAGATAGCATTGACACCAGCAGTATTAATTGCTTTTAAAATATTTTTAGAGGCTACATTGTATTGGGTCATTCAGGTCTTCCGAGCAGCTTGTGGAAGGGAGTCAAGCCACAGGTGGCCAGCAATGTGTGGCTGCTTTATTCACACACTGAGAATGACAGCTCCATCTGGTTAGCAGCAGCACTGTAGTGTTGGAAATTAATTTTAAATTACATATTCTTAATTATCAAGTTACTGCTGGTTGAATTGTATTGCCACTTAAGCAATATGGCTTTTTACAATCTAGAAGATACAGGAGCTGTACCTCACTTATTATTTTGAACCATCATTATGGTGGATTTACACTACAAGTTCAATGGTGCACAGAGGTTTCAGCTTCGCATGACACTGAACTTGTGAAGCGTCAATCGGGTGTGAAGGCCGGCACTGACTATGAAGTGAAAGATAGTGAGTCTCTCTCTTCCAGTGAGGCTCAGTCCACTTCGCGCCAGTATCAAGTTGAGCCCTGACTCCAGATTCAGACTGCATTTACACTCACCAACTACATGTAAATGAGGCCCAGGCCTCAAAATGGCTCAGGCATAACAACATGCAAGTGGTGAGCGCACCCCTCTCACCGACCACCATTTGTGCGCCTCAAATTAAAGTAGACCCTAATCTATTGGCCAGTTGCAGTTTAAAATATTTTTAACACTCTATTTATGTAAGAATGGTAGGAAGTCCATCAGGCAGTTGAGTATCACATTCAGAGTCAGAAACTCCTTCATTTGAGTCCTGACATGGTCCTCAGTCTTTCATCCTTCTGAGGTCAATAAAAAGAAATATCTTAACATTATGTGGCGAAAGCATAAAACTGCACACAGTGCTGACCACACTGTTGAAGAATGTGTTCTTGGACAATCCTGCTTATTTTGCAATGATAATAGGGATCATGTCTAATAAAGCTAACTTCCAAGGCCAGTGAAGGAGGAAATATTACAGGGGCTAGCATCTTTGAAAGTAGATAAATCGCCAGGCCCAGATGAAATGTATCCCAGACTGTTAAGAGAAGCAAGGGAGGAAATAGCGAAGGCTCTGACCATCATTTTCCAATCTTCTCTGGCTACAGGCGTGGTGCTGGAGGATTGGAGGACTGGAGGACTGCTAATGTTGTACCGTTGTTTAAAAAGGGAGAAAAGGATAGACCGAGTAATTAAAGGCCAGTCAGCCTTACCTTGGTGGTGGGCAAATTACTGGAAACTATTCTGAGGGACAGTATTAATCATCATTTGGAACGGCATGGATTAATCAAGGACAGTCAGCATGGATTGGTTAAGGGAAGGTCGTGTCTCACTATCTTGATTGAATTTTTGAGGAGGTAACAAGGAGGGTCGATGAGGGTAGCCTGTTTGATGTAGTCTACATGGATTTTAGCAAGGCTTTTGACAAGGTCCCACATGGCAGACTGGTCAGAAAAGTTAAAGGCCAAGGGAAAGTGGCTAGTTGGATCCAAAATTGGCTCAGTGGCAGGAAGCTAAGGGTAATGGTCGATGGATGTTTTTGTGACTGGAAGGCTGTTTCCAGCGGGGATCTGCAGGGCTCAGTACTAGGTCCCTTGCTTTTCGTGGTATATATTAATGATTTAGACCTAAATGTAAGGGGCATGATTAAGAAGTTTGCAGATGATACAAAAATTGGCCATGTAGTTGATAGTGAGGAGGAAAGCAGGAAGATGTCAATGGACCGGTCAGGTGGGCAGAAAATTGGCAGATGGATTTGAATCCGGAGAAGTGTGAGGTAATGCATTTGGGGAGGGCAAACAAGGCAAGGGAATACACAATAATTGGGAGGATAGAGAGGTGTAGAAGAACAGAGGGACCTTGGAATGCATGTCCACAGATCCCTAAAGATAGCAGGATGGGTAGATAAGGTGGTTACAAAGGCAAATGGGATACTTTCCTTTATTAGTCGAGGTATAAGAGCAGGGAGGTTATGCTAGAACTGTAAAAAACACTAGTTAGGCCACAGCTAGAGTACTGCATACAGTTCTGGTCGCCACATTACAGGAAAGATATGATTGCACTAGAGAAGGTACAGAAGAGATCGACGAGGATGTTACCAGGACTGGAGAATTTTAGCTATGAGGACAGGTTGGATGGGCTGGGGCTGTTTTCATTGGAACAGAGGAGGCTGAGGGGTGATTTAATTGAGGTATATAAAATTATGAGGGGCCTAGATAGAGAAGATAGGAAGGACCTATTTCCCTTAGCAGAGGGGTCAGTGACCAGGAGCATAGATTTAAAGTAATTAGTGGAACGATTAGAGGGGAGCTGAGGAGAAATTGTTTCACCCAGAGGGTGGTAGGGGTCTGGAACTCACTGCCTGAAAGGGTGGTAGAGGCAGAAACCCTCAACTCATTTAAAAAGTACTTGGATGTGCACTTGAGGTGCCATAACCTACAGGGCTATGGACCAAGTGCTGGAAAGTGGGATTAAGCTGGATAGCTCTTTCTCGGCCAGCACGGACACGATGGGCCGCATGGCCTCCTTCTGTGCCGTAACCGTCTTTGATTCTATGAGCGCCTCATCTTTCAATTAGGCACTTCACAACCTTCTGGACTCAACACTGAATGACTTCAATAACTTCAGAACATAACCACTGCTCCCATTTTTTCAGACAGCAGGTGCTGGTAATGGTTCTGCTGTTGCCATTTACAGCTCATCTTGAACCATCTTTTGTTTCTTTCCTTGTCCCATTACCACCCTCCTTGCCTATCATCCCTTTTGTCATTTAATCACTCCTGCCCTCCACCCTATCAGAGACCTTCCCTTTTGTTGTTTCCTCCTCTCCCCCCTTTCCCTGGCTCTGTACTTGGTTAAAAACTGTTTAATCTTCAACTTCTTCCAGTTCTGATGAACGGTCATCGACCTGAAACGTTAACTCTGCTTCTTTCTCCACAGATGCTGTCTGACTTACTGAGTGTTTCCAGCATTTTCTGTTTTTATTTCAGCATCCACAATATTTTGCTTTTGATTCAGTACCAGCCTCAATATGGGGTTGGTGGACTTACCATCCACTAACACCAACACTCTGCCTGCTGCCACTTTTATAGGGGCCTACCGCTGGACGGCTGAAGCGCCTGCCCATTTCAGGCAGAAGATCCCTTTTAATATGCAAATTGAGGTTCTATAATGTACACAAAACCTTGATTGCCATTTTAGGACAGAGCTGGTCAGAGTGCACTCGGCAACCAGTTTTACTGGCAACAGAGCCGAAGAGGCCCCAAAAAGGTACGTTTTAAATTATTTTTGTGGGGCAAGGAGAAGCAGTCAGGTATTTGATATATCAGTGCATCATCCATTTGTTGGGATTGGGTTTC
The DNA here is from genome assembly GCF_035084215.1 of Heptranchias perlo. NCBI lineage: Eukaryota > Metazoa > Chordata > Chondrichthyes > Hexanchiformes > Hexanchidae > Heptranchias > Heptranchias perlo. The sequence goes on along the minus strand of NC_090347.1, from coordinate 6,789,747 downwards.
ATTCTTTCCGAAGAATTTAAAATACCCACGGGCACCACATCCATTCTGCATATTTCAATATATCAATATAAGACCAATTTTGTTCTGCTGTTTCTTTTACACAAATTGATTAATGTCTGCAAAACTCAATTATTTCACATAATGGTAATGAAAGGCACTGGCCCAGAAATTGCCTTTAAAATAACGGTGAGCCTAACAGTGCTCACTATCATTAAGGGCAAAATCGAAGAGCAAATTCCAGCGACCACACATGCGCAGTTAAACACGGAACACCGGAACTTGCTCTTTCTGCTTCACTGGCGATGTGACAACTTCGCCCTAAAGGGATATCGCCAGCTGCAATCAATAGAATCAATGGACCTGTGCCAACTTGCTCTCCTGCCCAGCTGGAATCAAACAAATCTCACCACAAAACAGGTATGCTCAGTTTTTTTAGGTCTAAACTAAGTTTTAACAGTGAGGTAAATCTTAATGACTGTCAAACAACCTCTCTGGCACTAAAAATTAACTTTTAAAAATGTGGAGTCTCACTACTCCTGATTTTAATAGTTTTTGGACATTTAAAAAAAATGTTTCATTAAAAAATTTTTTTTTACTTTTTCCTTCTGTTTGTTTTATCACAATCTTTTAATCTTATCCTCTCTCTATTTTGCTTTCCCTATGTTATTTTAGCATAACTTATCGGGCACATCCGATAGTTTGCACAGTTTGTGAATGAACTGCACTTCCTGGTTCTCACTGTGTGGCTTGCTTCAAGCTGATTGGTTGAGGGGCTTCGCGCTCCTTTCACCACTCACACAGTCCGGGAAAGAATGTTGATGTTTTTTGAAGTCACAATTCAAGGAAGTTGCCGCTAAATAGAACGAGGTATTTTAATGGGTGAATTTAAATCGAATGAGCGGTGACCATGGCTGGTTCGCCGCTCGGAGCAATTTACGGGCCATTATGTTCACAAACCTAAAATTATGATGTTAAAGAGACCCTTAAGTCACAAACAACTAGTGTTAAATTACCCAATACTGTGCTTACTGTAAGATTTACAAAATGTCAATTTGTTTCACTATGCTAAGACAAAATTAATCTAATACTTATATATACTTAACAATTACAGTAGTTGCTTCAGCTGCAAGATGCTTTTGATCAAGTTAACACAGAAGTGCCAGTTGTCAAATAAAACTGAAGTCTAGTTTCATGGAAACTAAAGTACCCCCTCAATGAGAAAATTTAAATAAGAAAAATAATCCAGAATGGTCAATGCTGCAGTGTGTTGGTGTACCAGAGCACTGTACCATGGGCACACACTATCACACATGGTGAGATAGCGATCTCAGCAGATCCACAAGAGGGTGGTGCAGAGCAGAAGACACTTAACATAAAAAGTTCTACATTTTATGTTAAAATTTTTCATTTTCTTTTAGTTTCCACCAATGTTACTGTCAATCCCTGACCAAGCGAGCAGTCAGGAAAGAAACCAGCTCGCAGACAATCACAAGATAAGATCTGATGGATGAACAAGAGTGGCATCGGCAGAAGCCTCAAAATAGGTCAACTGCCTGCCTTCACATCTGGTACACAGCATGTGGTGAGGTGGGTTCTTAAAATAAGAGAGTTACAACAAACAACAAAGATAATATGGAATAAAAATAAAACGTCTGAGACAAATGTAAACTGGCTTAATAATATGTGCAGCACTATGAATTGAGATGAATTTTGTTGAATACTGATATTTGGATAAAGATTTCATTGTAAAAACTATCATTTTTTTTTCAGGTCAGTTCACACTATTTTTAGTCTCATTTGATCTAATCTCATAATCCAAAGCAAGCGGGATGGTAGGATTACATCAAAGGAACTAGAAATTCATTTGTTCAGACCGCAGAATGCTTAAAAACTACATATTTTTGAAATGAAGATCTAACATTGAAACAGAACATTTAAGTTAAAATAAAATAATATTGATTCAGGGGATGGGTATGTCAGCATTTGTGGGATGAGGGAGGAGAGAGATGGGGTGGCGTTTGGGGTAGCAACCCACCTTTGGAATACCACGCAGCTCATTAACCCTCGAGCCTAAAACTAGCACTACTAATAATTCTGTCTTCCAGGTAATTAACTGGAAAACACATATAAAAGAGATTCGAACAACTTGACCACAACATATTAAAGATTATAATAAGATCCTGGTAGGAACCAAGAGGAAGGCGTCTATTTGGACATGATGTTCACATTGCTCACACAAAATGAGTCATGAAGAGTTGAAAACCTGTCGCACCTGGCACTAACGGATCATGTAAGGCTGCAATAAGAACATAATATACTCAATGACTCAGCATCCACAGCCCTCTGGGATAGGAATTCCAAAGATTCACAACCCTCTAAGTGAAGAGATTTTTCCTCATCTCAGTCCTAAATGGCTGACCCCTTATCCTGAGACTATGACCCATAGTTCTAGACGTCAGGGGAAACAACCTCTCAGCATCTACCCTGTCAAGCCCTCTAAGAATTTTATATCTTTCAATGAGATCACCTCTCATTCTTCCAAACTTCAGGGAATATAGGTCCATTCTACTCAATCTCTCCTTATGGGACAACCCTTTCATCCCAGGAATCAATCTAGTGAACCTTTGTTGCACCCCCTCGAAGGCAAGTATATCATTCCTTAGGTAAGGAATCCAAAACTGTATACAGTATTCGAGGTGTGGTCTCACCAAAGCCCTATATAATTGCAGCAAGACTTTCTTACTCTGATACTCCAACCCCCTTACAATAAAGGCTAACATATCATTTGCTTTCCTAATTGCTTGCTGTACCTACATATTAAATTTCTGTGATTCATGTGCAAGGACACCCAAAACCCTCTGAATGCCAACATTTACTAGTTTCTCCCCTTGTAAAAAATATACTGCTTTTCTATTCTTCCTACCAAAGTGGATGATGGCCACATGGAATAGATCTGAGCTTCAATCCCAGCACAACAAATCACTGCAGGTATTCTAAAATGTAATGAACCCTACACATGGCAGAGAGATTAGACGTGGACCTGCACCATTCTTTAAATTCTGCCACTTGCCAGGCTAAATCTGGACACTAACTTTTTCTGGAACTAAATAGGGTTTCAACCATTGTAAATGAAGACCCTGTTCAATGACTATTTTATCAACTAAATAAATTCAGGCACTGGATGCAAAATCTGACTCCCCCATCCAAGCAGGACCTGCCTCGAGGAATAAAAACAGATTTGGCTTATTGCCAAGATCATCAAGAACCAAGGCTGATAGGGCTAGTACAGGCTGATCAGAATGAGTTCTCCGTAGTCTGCATGTGCCTTTGTAGAGGATTAGGGAAAGAGAGGAATCAGGTGGAGAAACATCGGTGTCCAAGAAAAAGAGAAGCCACTCCATTTCCACACAGATATGCCTCCTCCTAGCCCACAGCATGACTAAGACAGCTGAAGATTGCCAAGGGATGCAAAGTCTTGCCCCATTTGCAGAATATTCTTTAAGTCTCCCAAGAACAAATCTTTCAATCATGGGAAGGATAAGAAGACAATTGAGGGTATCACCCTTGAGTTATCCACTCCCATCAGGTAATGGGCCAAGGCTTTTTCACAGGACCAGACATCACAGTATCATGCATGGCTTAGTAAATGGAAATGAATTCTCCCTTCCCTGCTTGTTGATGTAATGGACTACAGAGATATTGTGGGGAATTTTGACTTTGGGCAATAGTGTAGAACAGCCGATATCGAATCGGCCGCCCATTATACACCTCTCCTGATTTTCAAATGTAAGGAATCTTACAACACCAGGTTATAGTCCAACAATTTTATTTGAAAATCACAAGCTTTCGGAGGCTTTCTCCTTCGTCAGGTGAGTGAAAACTGTTGGACTATAACCTGGTGTTGTAAGATTCCTTACATTTGTACACCCCAGTCCATCACCGGCATCTCCACATCCTGATTTTCAGGGAGAGATGTACAATGGGTGGCTGATCCGATATCGGCCGCTTTACACCATAGCCCAAATCAAACTTAACCACATTGTCTGTCCAAATGTAGAATGATTTTCTCCAGTTACATAGCAGAAAATGCAGCTATGCCAGCATAGTGCCTGAAAATCCAAGCAGTTGCAGGTTATTCTACTTTCTCTCTATGCTCTATGTAGACAGATGTCTACAAGACCTCAAGTGGAAGGGTTGGTTGGCTGGATCTAACCAGAATAATCCATCACTATGCGATGTCTGGCAGCCCACTTGGGCCCCAAGAGAATGTGTTTTGGACAAATACTACAAATAAAAATGATTTTGTAAACTTTCTTGATTTGTTTCTATAAACATAAAAATCATAACAAATATTAAAAAGCACAAACTAAATGTTTCATTTCCATTTATCAATCCAGATCTTGCTTTATATATTATAGAGATTGGTATAGTTCATTGCTTTCTTGGTTGATAATGCAATGTTGCCAGTAAAACAAACAGTCACCTTCACTGTCCTCACCTGCTCCTTCAGACAATTTTTATAAATTGTAACACTATTAAGCTCTCTTAGGACTTTTTTGCCATTGTTGGAGTCACACTGGATCTGCAGAACTCTCCTTGGCTACTTATTTAAATATTTACTGGCCTAATCCTGCTCCCGTCTATTTTTGTTAAACTGGACTTGGTCCATGGGCCTCTTCCTGGTCATTGTTGTTTAGTTTGTAACATTAAATGTAAAACAGTGGATGTTTAGGAATGATTATAGAGATAATTTTATTGAGGATTTCAAATGACATCATAAACCGCAAGAACAAAGCTTAAAAGGTACGTAAATGCCTTGAGATGAGATTATAGCCTCAAAATCACAATTTTTATTATAATCTGTGTTATGACGCTCACATGGCTTATGTTTTGTCAATTTTTTTGCTGGCAATGCTCTCACAGCAGATGCTCTGCTGCCTCATGCCATTAATGTATAATGGTGACCACAATGAAAGACTAAAATTCTATTGAATGATAATGAACAATTATAATTATCAGCAAATAATGCCAAGGCTGTAATTTAATTTCGGAGGTCACATTACCTCCCAAGTATATGTTATTCTTAATATTTTATTATAACTTGAATAGTATACCTTATTAAGAAACTACATTTTAAAGAAATAATACAATAATAATTTCATAAACCTTCATATATTTTTATATAGAAAAATAACCAAAATAGTTAAAAATCACAAAAAACAATTGTTTTATTTATGTATCAATATGGATCCTTCTTTAGATATTAAATGATGATGGTATAGTTCCTCTCTGCCTTTGTTAAAAATGAAGATCCCACCAGGGCAAGATATTTAAGCAACTTTTAGCCCACATTCCAGAATTCTCATACATCATCTCAAATCCAAATCCCCTGCTGTCAGACAAAAAAATTAAGTTTGTGGGAATTATCAACTAAATGATCCGTTACAAATTTAGGTCTATCGTAAAATACCTTCTCAGGTTCAGTGCCGTCAGCCAGTAAATGGTCTGAGTAACTTACTTTCATCAGAGTTGACTTACACTACCCTATCTCTACTTGTACAAATAGTGTAACGCAGAGGTGAAATAACAATACCACTTTGTGACCTGAACCAGAAATTCATGTCTTCCACATGTCTACTACTTCAATCTCTCTGAAGGCAGACCAAGCAAGCATTTACTGAGATGAGGCTTGCAGTGAGTGAACATAAAGAGCAATTGTGATCTGATTCCTTAATTCAAATCATTACAACTTGTCTTTAGGTATTGTCCACAAGTTCACAGATGACACAACAATCTGTGATAGTGTTAGGGCTCTAGAAGAGAATAAAAGACTACAATCTGATCTCGATGCAATGGGGAAATGGGCCCGCATCTGGCAGATGTCATTTATTGTAGATAAATGCAGTGTCATGCACGTGGGTAGAGCGAACGCCAAAGGAACCTTGGCGTGAGTTTCTGAAGGACCACGACAAGTGCTGTGAAGCTACTGCAAAAGCAAATAATGTACTGGGGTATATAGCAAGGAGAATTCAATATAAAACTAAAATAACTGTAGAATTCTTCTTAGGCTTCATCTGGAATACTGTGTTCCAGATGAAGTTTTGGTCCCCTCACATTGTGGGTGATATAGAGGCCCTGAAAAAGGTTCAAAGAAAGGACACTAGAATAATCCCTAGTTTAAAAGCCTTTCGTCCTATTTCTCATCTATATGCTGCCTCTCGGCAACATTATCCGAAAACACGTCAGTGCACATGTGGAACCTGACAACACCCAGCTCAACCTCACCACCACCTTTTCTCAACCCCTCCACTGCCTCTGATTTGCACGCAGCTTGTCCGACATCCAGTATTGGATGAGCAGAAAAAAGCCATTGTCTTCGGTCCTTGCCACAACCACCGATTCCATCACTCTCCCAGGCCATTGTCCGAAGCTGAACGAAACTGTTTGCAACCGTGACATCCTATTTAACTCTGAGCTGAGCTTCCGAGCCCATATCCTCTCCATCAACAAGACTGCCGACTTCCTCCTCCATAACATCACTCATCTCCGCCTCTGCCTCTGCCTCTGCCTCAGCTCATCTGCTACTGAAACTCTTATCCATGCCTTTGTCACCTCTAGACTCAACTATTCCAATGCTCCACTGGCCAGCCTCCCACTTTGCTTCCTCCGCAAACTTGAGCTCATCCAAAACTCTGCTGCCTGTATCCTAACTCGCATCAAGTCTTGTTCACCCATCACCCCGATGCTCGCTGACCTACATTGGCTCCAGGTCCAGGAATGCCTCGATTTTAAAATTCTCATCCTTGTTTTCAAATCCCTCCATGGCCTCACCCCTCTGTTCTCTCCTCCAACCCTACAACCCTCCAAGACCTTTGCGCTCCTCCAATTCTGGCCTCTTGTGCATCGCCGATTTTAATCGCTCCACCATTGGCGACCGTGCCTTCAGCTGCCTAGGCCTGAAGTTCTGGAATTTCCTCCCGAAACCCCTCTCTCCTCCTTTAAGACGTTCCTTAAAACCTACCTTTCTGACCATGTTTTTGGTCACCTGTCCTAATATCTCCTTACGTGGTTTGGTGTCAAATTTTGTTTGATAACGCTCCTGTGAAGCACCTTGGGATGTTTTACTACGTTAGAGGTGCTGTATAAATGCAAGTTGTTGTCAGTTATCACTATAGGCTTGTCAGTTATCTCAAGGCGGCCTTCGAGACACACGACAACGCAAAATCGTCGAGCAGAAATTGATAGCCAAGTTCCGCACCCATGAGGACGGCCTCAACCGGGATCTTGGGTTCATGTCACGCTACACGTTACCCCACCAGCGAACAAATGTTATCTGTTTTTAATATAACGGGTCAGTTGCTGTCTTTTCTATGTTTCTACCTCTCTATCTCTGTTTTTTTTTGTTTGTTGTTTTTTTTTGGTGATTTGTATATTCTGTGAGACCTGGCAGGTAACACCTGTCTGTCTGCACACTGATTGCCTTGGCAACGGGCAGTTGAAAAAACTGTCTGTACTCACCAAGCATTGTTCTGTGAATTATAAATGCGATTTCATCTCGAGGATTTCATTTTCACATCGTTCACCTGACGAAGGAGGTAGCCTCCGAAAGCTTGTGAATTTAAAATAAAATTGCTGGACTATAACTTGGTGTTGTAAAATTGTTTACAACAATGGAATAGGCCACCATCAATATTATTGACAAAAGGCATGCAGCATCGAAGATGGCGAGGCTGGATGTAAGGTACAGCAGGGTGTTTAGGCATCTTCCCTTCCTTTCCTATTTTGACTTAACTCTCTGTCACACGCTCACACAGTCACACACTCAGCATGGCAATGTGGTGCTGCAGTGTGCAATCATTGATCTGTTTGTGGTTATCCTGGCCACTACATGCTAACCTCTGTCCCCTCTTTCTAGGTCCATCAAACCACTCAGTTGTTCCAGTCACATAGACTGTGGAGGAGAACTCCTGAGAAGATGAATAGTCACTCGCTCCCACCCTTCCAGCAAGGACAATGAATTAGACAGGTTTGCACTCGGTGATTCACTGAGCACAACTGAGCAAGAGCACATGTCGGTGATGGGTCCTTGGTTTAACAGCTCATATGAAAGACAGTGGCCTCAATATTAACCCTCCCATGACTGGCGAGAGAAAGAGTCAAATACGGGGAACACAACCCCAACACACAGCACACGCGGCCTTTGTTAAGGTGGAGGATATGGGGCTTCCGAGTGTTCCGCCCTGGAGAGGCGGGACACTTAATTAACCTTTTTAAATCAGGCTGCCATAGTGCAATTGAATAAAATTCACTGTTGCTGCACTGGTTTCTCAGGGGTCGGGAAGTGAAAGGGAGTCAGGAGCTGCTGGCTCCACAAGGTAAGTGCCTTTTTCAGCACTCCTTGCGGGTCAGGAGGAGCAGGAGTGCTCTCCCCGGCCCCTCAAGGAAGCCTTTGACCTCCTCCAGCCATGATCGCCAGCATCCCCCCACCACAGCATCAATTATGCAGCTCCACCCAGCGCTAACAATTGCTGACCCCTCCCCACACACGATCGTGGGCATTCTCTCCCCAGTCTCGATTGCCGGGCTCTCTTTCCCCCCCCCCAACCTTCCGACCGCTGGGCTCTCTTCCCCGCCCCCCCACCTCCGATCGCCGGGCTCTCTTCCCCGCCCCCCCACCTCCGATCGCCGGGCTCTCTTCCCCCCCCCCCCACCTCCGATCGCCGGGCTCTCTTCCCCGCTCCCCCACCTCCGATCGCCGGGCTCTCTTCCCCCCCCCCCCCCGCCCCCACTCCGATCGCCGGGCTCTCTTCCCCCCCCCCCCCCCCGCCCCCACTCCGATCGCCGGGCTCTCTTCCCCCCCCCGCCCCCACTCCGATCGCCGGGCTCTCTTTCCCCCCCCCCCCGCCCCCACTCCGATCGCCGGGCTCTCTTCCCCCCCCCCCCCCCGCCCCCACTCCGATCGCCGGGCTCTCTTCCCCCCCCCGCCCCCACTCCGATCGCCGGGCTCTCTTTCCCCCCCCCCCCCCCGCCCCCACTCCGATCGCCGGGCTCTCCTCCACCCCCCCCCCCCCGCCCCCACTCCGATCGCCGGGCTCTCCTCCACCCCCCCCGCCCCCACTCCGATCGCCGGGCTCTCTTTCCCCCCCGCCCCCACTCCGATCGCCGGGCTCTCTTTCCCCCCCGCCCCCACTCCGATCGCCGGGATCTCTTCCCCCACCACCCCCAGTCCGATCGCCGGGCTCTCTCCCACCACCCCCCCAACTCCGATCGCCGGGCTCTCTTCCCCCACCCCCCCACCCAACTCCGATCGCCGGGCTCTCTTCCCCCCACCCCCCCCCCACTCCGATCGCCGGGCTCTCTCTCCCCCCCACCCCCTCCCGATTGCCGGGCTCTCTTCCCCCCCCTCTCCCGATTGCCGGGGACCGTCCCCAAGGGTCGCCGGCTGTGGACTCCTGTCGCTGGTGTTCCCTCCCGGCCGCTAGTCAGTCTGTCCATTTGGCCTGCTGCTGGGCGGGAAATGGAGCTAAAAAATGTTAATGAGGTCCTGCCGTTAAGTTTGGCAGGACCTACGCGTCTCCAGCCTTGCAGAGTTCATCGGTCATTTTCGGCCTCACCCGCACCCTCCCCACCTCCCCATAAATATTGGGGCCTGTATGTCTAACTATGCAGCACTCCCTCAGTACTGCACTGAAATGTCAGCCGAGATTATGTGTTCATGTCCTGGAAAGGGACTTAAACCCACAACCTTATGACTCAGGAAGTGCTACCAAGTGAGCCAAAATTACATCTAGTTTAGTACTCAGAGTCCAACATTTCTTCTGTGAACTGAAACAGATCACAGTGCCCAAGCTCTGAGGTAACTCTCACCTACAGAGCTTGGATTATGAACAGATCTGAAGAAGTGCTGTTTTGGGATACAGACATGCTCTGCATTGGAACACTCCTGGATAATAATCAGTTGAGGGAACCTCAACTGATCCTTCCTCTTCCTAGCCCAGGGGCACTGAGATGACGAAGCTCACTGAGCCCATCCTCGTACACCCATCAGGAACAAATACACAGTACCCCATCACAGCCTCCAAATATTTACTAAATTATTCCAGGATTTTTGCCTCTGCTACCCTATGTGGAAGTACATCACATCAGTTACTTATTTTTTGCACAATGAAGAATTTCCTGACATCAGTCCTAAATTTGCTTTTTGCCATTTTGAACTGGTGATCCCTTTTCCTACTGCCAGTTTAATTTGAAATAATGTTTCTAATTTACCATTTCAATACCATTTACTATCTCATATGTCTCTACTAAATCTTCTCTCTGTTGTATTCTTTCAAGGCTGCACAGCTCGTTTCAATTCAAGACTAAATTTTAATGGCTGCATCAAACCAATGTTGCGGGTTTTTTTTTCCACTGAAACCTTATGCCCACATCCAACACCAAACTATAGCAAAGATTATGAAGAATTGGGACCAATGGCGAGGGTTTGAAAAACCAGCGTGCGGCACTGAAGCTACTGAACCATTAATTTTGTAGGTCTTATTTACAGCTTATTCCCTTGTATAGCAAATGCAATACATTCCCAAAAAATAAATAATTCAGACCAAGTTCATTCCAAAACCTCTGACATCTGTTGTTCATTTGCTTATGAATAATTTATAAACATGGATAAACATGTCTAATTAAATGAATGTACTGTAACAGCCATAAAAATAAATGGCTGTAATAACATCATGCCCACACATGAAGTACTCTCCAACTTATCAACAATGCTGTTCAATGGCATGGTGTTATTACCAGATTAATGTTGCAAAATACTGGATGCTAATTTCAAGGCTGAGAATCATGAGTAGACTGACCTCAAAAACTCCCATTTCTATTATTGAAAACAAATTTGCTAGACATTTTGGCCTCCTCCCCACTTTGTAAGGTAACAGTAAGGCTGTACTAATCTTTGGTTTCCATACAATTGGCTTCTTGGTTGTAACAGAAGCAAATTAAACACAAATTAACAAAAGGTTTTGACTCGACACGGTCATTTATGAGTACCAATTGTGGGGGAGCATATTGTGGCTGGTTTTATCAAGTGCGCATCGTGATTCTGTTTATCAGGCACTGTTTGTGGTTGAGTTTTGTAATTCCCCACAAATTCTGCTTCCTTGCAAATAGCTCTATTTCAATATTGGTAATTTGATAATGCTTTAATTTCTAATATACCAGTCAGCATGTATTACACTTTGATGAACATTGACTAATATCGCTTGTGTTGGTGACTGGGATTCATTGTTATCGACATTTTTATTCTTTTTGTTAATGCTCTCGGAATTTTCTCTCCCCTCTTCTAATGAAGGCGCCTACACCTTGCTGGGATATGGTTTCATGATGCCACAGCACCTTCAGTACTTTGTCCAGGAGACGATTATTCATTTGTGAGCTTAGACAGTGAGTATCAACAGACTATTAGACTGTGAAGGCATCACAGTTGAGCCCAATACTGTCCTCACCCAACATCCACAAATGTGCACATACAGCTGGTGTTGCCGCAAAACGATCAGGAGCTGAGATCCTGACCAATTTTGCCCTAGATTAGACTGTAATAATACTCTGAAACTTCCTGGTACTCATTTGATAAATTAGCTAGCTCAGTCATCAAAGAGGCTTGTACTCATCTTACACTGACAAGAGAAGCCAGTGAATGTGCAAGTGTGACTGCCCTGTAGATAGATTTTTGAAGACATCCGTTTGCTTGTTGCATGTGTTTTTATTCTATTATTATTAAATGATGATTTGCATTGTTTGCAAGAATTAGAAAAGCATCAATATACCATATAGCAGGGCTGTCCAACATGCACTCCAAGGGCCACACGTGGTTCCTAGATTCTGGCAATCCAGCATTCCAAGTCCACGCAATTTACTGGCACGTATATTCTTATTTGCTGGTTTATCCTGTTTGAATTTTGTGAGTCTGAAGTTTTGGAAAGGGCCTCACTAGTCGATAAATGCTAAATCACAACATCTTCTATTGTTAGCAACTTGAGATATATGCAAATTAAAAGGAATATGCATTTAAGCCTTCAATGTAGCCCCCAAGGGTCAGTGGTGCTTACTTTGCAATCTACAAAGACAAAAAGCTTGCACACTCCTACCATAGAACAAAATTTGTCACATATTGGCTGTGTGAATTGATGAAAATACTCAGTGGCTAGTCTTAATATTTTGCCATGTGTGGATTTCTTTTAAAAGTTGGTGGATGGGGTGTGCAGTAATGCATCAATATGTTGCACTTGTGGGCACCCACATGCTGAGATCCTAATATAGTTGAGGGAAGACCAATGGGGAAGGTAACTGCCCTCATTGGTGACAGTAACAATTTCAGTTTTGTTCCCTCCAAATCAGTCTTCGCAGTGGAGATGGAGGCTTGTTTCTAGGTAATATAATGGCCAATGATGATTTCCTGTTCTTTACCAAGGGGCATGAAAACTGAAAACATGTATTGTAACCAGTTATATCATCTGGTGTATGAACTGATTTTGGGCAGCAGTAGAACTGAAGCTCCAGTAGATAGGGTTTGGATCATCCTAATTGGAGCCAAGTTTGATCTCCTTTGATGTTGGTTACAGTATAAACAGAACGATATTCTCTAGGTACTGTTCCATACTGCATTAAAATTCATAGCAGCAATTAATTTCACAGCCACTTATTAACACAACAATGTCAACTAAACCCTTCATTTTGTAAGGTAATTGCTATATCACCACTGGGTTTATTAACAACAATGAATGTTTTTTTTAAACTGACCCGAACACTATCAGTGATTCCTGTTCTTGGATCACATTTCAAGCCCAAAACTGCAGGGAAGAAATAAAGTGGATCGAAGTGTAATCTCTTTTAGTTCTTTATTGAATACTTTTTCCCTCTGATTTCTCTCAATATTTTTACCTTCCTGCATAACGGTTGTAGTTCCTTGCAGCTTTCATCTTTTCCCCACATTTCTGTTCCTAAGCAACATTAGAAATACCTCAAGCTATGGGTTCTCCTGAATGCTAGGTGGGTCTACAAATGCGGTCTCAGGTTAACAGTGCTGATTTCAGTAAAATAAGTACACTCTAATGATAATATCTGGTACTGTATTCTGGAGGAGCCACCAATGGCCGTACAACACTCAGCATACTATAGAACATGCGTCAGTTATCGAGATTTTGGAGAGGTAGTGTTTAGGATAACAATCATTTAGTTCAAAGCAATACTTAATTTAATCAAATAAAATGCAAGCACATGTAATTAAATAACTAACTAAGCCATAGCTGAAATTGCTCTGTGTGTCTGATTTAATGATATTTTGATAGTGTCTGATACAAGGGTCATAAGACCTGAAACGTAAACCATACCTTCCTTTTTCCACAGATGCTGCTGGCCTGCAGAGTGTTCCCAGTCTTTTCCGTTTCTATTTTTGATATGTAGTGAGTTGGGTACATTTCATAACCTGTATGTACTCTGGGGTATATCACCTTTAAGTTTTTTTTCCAAGTGAACATAGTTAAAAATAGGAATCGCTGTGTCCCCAGAAATGTTTTTTTTAAAACTATCAAGCACTTATTATACCATTTCTAATATATGATATACAAAATGTACGATCTGAGCAATTGGGTTTCCACAATAGAGGACAGAAACCAGTGCAACCGACACATGTCTAAAAAATAAAAGAGCTAGAGCAGCAAATGGAGGTTGTTCTCCCTTCAGAAGAATAGTAGGAAATAGGCAATGTAAAACCACCTCGAACCACAGAGACCCAGCAGTCCCAGATTCGATCCCTGGTCTTTGCTGAATTGGCTGATCTCAACTGGGAACAATGGCAAGGGTGCAACAACTGGTCTGTGTCCCAGGGCTAGGGAGAGAAAAATACAATCTAGGGTTCTTACAACTGATCACCATGCTGTGTTGAAGACTGGAAAGTGCACGCCGTAGACAATGAACGAAAAGCGGAATGGGCTTGGTTATGGTACTCGTAACAGTCAAATAGCCTTCAGACACTCAAGAATGGATTTTCCTGATCTTTGCTCAACAAGGTCAGGGCAGGACTTCTGCCCGCAGCCCACACCCTGGTCCAGTTTCCTGTATTGGGGGTCATTAGGCATCCATTGCATGCTCCTGGTAGATTTCCATCAGCAACCGGGAGCCCGCCAGTGGACGGCAGGAATATCCAGGTGGTGCTACAGCAGGCCCACTACTGCAACACCAGAAAAAAGGGGAGCCAAATTAAAGGGACAAAGAACCACAAAGACTTCAATACATCTCTCCTGAAGGCCTCACCCATGGCTGAAGCTATCAGCAGGATAGTGCTGGGGGCTGAAATGGAGGAAGAGGAGGCCTCTGCTAGGCCCTCTCCTTCCATTTGCAACATGTGGATCATTTCTGTTGCTGGGCCAGCCACGGCTTCATTTGGCAGTCCCAGGGAGTGTCAGAAACATGAGCAGACAGAAAGGAAATAGGCCGGGAACCCAACCCACCACCTCCTTCCTGTTGGCATCTGCATGGGGCAGATAGGAAATGAATGACCAGCCTGATTTTGGTTGGGACAGGGGAGGACTATTTACCCCTCAATGTCTACGTTCACACAGGAACAAATCACTTTGGTATGGTATTGGAGAATACTCAGTGCTTGATAAACTGTATCTCAGCATAAGAGAGAGTCTTCAGAAGGAAAGGGATGAAAATTGGTGTTGGTGATCTCATCCTGCGAATTTCCTGTATAATTTAGATATACAAACAATCCGCTTTTGACTTGTAAATCTAAGCTCTCAGAAGAAAAAACTGCATCATACATGGATTAAACAATGAACTCTGGCTCCTAAACTTGTAGACACTGATAAGCTGTATGACTCTATCTGTGACAAGGATTACAGATCAGAGGCTGAATCAAACAGCCATCAGTCATTTCAAATTAACTACTGTTTGGTAATCTTCAGCAACTGAGTATGTCACCATGATTGACTGACCTAGAGCTTTTTTGTTTATTTAGTTTGCATTTACTTTTCCTTTAAGATCTTCCTGGGCCATGCACCACTCCCTGGCCAACAGAGAGAACAGGCCAACTCTGCTGTAGTCAGCCATTCCTTTCAGTCCTTATGCACTAATATCGTGCCAAAAATATATACAAGTTTTTATTTTCCTTTCAAATATCAGCACTGACTCATACAAAGCAGAAAATATAAATTTGTTCTTGAAAATCTTTGGCACAGCATCACAATAGGTGAGGATCCTAACAGAATATTAGGCCTATCATATGATGCACTTGAAGACTATTTTGGCGCAACATCACAGTATCCCTAAGGCAAAGTTCCCAACAAAATTTGAAGGACTGTTCCATCGGTTGTTCAATGTGTAAAAAGGAACATATGTCAAAAGTATATGTTACATTTAATAGGAAAGAATTACTTTCATAGCACTGTATAACATTGTTCTGAATGAAGTTCTTTAAAAATTGTCTCTTCCTCTCATTTTTCTTGCTGCCCCAAGCCATAATTCAATTCGTGAGCATAAAAGCAGGTAGGTGATCTGCTCACAGACATTTGTAACCAGCTAGTATGAGCTATATTGGAGCAAGACCTGCCAGGTAGTTATGCAATGTAACGAACTGTAGGCATGAAACAGTGTTCGACTTTAGCACGGCAGGTTGGAGCACCAATATGCTGTATCAACTATCAATGCAAATATTCTTTCCTTTAATTTCTTTTCTTTGTGCATCTGTAAGAGCTGTCACATTGTGGGGGTTGGGTTTGTGACCTTCTTAAATTAAACTAATGCCAAATCCATGCAGATCCAATTTCAACAACATATCTTAGATCTTCAGTTACCTATCTACAACTCCAGCACCCTTAAGGAGAAGTCTAAGCAGGTGTCATATATTCCCTACAGTCCACACCAAATGGCCTCATGTGACGTTACCTGTTGCTGTTTTACATTTCATCCTTTGGATCCACAACCTTTGGAACTTTTCTTTCATCTGCAGCTTCTAGTTTCTCCTCCCGTGGGAGGGTCACTACTCTAATAAGCGACTCCCTTTGAGTTCTGTTCCACAGCACAGAGTCGAGATGTAGATTTATCAAAACAATTTTGGTGGGATTGGCTTTGACACCCTTTGACATCCATGGTTAAGTATCATCTCTTTCCAACAGGCCTCAGTTATAGTAACTTCCTCTGTTCTTCTGCAAACACAACTTATCTCTTCAAACCAATTTCTGCATCCCCAAGCTCTGAGTTACCAATCTCACACTTGATTGTGGATCCAGGTGCGCCTCCATACTGAGTGACCCCCTTTCATCACACAAGCCACACATCTGAGCCTCACTCTGCCCCCAGACAGATAGATTCACTGGTGCAGGTAATGCATTATAGCCAACTAGCCTTGGTGCTAATGTATTCCTCAGTGGCAGCTTTACATCCTCTACTCCATCCAAACTAATCCACAAGATTTACTGACCCATCTAAACTGTTCTCCCCAACCTTGCCACAGTTTGAATAAATATAAACAACTTCAGGAGCATAACATGCTGCACGGAGATTTGCTGGAGTTGGGTTTTAGATCCGCAATTCCCCATGTGTCAAGTTCTTTATCTCCAAGAGGCTATAGGGGAGCACCACCCACATATGAGCCATTTCTCCAAACGTCATTTTAAATTAGAAAATTGACCTTTTAACTATGAGGCCTAGGTTCAAGCCTAACCAAACTGAATGGATGAAAGTCTTACCACTCTGTCTTAAGAATCTGCTATAAACATCTGCGGTACATAGGGTTTGGGTAATTTCAAGCCACCTACTAGTGGGTATAGGTGCATAACCCAAATCATTTCATAATTTGATACAAGTTGGCACTTAATTGGAAATCTCACTCAGAGAGGCTATAAATATAGCTGATAAGGGAAATGGAAATATCAACCTGGTGCAGTAAGGGGTGCTTTTCTAAGGTTGAGGTTACAGCACTTTGGGACAAAGCAGAGGAGCTTATGTTCCATACTGGAGTAGACCAGGAAACTTTGGATGTTGAACTAAAAATGTTCCATTCTTCAGTACTGACACCTTCACCAAAAGTAACACAAAAAATTGAAGTGCCTGTGTGCCAGAACATCACCTTTAAATGTATTTAACCATTCAAAGCTGATTCAAATCAATAATTCAATAGCAAAGCTTGAAAATAAGCTGTATGGTACTTGCATCTTCTATGTCTAAGAGCTCAAAGGGCATTTCCACCAATCCTTGGAAAATAGATCAACAGCTGTAAGCATCATATTTAGATTTGCTATTTGTACTGTCTGGTTTACTCTTCAAAAAGCCTCAGACTAGAAACAGATAATAATTGACATGCTGTGTCCCAGTATCCCATAGTCTGCCTGTCTTTTTCGGTTGATGATTTCAAAGGACAGGCTGGTGGGAACAGAGGACAAAATTTAGGAAGGAATAAATTTGGAATAGATATCAGGAAGAACTTCTTTACTCAAAGGGTAATGCTTGAAATTATTTGCCAGGCAAGGCTGTAAAAATACAAGATGTTAGAGGTGTTCAAATTGCAGTTAGATACTAGCTGTAAAATTTAGGGTACTAGAAGATGAGCATCAATGGCCTGAATAGCCTATTCTTGTCCTTGACCTTTCTAATGACAGACACATGCTGTAGGAGTTGCAAAAGTGTGGCCAGGGGTTATCAGTCCTCTATTTCTCCTCCTCTCCCTGTGGAAAAGTCCTTGGTAGCTTGGCAGAATTGCAAACAGAAACCCACTTCCTACCACCATGACTCCCCCTACACAATCATTAATTTGAAGAATGTCCATTGCTTTCACAAGTTAACACAAACCCAATGTTCCAGTGGACATTCCACACTATAAAGCAAAGATGGTTATGGCATCAATTCCTCCTCCTAATAGTCCCCACATTTTTGCCATTTTTGTGTCTGAATTTTCTAGCCACATTGTAATAATAAAAGTTACGATAAAGAATATCAATTATATTTTCTTTTCTCAGCATTATCCATGCGCATACTTATTCATTTTGCTGAGATATGAAATATCAGTTTAAGTGCAGATTATTACAAATTGTTTTGGTCTGGGCACATTGTCAGTGATGGCAGTTACTATAAATTATCATTAGTACAGTTGCAGGAAGTTACCATTCATGTAGGCTGTTCATTCTTGATGCAGAGCTGTATTTAATCTGATTAAATGTCAGATGAAGTTGCACCACTCATCAGTGTAATGAGTAGATTAGTGTGATTTTCCAACCATCGTACTGTTTACATACTATGTCTTCATATTCGGATAATTTATAATCTAGTTAAGAAATGGACATTAGTAGCCCATTCATTTTTGCTTTTAATTATTCCTTTGCTCCCTTCCCTTCTTCATGCTGCCTTACAGCAGTATGGCCTGGGAATCAGGGCTGCTTTTACATCTGTCAATATCACTTGTATTTCCCAGTAGGTGGCACAACTTGGAAAAGTCAGCGACATTATTAAAAAAAATTTTCCTCTTCCTATGATAGAACAGTCCACCAATGCAAAATACTCCACTTGGTGGCCTAGCTGATCACCAACAAAAAGTCATTCATAAGATATTACCCAACCATAAAACAACAATCCAGCTTGGAGATGAGCCGAGGACCTTTTCTGATTGGGAGCCCAAAATGCTGCTGCTGGAGCCACAAGAATGCAGAACACCCAGATCATAAAGTACAAAACTTATTTCTTATAATTTAACCAAAATCAAGAGATTGTGGCAAGAATGGAAACAGAGCTGTTGGCAAACTTAATGGGCCGGATCTTGACAAATAACGGCATGTTAAAGACGCACGCTGTTATTAATGTGCAAATGTGCAGCCAGCAAGTTTAGGGGATGAAGAGATACGCCGTGAGTTGCGAATCTCCAGAGCTTGCTGGTCAATTTACGCTGTTCCACCATTTACTTTGCCAAAATGGCATCTCACCCTTAGCCTCCCCGTTATTTTTAAGAACTTGCTGGATTTGCACATTAATTGCCCACTAAACTCACAAAGAAAGTTAAGTCTAGTTATTAAGAGCATAAGTACCTTTTTATTGACATGATAATTGTTAATGCAATGCCAATCAACCAGAATGGGAACAATTTAAATTGTTCAATTTCATTCCTGCATGTAGACAATTGTTGTTAGAGATTTTAAAAATGTCAAATTTTTAATTTTTAAATGTATTTCTTACTTTTCCTTTCTGTCTGTTTTTTTTCTCTCTCTCTTAATCCAATATTTCTCTCCCCCTCTTAAATTATCTTTCTGTACCTGATTTGACTCTAATTCACCCGCCATTCTCCTCTTTCTTTATCAATCCTTAAATCTCATTTGTTAAGGAGATACGCTTTTGGTCCTGCCGTTAACTAAGATCCCAAATGTCCCATTGCCCTCGCCATGCCGTTATCAGCTCGCACTTCTAGCAAGTTAAGCCGCAAAAATTTTTGAGCGGAACAGTACAGGAAAAAATCTAACAAATGGCGTATGCCGCATGATGCCCTGCTCCAGCAAAATCCAGCCCAATGATTCTTATTGGGAAATAGGTCTATATAAACGAGTATTTAACTATACATTTGTAGTTCGATTCAACTGATTTATAATAATTATTACAAAATGGTTTAACCAAATACTTCTTTCTGATTTTGACAGAATTTATAATTTAGCAGTGAATTATTACCCTGCCAACAGAGAATGGTGGAAACGTTCAGTGTCAAGATCAGTGAGGCCAGATGTGATCACCATCAACTAATACTCATTTAGTTAAGGTAGAAAGTTTATTGGTATGTATTTCTGCCATAAGCTCCAAAAATTTGAAATGGCTATATATATTTCTTCATTTTTCAGATCACAAACGATTTAAAGCTGAACTGTCACCTCACTTGATCTCGCCATCAAACTGGTGACAGTGACCATAATTTGGTGAGATTTAAGGTGGTCATGGAAAAGGACAGGGAGGGGCCGGAAATAAAGGTTCTAAATTGGGGGAAGGCCGATTTTAATAGGATAAGGCAGGATCTGGCCAAAATGGACTGGGATCAGCTGCTTGTAGGAAAATCCGCATCGGAGCAATGGGAGTCTTTCAGAAGGGAGATTGAGACCATACAATGGCAACATGTTCCCGTAAAGGTCAAGGGTGGTTCCAAGAACTCCAGGGAACCTTGGATGTCAGGGGATATACGAGAATGGATTAGGAAAAAAAGGAGGGCTTTTGGCAGATACAAAAGGCTAAAGACGGAGGAAGCCCTAGAGGAGTACAAAAAGTGCAGGGGGATACTTAAAAAAGAAATTAGGAGATCAAGGAGGGGCCATGAAATAACACTGGCGAGCAAAATAAAGGAAAATCCTAAGATGTTTTATAAGTATATTAAGGGTAAGAGGATGACTAGGGAAAAAATAGGGCCCATTAGGGACAAAAATGGCAATCTGTGTGTGGAGCCGGCAGATGTAGGAGGGGTTCTAAATGAATTTTTTGCATCTGTTTTCACTATGGAGAAGGACGATGTCGACATAGAAATACGGCAGGGGGACTGTGATATACTCGAACATATTAACATCGAGCGGGAGGAGGTATTGGCGGTTTTAGCAGGCCTAAAAATGGATAAATCCCCAGGCCCGGACGAAATGTATCCCAGGCTACTGTGTGAGGCAAAGGAGGAGATTGCGGGGGCTCTAACACATATATTCAGAACCTCTCTGGCCACAGGGGATGTGCCAGAGGACTGGAGAACCGCTAATGTAGTACCATTATTCAAGAAGGGGAGTAGGGAAAAACCGGGGAACTACAGGCCAGTGAGCCTAACATCAGTGGTAGGAAAGTTATTGGAAAAAATTCTGAAGGACAAAATTAGTCTCCACTTGGAGAAGCAAGGA
The DNA here is from genome assembly GCF_035084215.1 of Heptranchias perlo. NCBI lineage: Eukaryota > Metazoa > Chordata > Chondrichthyes > Hexanchiformes > Hexanchidae > Heptranchias > Heptranchias perlo. Next base: position 6,768,853 of record NC_090347.1, on the reverse strand, counting down.
TTAATCAGGGATAGTCAACATGGCTTTGTCAAGGGAAGATCATGTCTGACTAATTTGATTGAATTTTTTGAGGGGGTGACTAGGCGTGTGGATGAGGGTAACGCAGTGGATGTGGTATACATGGATTTCAGTAAGGCCTTCGATAAAGTCCCGCACAGGAGACTGGTCAAGAAGGTACGAGCCCATGGAATCCAGGGTGCCTTGGCACTTTGGATACAAAACTGGCTTAGTGGCAGAAGGCAGAGGGTGATGGTCGAAGGTTGTTTTTGTGACTGGAAGCCTGTGGCCAGTGGGGTACCACAGGGATCGGTGCTGGGTCCCTTGCTGTTTGTGGTCTACATTAATGACTTGGATATGAATGTAAAAGGTATGATCAGTAAGTTCGCTGATGATACAAAAATTGGTAGGGTGGTAAATAGCGAGGAGGATAGCCTCAGTCTGCAGGACGATATAGATGGGTTGGTCAGATGGGCGGAACAGTGGCAAATGGAATTTAACCCGGAAAAGTGCGAGGTGATGCACTTTGGAGGGACTAACAAGGCAAGGGAATACACAATGAATGGGAGGACCCTAGGCAAGACAGAGGGTCAGAGGGATCTTGGTGTGCAAGTTCACAGATCCCTGAAGGCGGCGGAATAGGTAGATAAGTTGGTAAAGAAGGCATATGGGATACTTGCCTTTATTAGCCAAGGCATAGAATATAAGAGCAAGGAGGTTATGATGGAGCTGTATAAAACACTGGTTAGGCCACAGCTGGAGTACTGTGTGCAGTTCTGGTCGCCACACTACAGGAAGGATGTGATCGCTTTGGAGAGGGTGCAGAGGAGATTCACCAGGATGTTACCAGGGCTGGAGCACTTCAGCTATGAAGAGAGACTGGGAAGATTGGGTTTGTTTTCCTTGGAGCAGAGGAGGCTGAGGGGGGACATGATTGAGGTGTACAAAATTATGAGGGGCACAGATAGGATGGATACTAAGGAGCTTTTTCCCTTCGTTGAGGGTTCTATAACAAGGGGACATAGATTCAAGGTAAAAGGCGGGAGGTTTAGAGGGGATTTGAGAAAGAACTTTTTCACCCAGAGGGTGGTTGGAGTCTGGAACTCACTGCCTGAAAGGGTTGTGGAGGCAGGAACCCTCACAACATTCAAGAAGCATTTGGATGAGCACTTGAAATGCCATAGCATACAAGGCTACAGACCAAATGCTGGAATATGGGATTAGAGTAGACAGGGCTGATGGCCGGCGCGGACACGATGGGCCGAAGGGCCTCTATCCGTGCTGTATAACTCTATGACTCTATGTTTGTCTGACATCGAGTGTTGGATAAGCCACAATTTTCTCCAGCTAAGCATCAAGAAGTTCTGCACCAACTCCATTCCCTGCCCTGGCCTCAGTATCAGATGAAATACTGCTTATTTCTAACTATGTAACATTGCTGGCTCCACCTCTACCATTGCCCATTTGCTGCTGAAACCTTCATCCATGCCTTTGTGACCTCCAAACTCATTTATTCCAATGTTCTTATGTCCAGGAGAAAATAAGAAATAGGAGCAGGAGTAGGCCATCCAGCCCTTCAAGCCTGCTCCGCCATTTAGCAAGATCATGGCTGATCTTCTACCTCAAAGCCATTTTCCTGCACCATCCCCAGATCCCTTGATGTCTTTAATATCGAGAAATCTATCGATCTCTGTTTTGAATGTACTCAATGACTGAGCCTCCACAGCCCTCTGGGGCAGAGAATTCCAAAGAGTCACCACCCTCTGAGGGAAGAAATTTCTCCTCATCTCTGTCCTAAATGGCCTACCCCTTATTCTGAGACTGTGACCCCTGGTTCTTGACTCCCCAGCCAGGGGAAACATCCTCCCTGCATCTAGCCTGTCGAGCCCTGTAAGAATTTTGTATGTTTCAATGAGATCACCTCTCATTCTTCTAAACTCTAGAGAATACAGGCCTAGTCTACTCAATCTCTCCTCATACAACAATCCCGACATCCCAGGAATCAGTCTGGTGAACCTTTGTTGCACTCCCTCTATGGCAAGTATATCCTTTCTTAGGTAAGGAGACCAAAATTGTACGCAATACTCCAGGTGTGGTCTCACCAAGGCCCCATATAATTGCAGTAAGACATCTTTCCTCCTGCACTCAAATCCTCTTGTAATAAATACCATTTGCCTTCCTAATTGCTTGCTGTACCTGCATGTTAGCTTTCAGTGACTCATGTACAAGGACACCCAAGTCCCTTTGAACATCAACATTTCCCAATCTCTCACCATTTAAAAAATACTCTACATTTCTGTTTTTCCTACCAAAGTGGATAACTTCACATTTTTCCACATTATATTCCATCTGCCATGTTCTTGCCCACTCACTTAGCCTGTCTATATCCCCTTGAAGCCTCTTTGCATCCTCCTCACAACTCACATTCCCACCTAGTTTTGTGTCATCAGCAAACTTGGAAATATTACATTTGGTCCCCTCATCCAAATCATTGATATAGATTGTGAATAGCTGGGGCCCAAGCACCGATCTCTGCGGTACCCCACTAATCACAGTCTGCCAACCTGAAAAAGGTCCGTTTATTCCTACTCTCTGTTAACCAATTTTCAATCCATGCCAGTATATTACCCCCCCAATTCCATGTGCTCTAACTCTGTTCACCAACCTCCTGTGTGGGACCTTATCGAAAGCCTTATGAAAATCCATATACACCACATCCACTGGTTCCCCTTTATCTATTCTACTAGTTACATCCTCAAAGAACTCCAATCCACAGCCTCCCTATTCACCACTCTGTAAATTTCAGCTCATGAAAACTCTCAAATCCCGCTCACCTATCACCCTTGTCCTCACTGAGCTACATTGCTTCCCATTTCTCCAATGTCTCAAATTTAAAATTCTAATCCTCATGTTTGAATTGTTTCATGCCTCATCCTCCACTATCTCTCTAACTTCCTCCAACCCTACAGCCCCTCCCCCATGCTCTCTGTTCCTCTGATTCTAGCCTCCACCACTATCCTTTCACCCCAATATTGACTGCCGTTCCTTCAATCACTTGGGCCTCCTGCTCTGGAATTTCCTCCCTATACCTCTCCACCTCACTTTCCTCCTTTAAGGCCCTCCTTAAAACCCACCTTTTATTCAAGTTTTTGGTCACCCATCTTAATATCACCTTCTTTCGCTCAGTGTTCATTTTTCTGATTACCCTCCTTTAGAGATCAATTTCCTCCCTCTACCACCCCTGAAGAAAATTAATCACTATTGTTAAATATCTTTCTAACCTTCATTTCTGCTTCTCAACAGATATTGATCCAGCTCATTTTCAAAGGTGACAATTAATTCAAATTAACTACCTCCTCTGGGAATTTGATCCACATAGCCACTATCCTATAAGGAAAACAAATTGTTTCTGATCTCTAACACTGTTCAGGGTTTGTGAATTTTGCACATGTATTCTGTAGCCTTTTGCCTATCGTCCAAAGGAAATAGCTTTTATAACCTTGAAGACCTGTATCATGTTTCACCTCAGTTTCTCTTTTTTTCTCCAGCAAAAATAAGGCTTTCCATAACTTAGTCCCTTAAGGCTTGGAATCATCCTTGTCACTCTTCTCTAAACCCTTTCCAATGCATCTGTATCCATTTTGAGACAAAACTAAAATTACATGCTAAACTTCAGAAGTGGCCTCACCACTAATTTGTAAAATGTCAATATAATTTGTTCTGACTTTTTGTCCAATGTACATCCAATTTGCCTTACAATGACCAGATGCATTCAGAGTATGACCATTGATCACTCCTTTTTCTTTTCGACCTCTGCCAACGGGTTCCTTCCATATTATGTACATTTATTGTTACCTCTTCCTATTTGTATTATCCTACTTTTATTCATATTATGCTATTATGCTCTAACTGCCATATCTGAGCCCATCGACAAATTGGTCAAAGTCTCTCTGAAGATAGTCAGTATTCCTTCATCTTGTTAAATGCCCACAAAGCTTTGTGTCCTTTGTATGATCACCAAATTTAATACGACTAGGCACTATTGCTATACTCTTCACAAATATAGGGTTCCAAAACAGATCCCTGCAGATCACTACTGATTACTTTTTCCCAGGCAAAGCATTTTTCATTTAATCACCACCCACTGTCTTCTGCTGCCAAGCCAATTCTCAATCCATCTAGACAATATTTTAACTATTCGATGCATCTTAAGCTTCCTTACAAATGCCTCTTGAAAGGCCTTCTGCGATCTACTGGATTACCATCATTCACCAGCTTACTTAGGCCCTCAAAGAATTCCAGTAGGTTTGTAAGATATGACCTACCACTGCTATAACTAGGCTGACTGCTCCCTTTGATACCCCTGTTCTTTAAAACGTTCATTTATAACATCCCACAGAATGACCTCAAGCATTTTTCTTCAAGATAAATGTCACGCTAACTGTTCTATAATTTCCAGGCTTGTGCTTCACTTCTTTTTCAGTGCTGGGAACTACTTTTTGCCAATGTTCATTAATCCATTTTTGGAGAGACTGGACTAGAGCAGCGCTAAACACTGAATAGTCCATTTGTGGTTTCTGCTTCCATTCCAACACTTTTTGCTCACATCTACTTTTTCACTAAATTAACAAAGAAAGCAATTTCTGCCCTAATATGAGTGTCTGTACTGTACGAAGGTATTAAAAATAGGCAGGTTGATGTTGAAACCTCAATTCTCCAGGACAAAACATACGGAATCCATTATTACCATTCAACTGGTTTTACTACTGTTTGAGCTGCTACCTGATAGCTATTGGAGAACTATCTGCTGCTGCTAACAAACTGAAGGGACTTACCAGTTTACACCATTGCACATTACAGAGTCTTGTAAGGGGATTCTCAATCAGGTCCAACTGTCCTCAAGCTAATTATGAATGTACAGCACTTTGTACTATCAAACACCATGGTCAGTCTATAGTGTGAATACAGACACTCTCATTATGGTGAATTAAAAGTCAAGTATTGCACCATCAGAAAATCAACAATCACCAAAGATCTGTTCTTTCGATAATGAAAGTGGTTGCTATAAAAAGTAAATATTTAGTTAAATCATTGAACATAAAAGCAACATTTTTACATGAAGATCAGAAATAATGAGATTAATTTATTTACTCAAAGAATGCTACATAGCATATTCTTTATAATTTAACTTTTTTTTAAAAAGTACTTGAAATTTACAAAAAGCATTATTGTAGATGTTAAAAAGCATGTTTCAAAGTATATGCATTTTGGAAGTTGCAAAGGACTTTCAATACAGGAAGGAGAAAATTCAGCCTGCTTCATTCACAAGCTTTGTGCTACAGTACTTTTCCAATAAAATTTGCTCCTAAAATTTTTTTTTAATACCACCCCACAGCTTAATGTTTCTCTCTCATTTCATTTTATTTTCCTCACTGATTTTTTTCCCACCTCTAACCTGAAAGCTAATCATGTAGCAAAGGTCACTGGACCACAATCAGGAGTGGGAACTCAGGTTATGTTTTTGCTTCTTCAGCCCAGAGACACAGAGACCAATTGAAGCAGCCTTACGCCCCTCTCTTCCCCCACCTAACTCAGCACAGATCAGGAACTGAATCTTGGACTCTCAGTTTGTATGGCTCAACATCTCACTGAATGAAGTTGCGGAGCCATCTGATCATTAAAAAAATACTTTCTAGAATAACAAAGAAAGAAATTTTTGAAATGTTAAATATTATTACCACATACAGTCACTATTTTCAACATCAGATTTAAAAGATTGTCTGAAATATGATATAGGAAAATGCTGTCAAAATCTTGAAACATCTTTTTCCTTCCATTTCATTCCCAAGTCACTCCAACTGAATTCTGGCAAAATGCATGTTCCACCAGCGAATCAATCTTACCAATTTATACCTCTGAAGTTTTGTGTACGTGTAACAGTGCACACTCTCCTTCACAGGCTTGACACTTGCTACTTTATCCCTGCAATGTACACCATTGATGGAAAGATTCCAGTGCTATTTAGTCAACACCCATCCAGCTACGTACTGGATCAGGCTCAGCTGCATGCTCCAAGTAGACACACAAATACTGTGCTAACCCAAACAGTCACAGACCTCACATTCTGCTCCTTTTCCTTCAACAAACTTATGAGTTTCCCCCTTCTCCAACTCACCCCACCCCACCCCACCCCCTACTCCCCATCATTGACAAAAGTAACTTAAATTTAAGTATTTTACACTATGCAGTTTACTTCCTGGTAGTCTGCTATTGAAAAGCTCAATACAAAAGTTGCAGTCACATTATACCTTTCTATGTTCAGCCCCTGTTTTACTATCACCTATATTATTCTTTTGCAACAACATTTTCTTAACACTCACCTAAATTGCCTGATTTTTTTAAAAATAAATTTGTACAGAACTAAATTATGCTCCATATTAGAAAACACTGGTAGCAGCAAGTTTAAGATGGAAATTTAATCTCAAGGTCCTGCTGAGTTATAAACTGCAAGAACAAATATTATCCAAGCCAGTCGATTGAATTTCTGCTTGATACTGCCAATTTTCTCTTATCTTATACTCCGTATTCTCACATATTGTTACCAACTGCATATAAAATATTCAAATCCAGCCCCAAATTCTGTTTGAACTAAATAACTAACAGGATAAATACTGTAATAGTAAATGGTCAGTTCACTGCTGGTTCAGTGCTTCAAATAATGTGATTGCAATGAACATTCCAGCATAATTAATGCTTGAATAAGGCAAACAGAAACAATTGAAGAGAAAAGCAGAGGAGAGGTTCTCTCTTCTCACATTAAAACACATTATAATTTCTAACAATCATAAGACAAGACAAAAGCAAGTGTGGGGTAATTGTGTCTCCCAAAGAGCAATAAGGAAGTTTAAAAACTCACAGGAAGCACAAGCGAAAATATGTCAGTTTAAGAACTTTCAGGAAGTAGAAGTAATTGTGTCAGTTTAAGCACGCAAAGATTCCCCTTTTGATCTAACTTCACTTGCAGGAAAGCATTAATTAAGCACCAATGCATGTTCTCTTGACCAATCCAAATGCACATCCCTTTTTTCCATTGTATCTTTTTATCTCATCCTTTGCTCTGTCTCCCATTTCTTCACTTTGCTTCTTTTTCCATCTGCTTGTCCTATCTTCCCTGTCCAAAAGGCTTCCAGGCCACTTTCAATTCACTCCTCCCTTAACATACCGCTAACAGGTATGCAACAGTGACTCATATCATATGGTCAGGATTTTCCACTTCCCTGCAGGGAACCATCTCTCCACAGAGGCTCAGTTGAAATTGGGAGCTCACGACATAAGGGAATTGCAGGAATAGAGCCACATTAGTATGTTTATGCACCAATATAAAGTACTATCAAGTTTTTTTTTATTCGTTCATGGGACGTGGGTGTCGCTGGTGAGGCCAGCATTCATTGCCCATCCCTAATTGCCCTAGAGAAGGTGGTGGTGAGCCGCCTTCTTGAACCGCTGCAGTCCGTGTGGTGAAGGTTCTCTCACAGTGCTGTTAGGAAGGGAGTTCCAGGATTTTGACCCAGCTACGATGAAGGAACAGCAATATATTTCTAAGTCGAGATGGTGTGTGACTTGGAGGGGAACCTGCAGGTGGTGTTGTTCCCATGTGCCTGCTGCCCTTGTCCTTCTAGGTGGTAACGGTCGCAGGTTTGGGAGGTGCTGTCGAAGAAGCCTTGGCGAGTTGCTGCAGTGCATCCTGTGGATGGTACACACTGCAGCCACTGTGCGCCGGTGATGAAGGGAGTGAATGTTTCGGGTGGTGGATGGGGTGCCAATCAAGCAGGCTGCTTTGTCCTGGATGGTGTTGAGCTTCTTGAGCGTTGTTGGAGCTGCACTCATCCAGGCAAGTGGAGAGTATTCCATCACACTCCTGACTTGTGCCTTGGGGATGGTGGAAAGGCTTTGGGGAGTCAGATGGTGAGTCACTCGGGGCAGAATACCCAGCCTCTGACCTGCTCTTGTAGCCACAGTATTTATATAGCTGGTCCAGTTAAGTTTCTGGTCAATGGTGACCCCCCCAGGATGTTGATGGTGGGGGTTTCGACGATGGTAATGCCAGTGAATATCAAGGGGAGGTGGTTAGACTCTCTCATTGGAGATGGTCATTGCCTGGCGCGAATGTTACTTGCCACTTATCAGCCCAAACCTGGGTGTTGTCCGGGTCTTGCTGCATGCGGGCACGGACTGCTTTATTATCTGAGGGGTTGCAAATGGAACTGAACACTGTGCAATCATCAGCAAACATCCCCATTTCTGACCTTATGATGGAGGGAAGGTCATTGATGAAGCAGCTGAAGATGGTTGGACCTCGAACACTGCCCTGAGGAACTCCTGCAACAATGTCCTGGGGCTGAGATGATTGGCCTCTAACAACCACTACCATCTTCCTTTGTGCTAGGTATGACTCCAGCCACTGGAGAGTTTTCCCCGATTCCCATTGACTTCAATTTTACAAGGCCGCCTTGGTGCCACACTCGGTCAAATGCTGCCTTGATGTCAAGGGCAATCACCCTCACCTCTGGAATTCAGCTCTTTTGTCCATATTTGGACCAAGGCTGTAATGAGGTCTGGAGCCGAGTGGTCCTGGCGGAACCCAAACTGAGCATCGGTGAGCAGGTTATTGGTGAGTAAGTGCCGCTTGATAGCACTGTCGACGACACCTTCCATCACTTTGCTGATGATTGAGAGTAGACTGATGGGACGGTAATTGGCTGGATTGGATTTGTCCTGCTTTTTGTGGACAGGACATACCTGGGCAATTTTCCACATTGTCGGGTAGATGCCAGTGTTGTAGCTGTACTGGAACAGTTTGGCTCAAGGCACGGCTAGTTCTGGAGCACAAGTCTTCAGCACTGCAGCCGGGATGTTGTTGGGGCCCATAGCCTTTGCTGTATCCAGTGCACTCAGCTGTTTCTTGATATCACGTGGAGTGAATCGAATTGGTTGAAGACTGGCTTCTGTGATGGTAGGGATATCGGGAGGAGGCCGAAATGGATCATCCACTCGACACTTCTGGCTGAAGATGGTTGCAAACGCTTCAGCCTTGTCTTTTGCACTCACGTGCTGGACTCCGCCATCATTGAGGATGGGGATGTTTACAGAGCCTCCTTTTTCCGTTAGTTGTTTAATTGTCCACCACCATTCACGACTGGATGTGGCAGGACTGCAGAGCTTGCATCTGATCCGTTGGTTGTGGAATCGCTTCGCTCTGTCTATAGCATGTTGCTTCCGCTGTTTAGTATGCATGTAGTCCTGAGTTGTAGCTTCACCAGGTTGGCACCTCATTTTTAGGTATGCCAGGTGCTGCTCCTGGCATGCTCTTCTTCACTCCTCATTTAACCAGGGTTGATCCCCTGGCTTGTTGGTAATGGTAGAGTGAGGAATATGCCGGGCCATGAGGTTACAGATTGTGCTGGAATACAATTCTGCTGCTGCTGATGGCCCACAGCGTCTCATGGATGCCCAGTTTTGAGCTGCTAGATCTGTTCTGAATCTATCCCATTTAGCACAGTGATAGTGCCACACAACAAGTTGGATGGTGTCCTCAGTGCGAAGATGGGACTTCGTCTCCACGAGGACTGTGCGGTGGTCATTCCTACCAATACTGTCATGGACAGATGCATCTGCGACAGGTAGATTGGTGAGGACGAGGTCAAGTTGGTTTCTCCCCTCACATTAGTTCGCTCACCACCTGCCACAGGCCCAGTCTGGCAGCTATGTCCTTCAGGACTCGGCCAGCTCGGTCAGTAGTGGTGCTACCGAGCCACTCTTGGTGATGGACATTGAAGTCCCCCACCCAGAGTACATTCTGTGCCCTTGCTACCCTCAGTGCTTCCTCCAAGTGGTGCTCAACATGGAGGAGGACTGATTCATCAGCTGAGGGAGGACAGAGGTGTTAATCAGCAGGAGATTTCCTGTTGTTGCTATTATTTTTACAGAGGGATGTATCGGCAATATTTCAAATGAATCCTATTTAATTTTAATTAAGAATAGGTGTACTGTGGTGTCTGTTTATTCCTTCACAACAGCATCTTGCCAGCTGCTCCAGCAAGACTACTTGCACTAAAACTGTATATAATATCTGTACCTCTTTAGCACAAATCAGCTCAAGCAGTTGGCTGTATTGATATTCAAATACAGCCTCTGCCACTAATAGTTGGGAAAACTGTCACTTTACACGCTACAGTGGGGTGGAATAATCTCCCAACCCTATTCTTTCAATGTATTTTTTTAAAAACAGTTACAATTATTTCTGAGAGCACTTCCACGGTCGGGGACAAGACTCTTGAAAATTTGGTGCTCAAGTTCATGCAAAGGCTTAATGGATAAGTACATTGCTTGGTGTGGTACTGAGCCATAAAGAGCAGGAAGGACTGAGCTTATATCCTGAATTAGCTGCTCGAAACCAGAGTGGTGGCTGAGGTGTTATAATTGGCCCAGGGTGGAGAAAATTGAGTCAAGATTCTAATTTCTATTCTGTGACACCTATAAAGTGAACTGTGGATGAAAACAGGAGTTGAGAATTCTCGTGCCCTCCACGGTCAATTAGCTTTCCAGCACTCACTGCCTGGGTTCATAAATGAGGAATTGCTGCTTCGTCAAGATGCTTGAGGCCCACTAGTGCCCACAGAAAGCTGCCCCAGCACAAATGAGCACCTTCAGGAATGGAGAAAATGGAGTAAAAAAAACATGAATTTACTCAAGGAAAAAACAATGTTCTATTCAACTACTGCTCAAAATTTATCTGTAAATTTGGAGCATCTCAAATGGGGAGCAATATTATTCTGATTGTGCCTTTGGATTGGAAAATTCAACAGCCACTCCATTATTTAAGAAGGGAGGGAGAAATCAGGTAACCACAGACCTGTCAGTTTAATATCAGTTGTGGGAAAGTCATTGGAATCTATTATCAGGGATAGGGTGACTGAGCATTTGAACAAGTATGAGCTGATCAAAGAGAGTCAGTATAGATTTGTGATGGGTCGGTCATGTCTAACTAATGCAGTTGAACTTTTTGAGGTCACTGGCATGGTGGATAGGAGAGTGTTTTTGGAGGTTATATATATCGACTTCCAGAAGGCATTTGATAACGTACCACACAAGAGCTTATTAAAAATGAGAACGCACAGAATTGGAGGTAACCTTGTGACATGGGTTGTTAATTGATTAGGAGGTAAGAGACAGACTTGGATGAAGAAATAGAGAGTTGTATATCCAAGTTTGTAAATGACTCTAAGTTAGGAGGCACAGTAATTTGTGCAGATGGGAGCAGGAAGTTACAAAGATGAAGTGAGTGAGCAGAACTGTAGCAGATGGAGTTCAATGTGGGGGAGTGTGAGGTCATCCACTTTGGATCCAAGGAAGACAATTTGGAAAAAATTCAAATTCAAAAACACCACCACCCATGGTTGCATGGCCGAACCCGCTCTTGCTAACTATTTACCAGAAAATATCAACACAGATTCAAATAATGTTTCATAACATAGCTCCCGGCTGGCACATAGAAAAGATGAGTACATTCCTGGAGGAGACTCAATGGTGTCAGTGGGTTGCGTTTGCTTTCACTTGATGCATTTGCAGCCAGTTGAGGAGCAAACATTCAATACAGTCAGGAGTTGGTTCAAAGCAAGGAGCTATTATAAGACAAAAGGGACAAGTACTTTATGTTTCCACCAAGAATGATATTCTCAATCAACTTGTGGGCCTTACCTAAGCCAAAAAACAGCCTTCTCCAATGCAGGAGCCTGGAGTATGGAACAACGGTTTGCACCCACAGTCCCCACTTCATAACTAACTTCCAATTTCAGCTGTCACATCACAAGAATAGTAAAAAAAATTCAGGCGAGTCAAATGTTCTTACATAGTTCCTAGCAGCAGGTTAAAAAGAGAAGCATGGGCAACGGCCTCGAATGAGAGTACCTAACTTCTTAGCTCAGAACTGGTGTGTGCCAAAGGAAACCGCTGTAAAGTTGGCAAATAATGTCACTAAATCCAATAAATAAAACTTTCATGTATTAACAATTGCTTAATACATGAGAATCGCAAAAAACTATCACTTTAGTCCATCAATCACACTGTAGCATTAAAATCTCAAAACAACATGGTGAGTTTATATGAAAATCTTAGTTCTCATTTATAATTTTCCATAAAATGTATTTTCTACAAATTGTTGTGAAGTGAACAGTTATAAAATGCTGAAGTCATAATACAAATCTTGGTAGATTTAATATTGATAGTTTCAAGGATATTTAAACAGGTTTTCTCAACAGCATATCGCAAACCATACGATAGAACACTGAATAGTAATTTTGTTAGTTAATTACATCAATTCTTCACAAGCCAAAAAAGTCTACATGCTCCTCCTTCGAACATGACTCTGCTTTTCCGCTGTATGGTTTCAAAGCTTTGTGTATTCTTTAGTATTTGTACTGGCACTGCCCCAAGAATCACAACCTTTAAGCTTGTTGCATCTTGGCTCATCAGAAAACCAGATAACTAGCAGCATTACCAAAATACTACATGGATGTGTTTGAATTTTTGAATTAAACACCAAAAACCACTTGTGCAAATGGTTGCACTTTAGTAACTGAAACAGGAATAACATAACCATTGTCTTGTCTAGTTTTAAGTTGTTATTGGCTGCTTTGGTACAGAAGGAGGCAAATGCCAGATGGTCTCACAGAAATCATGCTCCAGTCTAATTCGATACTTTGGAAGATTTATTGGAGTTTGCTTTGAAGGAGGAGCCAATCTACATAATTCAAACACAAACAAAACATTTGATTTGCTCAGAAAGGTATATGATTGACAGCTTTTTGAATTGAACAGACATTTATGCAAATTCTGCTTTGCTCCAGTTTCTGTTATCAGCTTGCTCCTTTTAAATTCTGAGTCAATCAAGGGCTTTCATACAGACAAGTGGCTTTCAGCAATCTTCAGAGTGATGTCTGAAACTTTCAAAGTGTTGGCTAGCCAGATACTCCCTTTGTTGGTAAGAATATAAAAAGAACTATATATGTATATAAAAGTTATTAGTAGTTTAGTACAGAATTGTGATCCATTTATTATTTTCCTTATACAAGGTGCAGCATAGTCTAACACCTATATTACTGTTATTTATTTGCTTGTTCATTTAATGTTCAATGAATTCTTTTGGCAGTTAATGCCTAAAATAAGGGTTACTACTGTGCCATTCTGCTGCTTCTCAAAGACTTAAGGAGGATCCAGTGAAGGCACAGAATAGAACCAGGAGATAAAGAAATCGGAAAAATAGTTCTTGTGTTCATTATCCTGGACATGCTATCAAACTTAGCCAAATATCAGAACAATTGCAAACACACTCAAGGGCATAGGGAGCATCAGAGAAATCTGAAACACAGAAGCCAAAAATATATAGAGTAAAAAAAAAGGTAAAAAGACCCAAAACATATAACTTCACTCATAATCTGTCAACTTTATGGGTTTTATCAGCAGTAGCGAACTGGATTGACATGCAGCTCCCTCTGCCAGCAGCGCTGATCTCCTCCTTCAGTCAGGACCTACAGTACTATGGGTTCCCAAGGCACTTCCCGACTGAAGAAACACAGCAACGTTGCTGCAAGCCGGCGATGCATGTCAATCCAGTCCGCTCCGACTGACAAAGCCTGTTATCTCCTCCCTTATCTGTGGCTCTATACTGGGATGAGCGCAGAATAATAGCTCAGCTTGGAGCAATTGACTAACTAGGCTTACAAATGCTGAGCCTAAGGTTGCCAGCACCTCTGTCCCCACAGTTGGCTGCCAACCAAAAAATTATTGGATCCCACTCCCAGAATACAGCAATGTCATTAGCATCCCTTTCCATAATGCCCCAGACACATTGGCTACCTCTAACATGATCACCCATCAATTCTCCTTGCTTCTACTTGCTGCTCAGTTCCTGCCTGCTGCCGCTTCTAATTTGTACCCTGATGTTGTCAACACCCATAGTTACAGAGATAGAGAGAAAGAGGCAAAAACAGAAATGTAAAAAGGGGATTAGAGAAAAAAAGGAATGGAAAAATGAAGAGGGGGAGAGACGATAGTAAAAGATAGACAAATGACTGTGGAGAAAGATACAGAAATGAAGGTGGAGAGAGGCACTAAAGTGCAAGAGAGAGAGACTGAAATGAAGGAGGTGAAAGTAATTTAGTGTGCATTTAAAATACAACTTTATCATCAAGACAAAGTTTCTGTTTCGCACCCAAGTTAGTTAAGTGCACCATTAATCAGATGCAGACCACTGTTCCAAAAGGATGGATACCAATGATTTACAATATATAATATTAATTTACAGCAAAAAACCACAATGAAGTGCTTACAGACCATAGCACATTACTTTTGTTATGAAATAACATTCTTAGTCCAATTACTCAATTTTCCGCAACTAAATTCCAGCTACTGTGTGTCGAGTTCAACTTTCTTTCGTTAAAAGGAAATTAATATAAATTAATAAATGAAGGCAAGAAATAATCAATTAGTTTTATTTTATTACCACTAATGCCACTGCCCTCATCTCTCACCGTACTCCCGTATTTTCTGTTGTTATCTAGTATTTTGCTTTAAGTTAACAGCTTTTTAAATACAAGTTGCATGTTGAATATGTTACTCCGCTGACTGAACCTTGTACAGATGCTCCATAAATACTTAAATCATTTCTCATATCTGTGGCGTGACCAGCCAAAAATTTATACCTGCAACATTAATCAGCTGGAATTTCCACTTCTGCACTCACCTGTCTGCAATTTTACTTTAACTGAAAAGTAAATGGGCAGCAAATCATGGGATGGTGAGTGCAGAGGTAGAAAACTCCAGCTGTCAATTCTGTAGATTTCAACCAGTAGTGTAACACAGCACCAATAGCTTCACTTACCATGTCTTCTTGTACTAAAAATTCTCCCAAATTAGTTTCCCCTAAAGAGCCACAATTATTCAGTTTTGTACCAATGTTTTCCAGAACCAACTATGATACAGAAAATAATTAAAATTGAGGAATGCAAAAAACATCAGAGCCATTTAAAAACCATTATCTGATCCCCAAGGTTGAATGATATCTTTAAATCATTCCATAGTATTAATTATTAGTACTATTCACAATATGTAGTTTAATTTTATATGGGGAAGTTATTTTATTTTTAGGTCTTTTTTGTAGCAGCATTGGTTATGCTGACCCTAACTGCCAGTTTGCTTGGGTCACTGATGCATGAGAAAGTCTACACTGGAATATTTTAATGACTCGAGTGTTATGTTCTCAAAGTTTATCAAGAAATAATCTGCAATCAAATACCAATAAATTCAACATCATATACATGTGTCATACGATTTTTTTTTGCAAAACTGGTAAAATAGTTAAAATACTACATTTAAAAAAATCGTGGTAGTAGTTTATGTAAATATGCAAATACCCCAGACACTTCAGTCTGAACTGTTCTGATTCACTTCTTGCAATTAGTAAAATGTATTCTGAGCACAGGAAAAAACTTTCCCTGATTGAAATTCAGCAATTCGAAGTCCATGAAGGTAAATTGATTGAATGGCCTTTTCTCATTCTGCTTTCTTATGATCAGAAAGCAGTAATATGAGCTGAATTTCAACGAAACGTTACACAGGCTTAGCTCCCACATCAAAACAAGAAGGTAACTGATTAATGCATCTAATCAATGTTATTAAACATCCTCTTGGAGTATTTTGCATAAGTTTTAAATAACAACAGTTGTATATATATTTTCAACTTTTACACTATTTCAGGTTAGAACACTGGCTTCCATTGAAAAAAGTACGTTCACGATCATGGGTGCAGTCATCCCTATTATTCAAAATGAACTCTCATCCATGTCCTTCAATATTCCCCAGATCAACAAATTTCATGCCAGAGCAGGGAGATTTACTTCAACCGCCTGTCTCTTTTATGCCATGTTTATGGTGCAAAACTGCCTCCATTTGAAGTCGTCCTCATAATGTTTTTCAGCACCCGATACTCTGGAATTTGTCCTGTTTAATTGTGAGGTGGATTTCAAAGCACCAGCAGCAATACTAAAAAAAATAATCCTTTAGTGTCACAACTTGGACCTTAATTTTCTGGCTGCAGATCTTCTCTGATGTCAAGAACATCTGCAGAAGCCAGTAATGAAGAAAATGCATGGCTGGGCTGTGCTTATGAGTAGAGTGCTCAGGCTGTCTATGACCAGAAAAAATGGTGGCATTTGGCACCCATTTAATAGATTCTGCAAAGCTGCATTTCCAGTAGCATAGGAGGAAGACAAACCTCAAGCTCGTACTTCGGACCACTCACGGTACTAATACCACTTCAATTTATATTACAACATTGTTGCCAAAGTCAAGTATATATGGCCTCGTAGGATGGCTAAAAGGGCATAATTCAGATCTTAGGGAGATGAAAGGAATAACCATGATGGGGAAAGGGGTGAAGGTGATCGGCAAAGGGGTGGAAGTGATTGGGAGGGGGGAGGCAATCGGGAGGGGGACAAATGGGCGCGGTTTGACACTCCTGCTCCTCCCAGCTCCACATTCAGTTAAGTATTTTTTTTAAAACATACCTTTTTGGTGGCAGGCTCACTGGAGACGGCTGCACATAGACTTGGTTATCGCAGCAGGCCCAGCGCCAGCTGTTTACGGGGCAGCCCAATTTCAGGAAGGGAGCCCTGAAACAGGCGTTAAGCCCCCTATTTGCAAAGGGCCCAACGCCCGTTGCAGGCACTGGTCCTGAACGCCTTTACTTCAGCCTTAACCAATATGGTAGGTGGCGAACATCCAGCATGGAATGTACACGCCATAAGTGTGCCGCCATATTGGACACTTAGGTGCCCATTTTACACCTGTAAAATGGGCGTGCGTTGACAATTTTCTAGGCCAATGTCTCCAAATTTGTATTATTACATTTGATAATGTAATCATGTGCAACTCCTGAAGTGAGAAGCAGAGTATTATTATGCTATTCCTGTAAAAATGAATTTAAGACATACACACTTTGTAAATGAATTACAACGGTTAAGTGGAACGATCATTTTGTGCTGTCTGTACTTTTGTGTCTCAGACCAGGTATACACTTAGGAGTAGATTTTCCTCTTTCTAAGCATATCGGGCACAGTGAATAAAGGAAAATCGAGCAAGGAGGAGAGCACATCCAAGAAAGCGCCCACCTAATTTTCAGTCCATTTAAATTAAAAGTTGGAAAACCGGACATGCAATCCTCCCCGTCCAATTTTCCTCTATTTGCTGTGACCAGGTGATCCAATACACCCAGGTAAAGGTACAGGAAAATCTGCCTTTTAAATACTTTGATATGAAATTTCCATTTATTAACACACTATAAATGAATATTAGTTTAATGTCTGACATACTTTAGAGCAAGATGAAGACAAATCTTTACTCCTTTGAATTTGGCTTCAAAAGCAACTTTTAACTTTGAACCTTTGATCTTGAAGAATTAATTCTCCTCCCCTGCAATTATGTAAGTACTATGTTGCTCAGATGTAAATGGTACTTTTTCCCCCAGAGATCAGCGATTAGAAACTGATGGAGACACCTACTGTAAATATGTAAAATAAGTAGATTGAAGATTTTATTTGTGAATGTTCAAAGTTTTAAAAAAATCTTTGTTCCAGCATTATGAATATTTACACACAATGAGTGAAACTCAGAAAGAACCTTAAGATTTTCATTTTTATTGAGAAGTCAAAGTGAAAGGCTGGGACCCAAAGTACAGGACACCACAAGGGCTGAAAGAGAGTAGAATGTGTATCAAATAAATCAAGTTTGGGCATACAATCTAGGCTGACACTTCAGTGTAGTATAAGGGGTGTTGCACAGTCAGAGATGCCGTCTTTTTCATGATACGTTAAACCAAGACCCCAAATACCCTCACGGATGGATGTAAAAGATCCCATGGTACTATTTGAAGAAGAGCTAGGGAGTTCTTCTCATGTCCTGGCTAATATGTATCCCTCAACCAGCATCGCTAAAACAGATTATCTGGTGAATTATTTTTTGCTAGTGAGACCTTGCGGTGCAAAATTTACTGCCGCTGAACTGACTAGAAGCTTAACTGGACCAACTATATCAACAAATGTGTCCACAAGAGCAGGGCAGAGGCTAGCTATTGTGCAATGAGTGGCTCACCTCTTAACCCTCTCAAAGCTCCTCCACCAACTACAAGGCTCAAGTCAGGAGTGTGATAGAATATTCAGCACTCACCTGGATGGGTGCAATTGCAACAACACACAACAAACTCAATGCCATCCAGGACAGAGCAGTCCATTTGACCGGCATCTCTGCCAATGACCTCAATATCCTTCCACCGCAGGCGCACAGTGGCTGCAGTATGTAGCATCTATGGGATGTACTGCAGCGATTTGCCATGGTTACTTTGACAGCACCTACTTTGCCCACCATCTCTACCACCACAAAGGACAAGAGTAGCAATGTCATGAGAAGATTATCACCTCAAAGTCACACACTATTCTGACTTGGAGACATGCCCCATTCCTTATCACTGGGTCAAAATCCTTGATTTCCCCACCCAATACTATTGTGGGCATGCCATCACCACAACCACTACAGTAATTCTCAGGGCAACTAATGGGGAATAAATGCCACCTAGCTAGTATCACCCACATTCTAGGAACAAAAAAAAAGTCTGTAATGTTGTTATGTTGCAATTTAAGAGCATTTATTCAGAAGGTATAATATATGCTCTTAAATTGCAACATAACAGCATAGGTGTCAGCTGTGGCTCGGTGGGTAACACTCTCGCCTCTGAGTTAGAAGGTTGTGGGTTCAAAGTCCCACTCCAGGGACTTAAGCACAAAATCCAGGCTGATACTCCAGTACTGCACTGTCGGAGGTGCCATCTTTCAGATGAGACATTAAAACCAAGGCCCCGTCTGCCCTCTCAGGTGGGCGTAAAAGATCCCGTGGCACTATTTCGAAGAGGAGCAGGAGAATGCTTCCCCAGTTATCCCTCAACTAGAACAGTTTATCTGGTCATTGTCACATTGCTGTTTGTGGGAGCTTGCTGTGTGCAAATTGGCTGCTGCGTTTCCTACTGTAAAAAAAAGTACTTAATTGGCTGTAAAGTGCTTTGGGACGTCCTGAGGTTGTGAAAGGTACTATGTAAATGCAAGTCTTTCTTTTATGTAAGAATCCAACAATGGAAAAAAAATTAACTACTTTTTTTTCATACTAAAGGCAGTTATTCTCCCCCTTGATTCACTGCACTACTCTTTGAATATTTCTGCTTGTCTGTTACACTAACATCCACTTTCTTATTTAATCACCTGGGCATTGTAAGCATTTATCGTTAGTAATAAATAGTTAAAAATAAGCACCAATGCAATGAAGACTGAAAGTCAAGATATGAAAATTAAATAATTGCAGTTCTTATAGGGGATACTAAGAATAATTTATAGCAAATAACAAACAAATATGCAGTCCAACCAAAGAATCTTGGTAGAAATTCAGGGAATGACAGAACTGTTTACAAGGATTTCTTCTCATCAGTATTCTAAAAATATGCAGAAATATGCCATAGGGAATAAACAAATTCTTTGGAGCACAAAAAGAGTGTCTAACAAAAACAGAAATACACAGAAAAGTGTTGGAGAAGACCAGTGGCACAGCATTACAGTACCAACATGTGGGCTCTACAAAGGGAAGGATTGCAAGGACTGGAAAATTACAAATTACCAACGAAAGTATTGTAAAATAACCCTGGAGCTACTGACCAATGCTAACATGAGGGATGTAGTTTTAGCTGTGCTGATGGCTCACCGATTTTATCCAGTGCAAGGCTGACCCATACAGATGCTTGGTTTAATCTTCCGTCTATGCTGAGTTAAGTTCATCTCAGCCACAGGGGTGTTGGGTGTTACAAATGACCTCAGTGCCCTGGGTAAGGGAAGGGAAAAAAGTGTTCCTGCTCCTCATCACTATCCAGTGACTTCTGAGAACAGACTCATGTGCATGTCATATAAAAGATTGGCCTTTTCTGCAATACTCACACAATTGAATAGGCTGCTGACATTCATTGTCAAGGCTCACATATGAATAATGGCAACTTGGGTGAAGTTCCAGCGGATGCCTAGTGTGAGTGTCGCTGTACCCCAGCAAGGAGTAAATGCCTTTAGGAGAGGAGGAGAGGGGAGATAATTGTACAAAAAAAACAATAAAAGATGAATGTGTGAATTATTTTGATCTAATTTAATAAACAGACTCTTTATTTGAAATATTTAATCCAGATGTTAGAATTATACAATCGCAATTGGCCAAATGGACAGCTTCATTAATATTTCATAAAAGACAATCTTCATCGCTTGCACAAACACCAGGTTCTTTGTCATGCAGAACAGCAATGCTTGAATGTTTAAACAGTTATAAATAATACAGAAATTTCAATGTGACATGATCATCCCTCATCCCTCTGCATCTATTCTACCTTTATGTAATGCTTATTATGTATTATGGGATGAAATTATGTACTGTCTCGCCATTAAATTATAAAAAATAAGTTTCTTGAGTAAAATCTAACCACATTTAAGGAAAATCAAGAAAATACTTACTGACTAAATAGAACAGACTTAGTGGTTAAAATCAGTTTTAAAACAATACAGTAATCTGCTAATGTATGGTGTATCACTGTCCCTCTGTCCCACCTCATGAAAATTATAACACATGAACAAATGATAAAATTCCTAGAAAACCACTAGTAAACAATTAATTATTTGTAAAACTTTCTTAGGCAGTCTTTTTTAAATATAAAACCTTTTCCCCATCTTTAATGTCTGTTTTTTTCTTATCTTCCTTAGCTCCCTCATGCAGGGCATGCACCATCTCTTGATCAAGATCATCAACAGATCACAACATCCAATCTGGCTCTTGATTTGGCTACTATAAAATGTGCAAAGGAAGGTTTGAGGTGATTTGTCCTCCCGTTTCCCTCCCTCCTCGCTGGGAATCACGAGAACTCTGGTGAGCACCTCTTTCTGCTGCTTAACTTGGCTGAAACCAAAACTGATTATGAGCAATGACAGACACAAACATGGCTCTTCCCACTGCACAATTGATATGCCAACTATACTTGGTGTTGTGATTCTTTTTAATGTCCTCATGGCTGAAAAATTAGGCACTCACTTGGAAGAATTAGTTGCTGGATAGTATGTGACATACGAAAGGAATGTAGATTGTTATCCAAAGAGTATTATAGCAGGTAAGTTGTCTTTTTGAAATCTTTCTTTGGCTTGAATTTAACTTCTGAAGCTGTCTATAACTGACAGTAGAACAATTTAAATAATGCTGAAATAGCAACTGATGGATCGAGGATAAAAATGAATTTGCAATTTGACAAGCAATTCAACTTGGTATGATCTTTTGTAGTTCGTAAATTACTCCCATTAAATTTAGATAGTTGGTGAAATTGTATTTGCCTAAAAAAACAAAATGAAAGGGGTGAAATTAGTTTTCGGCAGTAGCACAAAAGCGATAGCGAATCAGCCACCCGTTTTACATTCCACCCAATTTTCTTTTCCATGATGATGAAAGGACATCACCTCACCAAAGTGGCCATTCTTCATGTGCAAACCGCCTTGCACTACCACCGAATACCAATTTCACCCCCGAAATGTCTGGATTGTTTTATTATAGTAGCTAACATTTTGCATCTTGCTAACTTCTACAAAATAATAAATTTTCTATTAAAAGTAAAAGAAGAAAAATGACTTGATGTGACATTTTAGGTAGTACGCTATTTACACTTCATAGCAACTGAAAAGAAGTCCTGAATTCAGGTTTAATGCCTCTGTCACATAAAATGTAAAATAAGGCGCACAACAGATGAGATTTGCAATTCCAATTCATTTTTGTAATAGACCAATACGTATTCAAATTTGCTGTTAGAATCAAACTTAGTTTCAGACTCAAGCTTAGGGTGAAGAAAGTTTCTACCATCAAAAAGACTGTGCTGAGACTTGAGCCTGGAAACTACTGCTGGTTACGTTAGCGGATGAATGCTTAATATTTTCTAACATTCCTTTATCCACTATTTTAATGGAGGCATTAGTCCATTTAAAATAAAAGGGTTAACTCCTGCATTAAAGCAATAGACAGAGGAGTAGCTTACATGCATTATGGTTAGGTGAGGTTCGTCCACTAATATCTGCAACAGTAAGTTCTAAGATTTGATAACTGAGCCGAGAGGTACAATCTCTTCCTAATTCGGATAACAGCTTGCTTACAGAAATAAAATTGCTTGATTCAGAACAAGTACTGTATCACTGATTCTGTAAATACTGTAATAGTACAAGGATAGAACATTATGAATTTGCATTGGCATACACTGACAACTGATATCCAGTTTTGTCTAACCCGACTAAGTAAACAAGATCTGAGCTGCTGAAAACCATATCTTCCTTCTATTGAGTTATGAAAATGTGGGTAAAAGCTTTGTAAAATTATAGCATAATGAGAACAAGAAAAATAGGAAACAACCTTGAGGAGATTTTTTCTGAATAGGGCTCAGTAAAATTGTGTCCTTAAATTAAGAAAAAGAACAGAACTTGCTGGCACAAATATTACAATAATAGCCAGAAGCAATGCCGTCATCCAGGATATAAATTGTACCTCAAATGTCACTGTCAGTTCACACTGTGAGTTTGGACAACACAACATTCAAGTTACATGCCGGTGCGTCACTCTCGCAAATTTTGACCCCTGATGGCAAGAAGAGAGTATCTGTTAGAAATTTTACACTAACTAGTCAATCTCCCATGCATAGTACGAGAGTTAAGACCAAGGGCAGTTTGCAGGCAAAGCGGGCTTGGGGGACAGGGGATAAGTGAACAGGGGCAGAGAGAAGATTGTGGAGGCTACAAGAGGCCCGAAGGGAAAGGTGGAGCAGGATAAGGGGAGGGCAATGGTAAAGCAGGATGAAAGGTCAAAGGTAGAGCATGGTTAGAGGTTGGGTCAAGGGGAGAAGGTAGAGCATGGTTAGAAGGTGGAGGGTGAACATAGTTAGAGAAGGAAGAATAGGTTAGAAGTCAGAGGAAGGGACAGAATGCATGGGGTGGGTGGAGGGGGAAGTTAGAGCGCAGAGGAGAGTTAAGGACCTGGGTAAGGAGGGAGAGAATTAAAACCAACCAAAGGACACCAGAGCCCAGGGGAACTGGCTACACTGTACCAACCAGTGACACCTGTACAGTAAGCCCAGCCAGAGAGCACCTAGGGGGGGGGGGGGGGGGGGCGGAGGATGGGGGACGAAGGAGACAGACTGTAGGGGGAAGGGGTAGGGACTCAATACTAGTAAGAGGTTTTTGTGCAAAAAGTTAATAGAAAGCAGAAGACTCAATAATATGAGGAAATTCTTGAATCGAATCTTCCACTTGTGTTTCCTTTTCTCTACTGAACATGTCTGTAGCAAATGTTTAACCATTTGCCTGGGGCAGAGAGGATTATAGTTAGAATGGCCCAAAATGGCCGTGGACCTGCTGACTGGTGGGGGTGGAGAATGGGCCCTAAACCAGCTGACTGGGCAGTGCTGCTAGAAATCAACAGGGCTGCTAGAAATCAACAGGGCAGCAAACTTGAGGAAGTGACCGACAGGCAGAGAGATTTTGAAACTTCAGGGACAAAGCAGAGAGCCATGCTCGTTTAAAACAGCAAAGGGAAAAGCAGAGCAGGCCCGAAAAAAAGAGCCTCACTAGACCTCTGAAACAGCAGGGAGCGAGCCTAGATCTAGAGGGAACAAGCAATATCCAAGTCCTGTTCCCCCATTATCCCTGTGCTTGCTGACCTACATTGGCACCTGGTCTGGGAACGCCTCAATTTAAAAATTCTCATCCTTTTTTTCAAATCCCTGGCCTTACCCCTCCCTATCTTTGTACCTTCCTCCAGCCCTACATCCTCCGAGATCTCTGCGCCCCTCCAATTCTTGCCTCTTCCGCATCCTTGATTTTATTCACTCTACTATTTGTAGCCATGCTGTCAGCTGCCTAGGCTCTGAGCTCTGGAAATCCCTCCCTAAACCTCTCCACTTCTCTACCTTTCTCTCCTCCTTTGAGACGCTCCTTAAAACCTACCTCTTTACTGTTCTAATATCTCCTTATGTGGGTCAGTGTCAAATTTTGTTTGATAATCTTTCCTGTGAAGCACCTGGAGATGTTTTACTACGTTAAGGCACTATATAAATGCAAGTTGTTGTTGTATTAATATATACCAGAAGGTCAGAGAGAGGAAACATGGGCAAATTTTAAAAAACTTAAAAAAAGATAAAGCTCCATGCAAAACCTTTAGCAAACTATGACTACCCTGCAAAGTAATCACTTCATGTATTTTATATCACTAAAATCATGAATGTGACATGGCAGGTAAGGTGTGATATCTCTAACATTAAAGCTCCTACCATATCACCACCTGGTGGCACAGCCAAGATTTACGGCAACGTAGACATCTACCCGTAGAGGTTTATGTAGGACTTATGAATGAAACATGCGACACATACCAAATTTAATATATTATAAATAGATGGGTAGGATCCCACCGCTGTCAAATCCCATGTTAAAAGTTGAAAAGATTTTACTTAGAGAAGATCGTATATCGTACATTCCATGCTCCTTTAAAAATACAATGCTTCACTGTAAAGAAAGCTTGGGGCAGTAACAGCCCACATTATTTTTGTGCAGTGCTGCTCCCCCTGGTCCCACAAAAATAGGTTGAATTGTACCGTTTTGGGGCCTCATCTGCTGTACCCCCAAAAAAACTGGTCAGAGTGTGCACACGGCTTTTGAAAACCGATAGGGTTACTGAACAATGTCAGTTTTGCTTTACAATAGCAAACAGGATCCGAATACGATTGCTAAGTACTGGCAGATGGAGCTGGAAGGTACATTCAAGAATCCCAGGCTATTTAACAGCAGATGTGCAGTCACCACACTTTGGCTCCAACCATTCACAAAGTGTGCAACCCTGCCCTATCTCTAAAACAAAACAAAATGGAACGCTCCTTCTTAACTGGAGTAGTCAGGTAGATTAGCAGCTTCTGATTTGGAATCGATATTTGTACCAAATTTCAAGGCAGGTGGTGCTTTTACTTAGGGATACCAGTGGACATAAGTGTACTTAAGATAGAAGGAGCCAAAGGAAGTATTCTTTGAACCATACCAGACATTCTGACTTTACTTGGTCTTTACCATCACAGAAAATAATTGGGTAGAGCCACTTGGCACTCATGTTGAATAAGTCAACAGCTGATACCGAAGAGCACATCTCTTAACTGTTGTAGATGATATTATGATTGTCTCCTGGGAAGAGGGCATAATCATTCCAGCTGGGCAGAGCATAGGATTAATTCTTGTAGTAAACTCAACAAATACAGCACTTAATTCCACAAACGGACTATAGATCAATTTGATCTCTGATTAAAAGTGTGCATAGAACCACAGGTGACACTTATGAAGGATAGTGTATTAAATGTCAGCAAAGCTGTGCATAGGACCACAGTTGAGCTTCATGAAGGATAGTGTAATGACTGTCAGTACTGACTGGCTGCAACTATTGCATTCTTCAGAATCATTACTTCCTGAACTCCAATGACAACAGAAGTAAAAGAGACATTGGAATTCTGCTTGATGTTCCTCCAGAATCTTTAGTGAATAGTACATTAAAGCTGAGCTGTTTTACAGACCTTCATGTTACATAAATCATTTATAATTTCAACCAAGACATTGCAGTGAGAAGCAGTGCATTGGTGCTGCTTGTTGGTGCTCCAAAACATTGGTGCTAACAAAGAACAATAAGATGCAATTGTGTACCTGCATGAGATGAGTCCACAATATTGGCTGCAAAATCAGGATTTGGCTTGTTACCAGAAAGGGAGCAAAATTTTTTAAAACACTTCTTAAAAAAAAAACTTAGCAGGTCACTGCCATGCACCTTCTAACTGCTGGTTCACAAATAGTATTGGCAGAGGCCAAGGAGCAGGTTGCCTGCCCGCCAAACTGGGGATGGTTGTAGGCATGGAAAGACCTAAAAGTTAAGGGGCAAAAAATAAAACCTGGAAGCTCTCCCAAATCAATGCTTATAATAAGATGGAGGATGTGCTGTTTTATAAGAGCATTATACTATACAACACACAATGTATTATTCTGCTCCCAACGTGCAGCTGTATGTTCCTGCACAGTTCAATGAGCTTCAGCTGTACATTATAATGTCTTTCTTTAAATAAAATGTAATTCCTGTAGCCAATTAGCAAGTATTTTCTGTGCCTGCGCAGGTTTATTAGAGACTGACTGATCTTGGTCGATGTTCAAGTTAGTTAAAGGTCAGACTGGTTTATTTTTTAACTTTTTTTTAAAAAAGTGTGACACATAAATTTGCATGTGTGCCCGTGGAAGCGATGGACACAGGCACACATTAGAAGCAACATTTTCACATAATAGCAGATTTCCTGTGGTTTTCTCACGGCGAGTCAGAGGATATACTGTTTTATCACATGTAACATATGATAGATTATAAAGGACACTGATTTATGGTGATTGAATAGCGCAAATTGTGTTTTTACAACAGAATATTGTGGGGAAGTTAGTGGTGTTTTCATTCTGATCCGGAATGGGACCAGAGTCCTAGCTGCCGTGGCAGGATTTGAACTCATAACTCCAGAATATTAGTCCAGTAACATAATCACCCGAGGTTATGTTAAATTTGTATCGGACCTTGGTTAGACCACATTTGGAATACTGTGAACAGTTCTGATCTCCATATTAAAAACAGATATAGAGGCATAGAAGGTGCAAAAAAGATTTACAAGGATGATACCAGAACTGAGAGGTTATATCTATCAGGAAAGATTGAGATGTGGCTCTTTTCTCTAGAAAAAAGACTGGAGGGGTAACCGGATAGAGGTTTTTAAGATTATCAAAGGGTTTGATAGGGTAGACGTAGAGATGTAGAAGATGTTTCCATTTGCGGGGGAGACCAGAACTAGGGGCCATAAATATAAGATAGTCACCAATAAATGCAAAAGGGAATTCAGGAGAAACGTATTTACCCAGAGAAAGATTAGAATGTGGAACTTACTTCCAAATGGAGTGGTTGAGGCGACTAGCATAGATGCATTTAAGGGGAAGCTACATAAACACATGAGGGAGAAAGAAATAGAAGGATATGCTGTTAGGATTAGATGAAATAGGGAGGGAGGAGGCTCATGTGGAGCTGAAACACTGGCATGGACCTGTTGGGCCAAATGGTCTGTTTCTGTGCTGTACATTCTTTGTAATTCTATGTAAGATGCTTGAATTCCACGATTATGTGCATATTTGTTACAGTCTGATCAGTTTACTCATAAGTGATGAATTAACAACCAAGGGAACATTAGAATTGCAGCAAAATGCTACTTAATATCGAAAGCATGAAATGTAAGGAACGATAATTCTACAAATAACAACTTGTGCTTCAGGCATTATATAATAGTCTTCTTAAATGTAGAATATTTCAGTACTTTTTGAATCACTACAAATTTAATGAATTTATTAAATTAAGGAATTTTATACAAGAAATACAACTAAATATTTTTTTCTGACAAGATTATAAATATATACCTGGTATCACAGCGGCACAAGATATCTAAATCGTAGAATAATTCAATGCAATTTTCCCCCTGGAATTGTTGACATGTGGGATCTTCTGTCTCTACTTGGCTGTCTGGGTGAGGTGCAGAGGTAGAATGGGAGATGAGAAGAGATGCACTGTTACTGCACATCTAAAAATAGATTAATTTATGACTATCTTTGACTGTGGTCTAGAACCAGGTTGTCTTCCAAAAATCTTTCATACAAATAGCACATGATATTGAATATAAATTAATAAATGTAACCTACATATTTAGAAGTGCATAAGGTGGTGGTGATGAGGTGCATACTTGATGTTCACAAACAGTACTTCCTGTAACACATTTTATGTCAGCATTAATAATGGCAGCACTGTCCTGGAAAATGTTCCCCAGTCTACCCT
Source organism: Heptranchias perlo (assembly GCF_035084215.1). NCBI lineage: Eukaryota > Metazoa > Chordata > Chondrichthyes > Hexanchiformes > Hexanchidae > Heptranchias > Heptranchias perlo. The sequence continues at coordinate 6,740,776 of NC_090347.1, read as the reverse complement.
CGCGTGAACGTAAAAGAGCTCTTGGCACTTTTTTGAAGAGGAGCAAGGGAGTTCTCCCCAATGTCCTGGCCAGTATTTATCTTGCAACCAACATCACTAAAACAGATTATCTGGTCATTATCTCATTGCTGTTTGTGGGATCTTGCTGTGAGCAGATTGGGTTATGCATTTCCAACATTACAACAAATGACTATACTTCAAAAGTACTTAATTGGCTGTAAAGCGCTTTGGGATGTCCTGAGGTTGTGAAAGGCGTTATAGAAATGCAAGTCTGTCTTTCTTTTCTTTCAATGCAGCTGAACCGCTCTCCCCTACCCATCTCTGCTAAATTCTGGATATGTAACTCGAATTGGTGCATCTTGCATACTATCTTACTATGTATTCTCAACCTTAAAATGGTATGGGATACAAATTAAATAAAGGCCACTTATGTAAAAATTTCACAGAGTAATGGACAGTTGTGGAATTCAATCCCTAAAGCAGATCAGAGTTAAATGCTTGGCTCAAAGAGTGGTGTGGGAGGAAGGGGTTTCAATTCATGAGGCAATGGCACCATTACTGGGGAAAGAGGGAGCTGTTCCGATGGGACAGAGTCCACTTAAACTGGGCTCGGACCAGTGCCCTGGCGAATTGAATAACTAAGGCTGTAGATAGGGCTTTAAACTAAAAAGGGGGGGGCGGGGGGGAGGAGTCAGGTGAGGAGAAATTTAGAAATCTAATGGGAAAAGTTAAGACTATAGAACAGTGTAGTGACTTGGGAAAAGATAAGCAGAGTGTGGCAGGAAGGGGCAGAAAGTTTACCAATAATAGTGCAACAAGTAAGGTCAAAGCAGGAAAAAATGGTAATAAGTCAAAATTAAAAGCTCTTTATCTGAATGCACGGAGCATTTGTAATAAGATAGATGAATTAATTGCACAAATAGAGATAACTGGGTTTGATCTAATAGCCATTGCAGAGACATGGTTGCAAAATGACCAAGGTTGGGAACTAAATACTCTACATTTAGAAAAGACAGGCAGAATGGAAAAGGAGGGAGTATAGCCCTAATGATAAAGGATGCCCTAAGGACAGTAATGAGAAAGGATCTTGGCTCAGAGGATCAGGAAGTAGAATCAATATGGGTGGAAATAAGAAATAACAAGGGGCAGAAACACTGGTGGGAGTAGTTTATAGGCCCCCTAATAGCAGCTATACCATTGGACAGAGTATTAATCATGAAATAATAGGAGCTTGTAACAAAGGTAATGCAGCAATCATGGGGGACTTCAATCTACATATAGACTGGGCAAATCAAATTGGCAAAGGTAGTCTGGAGGACGAGTTCATGGAATGTATTCAAAACGGTTTCCTAGAGCAATACATCATAGAACCAACCAGGGAACAGGCTATTTTAGATCTTGTATTGTGTAATGAGACAGGGTTAATTAGTAATCTCACAGTAAAAGAACCTCTGGGGAAGAGCGATCATAATATGACAGAACTTCACACCGAGTTTGAAAGTAACATACTTAAGTCAGAAACTAGAGTCTTAATCTTAAATAAAGCCAATTACATAGGTATGAGGGGTGAGTTGTCAAAGGTAGATTGGGAAATAAAATTAAAGGGTTTGACAGTTGAAAAGCAATGGCAAACATTTAAAGAAATATTTCAATATTCTCAACAAATATACATTCCATTGAGAAATAAAAACTCCACAGGAAGAGTGATCCACCTGTGACTAACCTGCCACGATCCCACACACACGATCGGCCGACTCTCTCCCCATGTCCGACTCCCCCCCCCCACCCCCGCACTGCAGTCTCCGAACCCCCATCCCATGGTTTCCGACCCCCCACCCACACAACTGAGCCTCTGATGACCCCCCAGATGCCCTCCCCCTCCCGCCCAATCTAAGACTTACCTGGCTGTTCTCCTGTCCAACTGACAGCCAGCCAGTCAGTCTGGCTAGCCTGTTGGGCGGGAAACCTACAAAAAAAATGAAAGATGTCCTTACGTCAAAATTGTACGGACATCCGAGAAACCCGTACTTCCAGGTTTCCCCAACAGGAGTTCCCCGCCCTCTTCCCGGCTCCCTGTTAAAATTTATCCCCACGTGTCCAAGTCCCAGCTTTTAATTTTAACGTTCCCCGATTACAACTTCAACAGCCCCTTCCTCTAGCTCCACAAATTTCTGTATAGCTCCACAAATTAGATCAGTGACACTCCTCAGCTGCCCTGCCACAAAGATTACATGAATGCTAGGAATCCTTTTCTCTTCCCAGACAACTCAGCAGAAATGATCAAAGCTGTACCTCTAAGGAAGGCTAAAATGAGAGAGCAATTTAGCTGCAAGTTTAACATAGCTATTATAATTACTGGCCACCCCTCTGACCATTAGATTTTATTGGTGGAATTGCTAGTGGTCAGCAACAATTAGCAAACTAAAAATAAATGCTGTAAAATTCAATGCACACATTGCACTTTCATGCAGTTTATGAACTGAAAACCAAGTTCTGATCATCAGTAGTGGCGTAATAATTTTTTTAATGAAAGTGGAGTAACACTCTTGGTACCCGGACTAACGTTTCAAATTTGGCCAGGATCAGGCTCAATGTGATATCAGATAGTTTGCTGACACTGTCTCATACATTTAGAATGGGCATTTGGGTAAGGTAGCAGAAGGGCTGTCAGGACCTGTGGCACATTACCCCAGTAAGAATTGATGCCTTCAGGAGAGAAGGGGACAAAATTAGAACGGTGGTGGGAAAAAAAAATGTAAACTTTCATGTGAAACAGGAAATAACAACATAAAATAAATGGGAAGTCATTTTAAGAACTAGTGCCAAATTTGATGACCATTTATAGTGTGATGGCCGACATGAGTTTGTTATTATACACAAAACTCAAATTCTGTGAGCCAGACATTGTCTAGTTAAAAATCATTGACATGTTCTTCCGACTTAGGAAAAAAGATTATTTAATGTTCAGTCTCCTTTACAGCATTTTAATGCTACTGTGCTCAATATCAACAAAACCGAACATACCACTTGGATGTTTTTCCATTTTACACACTTATCAGTCCCTTCCAAGTCACACACATCCTGTGGCCAATAGGGCGGGTCAGATGGCCTGCTCCCAAGCTACTGCTAATGTTACCCTTTGTCAACTACCAAGACAGACACGGAGAATCAACATTTCCAAACAAACCTTTTCTCCTCCATTCTCCCACCTCCGGCCGCTCGCTGCCTCCACAAAGCAGTCTATGAGGCTGGAATCTCAGTGGAGTAGAGGACAAGCCTGCACCCCTGTAGTCTGTGAAATCTGTCGTATTGTGCTTTGGTACCTCATTTGGATATTATGGTTATGTAAATGCCTTTCACTCTGCCTGTTCTCTCTATTTAAATATTTGATAATAGATAAATGAGACAGAGAGCAAACAGGTTCAGCAAAACCAACAACCACTGACTCTTTGGCAATGCTTTGCAGGCTAGTTTTAAGCGAAGGAAATACAGTAAGTCAACATGTGGCAATACTTCCTTCACAGAAATGTTTATTCAATTCAATGTGATTACTTAATAATTTAACATGGATTTCAAGAGATGTCACATGAATATTTTTAAAATTAAAGCAATTATCTGTATAAAACCATACTCACAACGTAATAGAATTTATTACCTAATCTCCCTCTATGGTCTTTTGGGAACTGTAACATTGCATTATGATTACAACTAGAAGCGATCAGGTATACTTTCAAATTGCTGCTGTAACTACACAAACATGCGGTCGTACTAAAACCTTCTGTGCATTTATTTACACAGAGTTAATCCCTTTATTTTAAATGGGTTAAAACCTGCATTAAAATTGCAGCGGTATTTAGTACAGCAAGTTAAATGTATGTACAGAAACAGCATTGGTTGAAAAACATATCCCAATATTTGTCAAACACCATAGCTGAGACTCATAGTTTCACTGTGAAATTTGATTTGCTGGAATATGAGAATAGGAAAACTTGGCGGATTCCCATAATTTCTGTATGTGTTTTGCAATGGAATGACAACAGTATAATTCCTAATTTAAGTTACTCAATAGTAAATTATTTTTATTTCAATTGAGAAATAAAGCAGGAAGATGATAAAGAGCCCTGACAAGCTAAACTAATGTCAAGCACTTAATTCCTGGAATAGAAAGGACTGGGTATGAATTCCGTAGAGAGCCAGAGAAATTTAGGGAGAGAATTCCAGAGCCCTCCTCGATAGCTGAAGGCATGGCCGCCAACGGTGGGACGAAGGAAGGGGGCACGGACAAGAGGCCAGAGTCAGAGGAACGCAGGGGGAGGGGAGTGTCGTAGGGCTGGAAGAGGTTACTGAGATTGGGAGGAAACCATGAACGTGTTTAAACACGAGGATCAGAATTTTAAATTGGAGACTTTGGGAGATCAGGGGCTAATGTAGGTTAGCAAGGACAGGGGCTTGGTGAGTGAGGCAGTGTGAGATAGGATGCAGGCAGCTGAGTTTTGGATGAGCAGAAGTTTGCGGAGGATGGATGATAGGAGCCCAGTCACAACATTTGAATAGTCAAATCTGGAGGTGACAAAAGCATGGATAAAGATTTCAGAGTAGATGACGAGGCAGGAGCGGAGGCAGTTTAATGTTACAGAGGTGATAGTCTTTGTGATGGAAAGGATATGGGGCTGAAAGCTCTGGGTCAAATAGAAAACCAATCTTGCCAGCAGTTTGGTTCAAGCGGAGAGGGGGATGAAATCGATTGCAAGAGTACGGAGTATGTAGCTGGAGCCGAAGATGATGACTTCAGACTTCCCTCTGTTTAACTGGAGGAAATTGCGGCTTATCCAAGACTGCATGTTGGACAAGCAGTCTGACAATGCAGAGGCAGTGGAGGTGTCAAGACAAGTGGTGGAAAGGTAGAGCTGGGTGTTGTAAGCGTAAATATGGAAGCTGACCCCATGTCTTCGAATGATGTTGCCAAGGTGCAGCATATAGATGAGCAAGAGGAGGGGACCAAGGATAGATCCATAGGAAACTCTAAAGGTAACGGTGCAGGGTGCAAAGAGAAGCCATTGTTAGAGATGCTCTGGCTATGATTGGATAGATAAGAGTGGAACCAAGTGGGGGCAGTCCCACCGAGCTGGACAACGGAGGAGAGGTACTGGGAGGAGGATAGTGTGGTCAACCGTGTCAAAGGTTGCAGAGGGGTCAAGGAGGGAGAGTGCACCACGCTAACAGTCACAGAGGATGTCATTTGTGACTTTGATTAGGGCCCGTTCAGTGGTGTGGCGGCGGGGCAGGGGAACCTGATTGGAGAGGTTCAAATCAGGAGTTGCGGGAAGGATGGGCACGGATTTGGAGGCAACGTGTTCAAGGACTTTAGAGAGGAAAGGGAGGTGGGGCGGTAGTTTGCAAGGACAGAAGGGTTCAAAGTTCTTTCAATCACAACTTTCCTCTATGTTAAGGCACAACATCCTGTGGCAATTCACACAATTTCACCTTACGGCACAACTTCCCATCAGTTTCACCATTTACCACTCACTAGAACTTCAATTTGTTTTAAAGTGCCAGTGGACTGTTTCTCTCCATCTACCTAACACTGAAAAAAGTTTCCAGCTGGTACAATAACAGTTGGCCTTAGAGTTGGCAGATGCTCTGCTCACTGGCATCATTTAAAATTAAAGTCAATTAAAGTGCCAGTGAGTGGAGCAGAGGTGAGTGCCTGGTGACTGTAAGACAAGCCTTTACAGCAACCAGTTGGTCTTACAGGCTTATCATAGATTTAGCTCTGTTCCATCCACTGGAACTTTAAATCAGACTCTAATTTTAAATACTACTGGTGAGGGAAGTGCCCACTGACTGTATGACCGGCTGTTACCATATCAGTAAGAAACTTCTTTATTGCTTGGCAGGCACAGAAAAGTATAACACAGCCAGTGAGGTGAGAGTCTGACTGGGTCTGTCACACACACCTGCAAGAAAAGTATCATCCACAACTACCCACAATTTGTGCTGTTTACCTACATGACAACAGTCACTGCACTTTAAAAGTAATTCATTGTATGTGAAGCACTTCTGAGATGCTTCTGAAAGATGTGATAAAGTGCTATATAATGTTCTTCTCTTATTTCCTATAACTACCGAACTACTTAGCTCCATTAGTCCTGCCTTTTAAAACTGAATCTCGGCATAGGCATATCAGTAACTCCTGATTTACCTCATCTCTTTTAGGGATCATCTGCTTGACTAGTCAGTCTGCAGAACACAGATGTATCAAGCAAGTGACAAGTACAATGTTTGCACAGGGCAACACTTTCATCATTTTCCCTCTGGAAAGGAAGCATTAGCTGCACTGAATGCAGAGCTTTCAACAGTGGCAGGATTCCATTGAGTTCAGAGCATCATAGATGGCACCTATAAAAGAATCAGGACTCCTCATATCAACCCCATGGCCGACATGAACAGAAAAATGTTTACACTCAATAAACATTCAAATAGTATCAGACCACAGAAATATTGTGCAAATTAATGACCTTTATCCAGGAAGCAGCCGTACTCAGTGGTAATCCACAGTGCTCACATTAGGAGAAGAATGTGACACATCGAATGGATGGCTTGCAGGCCGCTACCCCCACTGAGAAACCGAACAGCAAAGGAGCACCTCATACAAGAACCAGGAGCAACTGCTTGGTATTGTCCAGCAGCCTGCTACATCTGCAAGACAAGTGTCCCGTGCAAGCATGGAACAATGAATATGTGCAAAAGGGCAGTGGTTGTTTGTAAGGTAGAAGTTTCTAAATTATATGTATGCTATGCTTGATGGGTCCGACAGGAAGTGTGTTACAGTGAGTGCACTTATCTTCACCTTCCTCCTGATAACAGCAAATGATTTCCTCATTTACAGCTACATATGAGCCCTGCATTAATTCAGTTAACAAGCTCCTTCCAGGCAGCTTGCACTTGAGTTTTTATTGGAAGGTAGTCATCAGCTTAAATAGGCCCACCAACCTTTGGTTCAACTCCTGCAGCAGGACCTCCAACTCTTATAGAATCATAGGATCATACAGCACAGAAGGCCATTCGGCCCATCGTGCCTGTGCCAGCTCTTTGAAAGAGCTATCCAATTAGTCCCACTGTGCGGTTCTATCCCCGTAGCCCTTTTGAAAGTTTTTTTTTTATTCGTTCATGGGATGGGGTGTCATTGGCAAGGCCAGCATTTATTGCCCATCCCTAATTGCCCTTGAGAAGGTGGTGGTGAGCCGCCTTCTTGAAGCGCTGCAGTCCGTGTGGTGAAGATTCTCCCACAGTGCTGTTAGGAAGGGAGTTCCAGGATTTTGACCCAGCGACGATGAAGGAACGGCGATATATTTCCAAGTCAGGATGGTGTGTTCAAGTTCAAGTTACTATTGAATCTGCAGTGCATTCATTAAAAACTCGCTGCGTAAAAAAAATTCTCCTCATCTCCTCTCTAGTTCTTTTATCAATTACCTTAAATCTGTGTCCTCTAGTTACTGACCCTCCTGCCAGTGGAAACAGTTTCTCCCTATTTACTATATCAAAACCCCATATAATTTTGAACACCTCTATCAAATCTCCCATTAAGTGTCTCTGTTCGAAAGAGAATAATCCCAACTTCTCTAGTCTCTCCACATAACTGAAGTCCCTCATTCTCTGCACCCTCTCTTCAGTATTATATTTCTCCTTTGTGCCATTCAGAATATTACTTGGGTTTTCTGCAACTCTACAATCTCTCCTTTAACAATGATTTGCAGCCCTTTAAGAGCTGCTGCTTTGCTGGATTTTACACCCACCCCTTCCCAGCCAACTATGCTACAAGTCAAGCACTCTCCGCATGTTTTCATGTGCCAATGGTCTATTCAAATAAGGGGGAGGCTATAGAATCATAGAATCATAGAAGTTACAACATGGAAACAGGCCCTTTGGCCCAACATGTCCATGTCGCCCAGTTTATACCACTAAGCTAGTCCCAATTTCCTGCACTTGGCCCATATCCCTCTATACCCATCTTACCCATGTAACTGTCCAAATGCTTTTTAAAAGACAAAATTGTATCCGCCTCTACTACTGCCTCTGGCAGCTCGTTCCAGACACTCACCACCCTTTGAGTGAAAAAATTGCCCCTCTGGACCCTTTTGTATCTCTCCCCTCTCACCTTAAATCTATGCCCCCTCATTATAGACTCCCCTACCTTTGGGAAAAGATTTTGACTATCGACCTTATCTATGCCCCTCATTATTTTATAGACTTCTATAAGATCACCCCTTAACCTCCTACTCTCCAGGGAAAAAAGTCCCAGTCTGTCTAACCTCTCCCTATAAGTCAAACCATCAAGTCCCGGTAGCATCCTAGTAAATCTTTTCTGCACTCTTTCTAGTTTAATAACATCCTTTCTATAATAGGGTGACCAGAACTGTACACAGTACTCCAAGTGTGGCCTCACCAATGCCCTGTACAACTTCAACAAGACATCCCAACTCCTGCATTCAATGTTCTGACCAATGAAACCAAGCATGCCGAATGCCTTCTTCACCACCCTATCCACCTGTGACTCCACTTTCAAGGAGCTATGAACCTGTACTCCTAGATCTCTTTGTTCTATAACTCTCCCCAACGCCCTACCATTAACGGAGTAGGTCCTGGCCCGATTCGATCTACCAAAATGCACCACCTCACATTTATCTAAATTAAACTCCATCTGCCATTCATCGGCCCACTGGCCCAATTGATCAAGATCCCGTTGCAATCCTAGATAACCTTCTTCACTGTCCACAATGCCACCAATCTTGGTGTCATCTGCAAACTTACTAACCATGCCTCCTAAATTCTCATCCAAATCATTAATATAAATAACAAATAACAGCGGACCCAGCACCGATCCCGGAGGCACACCGCTGGACACAGGCATCCAGTTTGAAAAACAACCCTCTACAACCACCCTCTGTCTTCTGTCGTCAAGCCAATTTTGTATCCAATTGGCTACCTCACCTTGGATCCCATGAGATTTAACCTTATGCAACAACCTACCATGGTGGTAGTGGTTGTTGGAGGCCAATCATCTCAGCCCCAGGGCATTGCTGCAGGAGTTCCTCAGGGCAGTGTCCTAGGCCCAACCATCTTCAGCTGCTTCATCAATGACCTTCCCTCCATCATAAGGTCAGAAATGGGGATGTTCGCTGATGACTGCACAGTGTTCAGTTCCATTTGCAACCCCTCAAATAATGAAGCAGTCCGAGCCTGCATGCAGCAAGACCTGGACAACATCCAGGCTTGGGCTGATAAGTGGCAAGTAACATTCGCGCCAGATAAGTGCCAGGCAATGACCATCTCCAACAAGAGAGAGTCTAACCACCTCCCCTTGACATTCAACGGCATTACCATCGCCGAATCCCCCACCATCAACATCCTGGGGGTCACCATTGACCAGAAACTTAACTGGACCAGCCATATAAATACTGTGGCTACGAGAGCAGGTCAGAGGCTGGGTATTCTGCGGCGAGTGACTCACCTCCTGACTCCCCAAAGCCTTTCCACCATCTACAAGGCACAAGTCAGGAGTGTGATGGAATACTCTCCACTTGCCTGGATGAGTGCAGCTCCAACAACACTCAAGAAGCTCGACACCATCCAAGATAAAGCAGCCCGCTTGATTGGCACCCCATCCACCACCCTAAACATTCACTCCCTTCACCACCGGCGCACTGTGGATGCAGTGTGCACCATCCACAGGATGCACTGCAGCAACTCGCCAAGGCTTCTTCGACAGCACCTCCCAAACCCGCGACCTCTACCACCTAGAACGACAAGGGCAGCAGGCGCATGGGAACAACACAACCTGCACGTTCCCCTCCAAGTCACACACCATCCCGACTTGGAAATATATCGCCGTTCCTTCATTGTCGCTGGGTCAAAATCCTGGAACTCCCTTCCTAACAGCACTGTAGGAGAACCGTCACCACACGGACTGCAGCGGTTCAAGAAGGCAGCTCACCACCACCTTCTCGAGGGCAATTAGGGATGGGCAATAAATGCCGGCCTTGCCAGCGACGCCCACATCCCGTGAACGAATAAAAAAAAAAAATGCGGTACCTTGTCAAAGGCTTTGCTGAAGTCCATGTAGACCACGTCCACTGCACAGCCCTCATCTATCTTCTTGGTTGCCCCTTCAAAAAACTCAATCAAATTCGTGAGACGTGATTTTCCTCTCACAAAACCATGCTGACTGTTCCTAATTAGTCCCTGCCTCTCCAAATGCCTGTAGATCCTGTCCCTCAGAATACCCTCTAACAACTTACCCACTACAGATGTCAGGCTCACCGGTCTGTAGTTCCCAGGCTTTTCCCTGCCGCCCTTCTTAAACAAAGGCACAACATTTGCTACCCTCCAATCTTCAGGCACCTCACCTGTAGCTGTCGATGATTCAAATATCTCTGCTAGGGGACCCGCAATTTCCTCCCTAACCTCCCATAACGTCCTGGGATACATTTCATCAGGTCCCGGAGATTTATCTACCTTGATGCGCGTTAAGACTTCCAGCACCTCCCTCTCTGTAATATGTACGCTCCTCAAGACATCACTATTTATTTCCCCAAGTTCCCTAACATCCATACCTTTCTCAACCGTAAATACCGATGTGAAATATTCATTCAGGATCTCACCCGTCTCTTGTGGTTCCGCACATAGATGACCTTGTTGATCCTTAAGAGGCCCTACTCTCTCCCTCGTTACTCTTTTGCCCTTTATGTATTTGTAGAAGCTCTTTGGATTCACCTTTGCCTTATCTGCCAAAGCAATCTCATGTCCCCTTTTTGCCCTCCTGATTTCTCTCTTAACTCTACTCCGGCAATCTCTATACTCTTCAAGGGATCCACTTGATCCCAGCTGCCTATGCATGTCATATGCCTCCTTCTTTTTGACTAGGGCCTCAATCTCCCGAGTCATCCAAGGTTCCCTACTTCTACCAGCCTTGCCCTTCACTTTATAAGGAATGTGCTTACCCTGAACCCTGGTTAACACACTTTTGAAAGCCTCCCACTTACCAGACGTCCCTTTGCCTGCCAACAGACTCTCCCAATCAACTTCTGAAAGTTCCAGTCTAATACCATCAAAATTGGCCTTTCCCCAATTCAGAATTTTAACTTTTGGGCCAGACCTATCCTTCTCCATAGCTATCTTAAAACTAATGGAATTATGATCACTGGTCCCAAAGTGATCCCTCACTAACACTAGCTATAGCTTTAGAAAATTTCATTACGCTGGCCCTGAGCAGGCACGGACTTGCATCATGGGTCAATGCAACCCCAATTTCACTATTCTCACAAAATCAGGGCTTTTCTATTTGTTTTAAATCATGCCCACAGTGCCACTGTGACTTGGTTATGGCTGTCTTCTTGTACTCAAAGAAGGTTTATGCGACAAACATGTGAAATTTTCTGTTACAGGAACTTGTTGACCTTTTATTTATGGAATATTAAATGTCTTACTATCCTTGGTTTAACTATCATACCCAAGAACTAAAAATTAGTAAGATCCCTTATTCCTCCTCTTCATTTTGTCATTGAAACCTTTGGCAGAAAATAAGATGTAGTTTTTCTCAGATCCAATGAATCTCCCCCAAAGATAGCATTATTCGCTAACAAGGTATCAGCTTGATTTGGAGTCCTGAGGGTTCTAATAACCACTTAGTGAATAAGAAAGATGATCATTTAAAATAAATGGATTATCACCAGTGCTAAAATATTGCAATCGGAAAGTCTAAACTACTATTCTTAAAACTGATATGCATGGACACTATATTGTGTTGCATTTGTGTGCCTTTTAGATTAATGAAACTCATGTTGTTTTCCATGATTATTCTTAATCCAGCCTTCATGTATCTGAGCAAATCTGAAAAGATAGGTTTCTTAATGGGTGTAATTTCCTCTAAAATGGCCAGATGATTTTAAGTATTAATATAAAAATTTTTACAATGTGTGCACTATACTCCATGCCACTTCTATAAGATAATGTTGTCAGTTTCAGAAATATGTTGAAGATATCAATCATGCCCCCATACAAAACTTGTACTTGCCTTTTTCGGAGCGGCCTGCAGTGTTCTGCCCATTGGCACCTCAAAATTGCATTGCAGTCCTATGGACGTCATAGGACCTCAAATGGCATATTATAATTCGGCTCCCGCCTGAATTAGCTGGGCACCTAGGTCATCCACGTGAAGGCTGCAACGAAAATGCTGGTGGGTGGATTGGAAACGGGAATATGACAGCCCAGGTAAGTGGTTTTCCACGATTTCCAGGGTGAAGCCGCCCCATTCCTGCCTGACGGAGTCCCTCAAAATCGCAGTCAGTACTTTTATAACTACATAAATAGCAAAAAAGATGATTTTTCTCAATTAGACCCAAAAGAACATTACGGTGGTCAAGTGCTAAAAACTGAATGACTCACACAATTGGCAAAGCATCGGTTTTTCAAATTGTTCAAGCCAAGTCTCGAAAATACCTAATAAATTTGCAAAATTATTGAATTTCAGCCAATTGAAATGTCTGATGACAGGAAGGTGGAGATCGGTACACCTCATAAAAGTGAAATGTAGAAGGAGCAGTGGTTTCTGTTCGACATTCAGCTCCTTTGGGATTATATTATTTATATATGTATATTTTCAATATATCTATACTTATGGATACATTTTTATTCTTACATCTTTCCAGTGCTAATCCAGCCTCATCCATGAGTTATGAAATGCTGTAGTTTCACTACTATTAACTGTGTTAGTATGTGATTCTAAAGATAATTTACTGTGACAACCTTAGAGAAAATTAGCATAATTACTGATATTTATACACTGTGAATTAAATTTTCAAATGTTCTACATTTCCTTACCTTTTACAATATTTTGCACTTGCTGAATATCACAGAACATCAGTTTTGTACATATTGCATGGTAGAAGCTACTATCAAATTCAGTGCGTCAAATGATGAAATAGCCAGCTATCCTCAGTTGTCATATTTAGTCAGTCTAGAGGATAATTGTTTAATACTGGGTTTACTATACTATGTCTGAACAATCCTTCTGTGATTGTACGGTTGGAAGATGATAAATGTCTGCCTGCTACTATAAATATGGTTTGATAGAAAAATTGCACTTTGGGAATTCTCCATAATTACACCATTGAGGTCAAGCAAACAACCAAAATATTAGGTCATGGTAGCCCTTGAAAAAATAACCAGAATATATAAAAAGTACCAGTGACGAAGATGTTGGTCATATGAATGAATCACACCTTAATGAAGATTTTCTCACATTTTTATCCTCTTCATCTTTCCTTCCCTGAGAAGATATGTACTTTCCAAAGGTTCAAGGCTAATCCTTTGATAGACTGACGGTAATAGGTGTCCTCACCTAGAGGTGCACAGGTGACTTGCTTCTACTTGTCTATGAATCCTACTTTTAAGATGGCCTTTAGAAGACCCACAAGAGTACCCAGGCTGACATACTTGTAGATTTTTTTTCTTTCTGCAGAAATGCATTACCTTTTCTCAATGCTCCTGATATTGTTTGGGTTTTGTTGTGTGGGGGCAAAAAAAAATCACAAGGTCATACATGAGGGTCAATTTTAACAACCACCTAGCAAAACTGGCAAAACCAGGCAGGTGGGCAGTTAAACACAAGGTCCCATTTCAGACTATTTATGATGTTAACCTGCACGGTTTCGCCGGCAGAGGCCTCATAAATTTATGCAAATCGGATCCCCTTATGTCAATTGGACCTCAATGTAATTTAACTGCCATCATTTTGACAGAAGAGCCATGGAAACCCCAGAAAAATGGCATAAGTGGCAGTGAACAAGCAGGACAACACCTACGGAGATTCAACCCTAAAGTGTTTGCCTACATAACAGCAACTGCACTTCAAAAACGATCCACTGGTTGGAAAACAATGTTTTGTTGAATTGCTTCATTTACATTTTTACATTTGCACAAAATTACTGCCTTTTTACTGCAGGACCTTCAAATAAACAAATTGTGAGATAGAATTTGTATCAGCTGTCAGGTCTAATCGTAGCTAGCAGGAAAGCATTTACAAGTCACCAAGAAGAGCTGAATGAAATAATGGCCATGGAGACACCCTCCAATTCCCAGCAAATTTCCAGCCCTGGGATTGTGAGCATGCCAGAGGTGGGTTCGAAAGCATCCAATGGGGAGTCATGTCATACTGTGGTTGAGAGTTGTTGCTGTTGGCATCCTTCCAACAATAACAAAACATTTTGGGTACGGTAGCATAGTGGTTATGTTACTGGACTAGTAATAATCCGGAAACATGGGTTAAAATCCCGCCACAGCAGCTGGGGAATTAAAATTCAGTTAATTAAATAAAATCTGGAATAAAAAAGCTAGTATCAGTAATGGTGATCACGAAATTACTGGATTGTCATAAGAACCCATCTGGTTCACTAATGTCCTTTCGGGAAGGAAACCTGCTGTCCTTACCCGGTCTGGCATATATATGACTCCAAACCCACAGCAATGTGGTTAATTCTTAACTGCACTCTGAAATGGCCTAGCAAGCCACTCAGTTGTACAATCCCATTACAAAAACCACTCGGACTGCAGTGGTTCAACTAGGCGGCTCATCCCCACGTTCTAGAGCAATTAGGGATAGGCAATAAATGCTGGCCTTGCCAGCAACGCCCACGTCCCATGAATGAATTTAAAAGAAGACCCCTCTTCCGTGCTTTAAATGCTGGACTCTGAGGCCTAAATGGTAAGCCCAGCACCCAACATTCAAACTGGTTAAATGGCAGGAAATACGGTGGAGGCCAATATTTCCTTCATTTAAATTTAATTTGCATGCATCTGCCCACATACAGGTGAGCATGTTGAGGTTACCCGGTCTTCCCACTGAGAAATTAGGTGGGGGAAAAGAGATAGGCCAAGACATGGCAGACATGGTACCGTCCCAGAACTAACAAAAGATCATTGGGGGCCAGGTAGAAAGTTTAGCCAACATCTTTATCCTCCCAATCTTTAGACCTCAATAAAATCACTGTTCATTCAATACTGGTAGAATTTCTGATGAATAGGTCTGCTAACACCTTAAGCACCAAGAAATTTTGTGAAAGATAAAATATCAAGAATTTTTATTAAACTATAATATCAGAAAACTGACTTTAACAAATTGCTCACCCCTTAAGCTTTATTCTGACATATTTCCAATTTGAACCAGAAAGTGGATCAACAGCAGCAAAAATGCCCAAAAATACATCTAAATGTGACAGATATGATTTTTCAATCCAATATGTTTCCACTGAATTTTTGTCCTCGAACCACTTCAAAACCGTGTTGCAAGGTATGTGACGAGGCCTACTGACACCATCAGTTCCTCCCTTGCAAATGAGAAAAGAGCTCCTGTAATGAGTCTATAGAGAAACTACAATAAGGCATAACATAATTGCCTGTTACCGCTCATTGTAAACTCATGCTATTTTTGCAGTATAAAAGTGTATATTTTTGACGGAACAATGCCCTTCAATAGCTCTATAATCATCATTTTCAGGCTTGCAGATAGGAACAAAAGGAGCTGATCTATTTAAAAGAAAGTCAATGTTGGATGCTTTACTCCACCTATTTGAAATAAAAAGTTGTAAACACTTTACTATTGTGAGGAACTCCAACAGTGGACCTCACACAGAACTGATGCAACAGATCATCCTAGAGTTTGACTTTGTAACTATTTAAATGGAAAGTCATCTCTGAAGCAGATATGCTTTATGGCAACTATTATTGTTAAGGTTTTTTCCCAAACCTTTTAATTCACGCGCTTAACAAAAAGGTAGTTTCTAATAAGCAGACCTATGCCTAAGAACCGAAACTTGCACTGTTATGCGTGAGATTAGTGTGCCACAGGAATCACACTTACCCTTTTATAACAGTATTTTGCACAGGAGTTTATAGGAGTGGCCCATATGCTTCTGTCAACTCAAATGTTGCAAATATCACACTATCAGACGGTTACATTCAGGCTAAAATGAATAGTTATTATTTATTTATCAGAGAGGTAATTACACAGAGGTAGAAACACACGAAGAAATTAGCAGTATTGTAGCCGAGTTACATTATACATAAAATGATTCAACAAGAATGGAGGAGTCTTGAATATTTACGAGTTCACTTCAAAAATTTTACAGTCGCTGATAATCTGCTACGTAAGGCAGACTCCATGGAGTCCCTCTATACCACCTTCACTGGACTAGAGAGTGGGTAGCAGAGAACTAAAAACCCTCGGACTGCTATCCACATATGTTCTTGTCTTTTCTTTTAAGAAAAAAACTGATTCTTCCTCAATAGTCAGGCAATTAGAATTGTTACATTTGTTACATTTGAGACAACTGTCTTACTTTTAAGACATCTTCCAGTTCAGATTCGCAAACATCAATATCTCTAGCCCCAAGTAATATTCTGATGCAATTCACAAGATGGCCCTCAATGGAAACATGAATGGTTCTGAATTGAAAGATAAAATATCAAGAATTTGTATTAAACTATAGTATAAGAAAACTGACTTTAGCAAATTGCTCACCCTGTGAGCTTTATTCTGATATATTCTCAATTTGACTCAAAATCTACTGCTGTAACTTCAGTGGGATATTGGAAATATCCCTGAAGAAATGCAGAAACAGCCATTTACACGATTTCTCCAGGGATTCTGCCGCTCTCCCTTTAGAGAACCCCCACAGAAATTCCAGGTACATAATCTGGACAGTTCTGTATATTATCCACCCCCAATATCAGCTAGTCAACTGAAATCAATTTTGAAATATACTGCTGTATGCAAAGCTACATTAAAAAAAATTCAAGAAGTTTTCCTGTTTGAGTCATATTGGAGCTCTGCTTCCATTCACAGCAAATTTGGTTGAAAATTAATGGATTCCAAAATTCTGACCTTTTGCTCAGTAAATATGTATTTATTTATTAACAAATAATTCAACTTAGTATCTTTTATATCTAAACACAAGGAAATATACTCCACACTGAAATCTTGTTTTAGTCCTAAAAATAATCCTAGAATTTCTATCAACACTTACAATTTCACATCCACTCTCCCCCACTACTCTGCTCCAACAGTTACATTTATCACAAAAGAAAAGTATCGATAAAACAATAACAAAGGTGGACTAGTAAATCATAGATCAATTAACTTTACAATATATACATGTCACTGTTATCCATATAAAAGACAAAAATGATCCCTGAAGAAGCTCGAGGATTAAATGTACCCTCCAAAGACTCAGGGCTAAGCCTCTGGAAGAATTACTGTAATAGATACAACAGAGATATTTGAATTTAAAAATTAAAAAGATATGGTTAGTTGTCATGAACAAATAATGATTATTAAGCCATTGTCTCAATAAAATACTAACATCTTAATATAACATTTTCTATTTATAAAAAACACAATGCAATATGGCTTGCAGTTATTCAAACTGATTCACTGCATCTTTACTTCCTCCCACACGTTTGAAAAACCTCTCTCAACATAAACTACTGCATATCCTCTAACTTATTAAATGCCTGAAGCATGTTTTTGTTTTGTACAAATGAAAGAACTAGGCAAGAGAGGATCTGGAACCCCAACAGCCGATGTTGAACTCATTCACACACTATAACTGTACAAATGTTGCTAGCATACGAACAATAACTTACATTTATAAAGCACTCATGTGAAACAATGTTTCACAGCACTTTACAGAGGATTAAGTGGACACAGTGCAAGTAGTAAGGAATAAGGGGCATGGGTTGGGAAACCAAAGGCGAGTTAAAGAGATAGGTTTTTAAAAGGCAGGGTAAAAGGTAACAAGGCAAATAGTATGGCATAAGACTATGGAGGGTTTTGAAAACAAGGATGTGGCAGCCAGTTGAGCCTGGTGAGGACAGAGATAATGGGTGTGAAGGATTTCATTAAAGGGAGGACAGAGTTCTGGATTAAACACATGAGCCCTGAAATTCCTGATGAACCGCTGTGGCACCAGAAGCACAGCAGGGTGGGACTTCTACACACCGACTGGCCCCAATGTTGACTGTGTCCAAAATTCCAGAGTCAGCAAATTTATACACTCTGGGCGGGCACGTACACTGTTTCAGCGCAACTAAGGTGCTTGTCCAGGAGTGGGTGAGAAAAAAAAGGAAAGATTTTGCTGCAGCACTTTGCCTAGCATCCCAGTGCCAGCCAGGCAGAACAAGATTACAAGAAGGACAGAAAGGCCCAGAATTAAAATTTGCCACTTTCCCAGCGGCTTTCGATCTTTTAAAAAGCTGTAGGACCCCATTTCCACGGGGATTTAATCCTAGCATGCACTGTTTGCCTGCTTCATGCAGGTATGCAGTGTGTTGGGGGAAACTGAAGCAGAACTGGTGGAATTTAGGATGTCTGACTTCATCCAGCCAGTCCCACCTCTTCCAAGTGTCATCCCCACAGAAGGGGGGAGTGGGTCCAAGAATTTCCGATTACAGACAGAAAAGAGCAGAGACCTGGTGAAACTGGGTTCTGCTTTATTCCTACTAATAACACCTGCCCAGATGCTCACTGAATGAAGGACTAGGATAAATCCAGAGTTTTAAAAATATTTATTCAAAAGAAATAATCAGTGGATGCAACAGTTCATCAGCAGCAAGTAACTAAAGCTTTTCTAACACATCTAAGAAGTCAGTTACCTTGATATTTCAGAAACACTTTCCAGCTGGTCTAATCATCACAGTAGTGAATAAACTTTTTGGTATTCATTTTCAGGCCTAATTTGGTGAGAACTTCCTGAGAAGCTAGCATTTCTGCAATAACTTTCTAAGGGGGAAGAATTCCTCCTTGTATTGTGTTGCCAAATCATAAACACAGTTATGAAGAATGCAGTCACAATTTTGATACACAGTGCACAGAAGAAATTTCCCCCTCTGAATTTCCCAAATTCCAGTTACCTCAGCTTTTGTCCTTTCTCCTCAAGTCAGCAACAGTCTTTCAAAAGTATTGCACTACCTGCAGTAAATTTGTCTTAACTTTCCAATTATTACAGGTTTACTGCAATGGTCCCAATGCACATTTACTGCAATGGTTCCCATTACAATTGTTTGACATTTAGAAAGTTCTGCGCACAGCACAAGATGCTGCAGCATGGAGTGTTAGGATGTAGGTTAAAACTCACAATCGTCCACAAATTAATATCCTAGTCTGAGGAAGTCAATGAAAATAATCAAAATGCATGCAGTTGAAAATACTTTGCACCAGTACAGACAATCTTAGATAATAAACAGATAATACCACAAACTAAATTTGATTAAAACAGATGACACAAATATAAGATATATCAACATCGGGTTTGCCATCAATTTACTTTAGGTTGTCTGAAGTAAATCTTAAAATAGATTTGGATACTCTAAATTAAAGCTTTGTTCATACATAAATTTTTGTCACAGCTCATTTCATTGAAAGCCCACAGCTTGTTTAGCATTTTCTAATTTTATACAGTCATTGATCTTTTAAACTGTCAAACAAGTCATAACATTGTGTATTGATTAATAGGTCTTCTGACTAAATAAATGGATGAATACAATACTGCTCTTTATGAATAGGGTTTATCAAAGTAGACAACTTGAATTTAGCCACTATTGTGATTAACAATGCACCTACACTTTTGAGCTGTCCTCAATGTTAGATCAGGGATTTTGAGATTTGGGTTCCATTTGGATTTCCACCACTCATTTCCAGCAACCAAATATCACATTCCAGGCTTTCAATAAAGAAAATGTTGATGTAACAAGTGTTTACACTCCCAAAAAATTGTTTTGTATGCTTTATAAATATAATGTTCAATATTTACTAAATTTTCTAGTGAGATGTAATGGAAAATCATTAATGCTGTACCAACTCATTTGTTATTATATTGATAATTGTCCAGCGTGGACACATTGGGGTAAATTTTCATTTTCACCACAGGGGCAATAATCTGGCAAAGCGGATCACCTGCCCATTATAGAACCCACCCAATTTTCATTGCATTGATTTCAATGGAATAAAAATCAGACATGTTATATAACAGGCTCTGCCAGATTACCACACTTGCGATGAAGATGAACATTTACCCCACTAAATCCTATCTATACTGCCCAATGGAAATGTCAGCTGTCCATTGGATGGTTGGACACAAATCTTGGTCTAAAGCAGTTCTTAACCAGTCATTACTGGCACCGCTCACACCTCTCATACAATTTGATACAAACTGTTCTTTGTTTTAATTTTTGGCTCCTGGCACTTAGTTGGAAGCAATAAATTCCAGGCAAAATCATTACCTTTTGAGGTCTGTTTTGCATATATTTAGAACCCCAATTTCTACAAGTAATAAATTTATCAAAAAGTATTACTGCAGCTCTTTTAAAATCAGGGCAACCGGTTTGGATTCAAAAAAATTAGGAAACACATTATTCACTTATACTCTTGTTTAAACAATTTATCACAAAAGCAGCTAGCAGATCCTGAACGAGTGTTTGTTGCTATGTACATTTCCACTGAGGCTAGTTATAAACTGTTTTGAAAAATTAAACATCTATCCTGTCTTGCCTTAATGCACTCATCTCAAGTTGCACGTATGGATTTGAGTTCTTCATTATGTCGAATATGATTTTTGCTTTTAACTGATGAGGATTAAGGACTTTCTTGAAATCAACAGAATGAAAAAATCAGGTTGGTTCTATAATGGGCGGTTGATCTGCTCCACCAGACACAGTGAAGACAAAAATTTACCAATGCATTACAACTGTAGAAAAGGGATAGATAAATGATTTTTCAGCCTTATTGCTAGAAGGCTAATGTAGGTCTTGGTTTTAAAAACAAGGAACAAGTTGCCTAATGGCTCAGCGATTTTACCCACTGAGTAACTTGGATGGCCACAAGTTCGGTCTCTGGTTTGTGCCAAGTAAGTGATCTAAGCTGGAGCAGTGGTAAAGGTGCTACAATTGGTATCAGCAGCACTTAGTTAGGAAATCATCCAGGGTTCCTGTTGCTGATAGTTATCCTCTGCTGGAATTGCATTGGTGTGGACTGCAGATAACCTGCTTAAGGCTTGGGTGCAGTCAAACAGTCTGCCAACATTCACTGTCAAGACTCATACACGAATTCAAAAATATTTCATTAAAAATGGATGGACATAGAAAACCCTAGTTTGTACTATGTTAGCCAAACCCAGCTAGGCTAATGCTTGAGCACTACAATTGGCCTCAGTTTCGGTGAGAGAAAAAATATTGGCTTAGTTTCTCAATCTAGATTTGTATCCAGTGACTTCTACTTAAGGCACACATATGATGGCATAAGGTGAGGTCAAGATAAAACCCTGATGGACCAGTTAAATAACGAAGGCACTCAGTGACCAGCACAAACAGGAAGAATAGTCATTTGGATGATGTGCTACAGGACACACCCCAACATGAGTCACCATCTTTACAATAGGAGCGATAAGGGAGAAATCTGGAGAAATGTTATAAATTCAGCAAGACTGCATTATTAGTTTTGGTACTGAATCACAGGAACAAGTGATGAATTTCTGCGTTATTTCCTGTCATTCAACACTAAGCTACTGTAAGCAAATGTTAGCAATTCAGAAAATAACATCTAAAATACACAGCTATACATGTACCCCCTCACTTCCAGGTTTGCTGTGGCAGAAGTTCTTCTTTACGCTGCATGAGACAGAGTAAACCATGTGTCTTTTTTTTAATTACATAAAGCATGGAAATCCCTATACTACCTAACCTGCACCACCTCAACTGACATTAGGAGCAGGTCTTCTAAATGGTTGCTGTGGAGGCCATTGAGGAATTGGGCAAGAGACTTGTGCCAGCCTGACAAGGTAAGGCCTCACCTAAACTTCCCCTTCTCGCTAACACTTTACACTCAGTAATTAACGGGCTGCCACATCTGCCCCTCTGCTACGAGGAGCACTATTGGCTTTGCTACTATGTGCATAGCTGTTGGTTGTATATCCTATGCTAACATGTGTTCCCTTTTCTTTGGGTTGGGATTTCCTAAGATGAAGAAGCTGGCAAGAAGGCCCTGCAAGCACCAGCAGAGAAGCATTAACTTCACGAGAAATCAGATAGGGGGTGTCAGGAGGAAGCCTCTGTGAAGCAACAAGCACCAATGAGGAAGAGACAGGTGAAGATGATAGCAGACAGCAGCAACAGGAAGGAAGGGACGGTTCGGGCCGATGAGCAAGTACTGTGTGACCCACACATTTGTATCTAACTGCAGCTGCATACCAGGTTGCACTGATTAATCAGCAGAAGCTCTTCATATTGTGCTTTTAAGAATCTTCAGTGCTCCTTGCATAGAATGGCGGAGAACATCCAGCAGTGTTTTAACATCTGTATATGTGTGCAAAAGGTTTCGGGAACCTCCGGGGCACAATGGAGGGAGTGGCAACTCCAAGGCAACCTGCGGGCAAATCCCCAAGGACAGAGAGCCTGAATGCTGATGCACTGTTGCTCAACAACACAGTGTGTACTGCTATTGAGACCTAGGGCTCAATTTACAGGATGCTCTCACATGTGGTCTCCAGAGGGGATTTAATGGCAGCCATGGGTCTATCCCCACACATATTTACAATGGGCAGACAGCAGCTGGGTCATGACAGTAGAAGAGACAAATGAGAACTTGACCTCTCTGATTGGTGACCCATCTTCCCCAGCCATCCAGCCCCCTTAAAAAGACTGCAGAACAGCTAAGTAGGGGGAGAAACAGACACCAATGCAGATGCCAAGATTCTGGCAAGGGTCATGTCACGACCAAGCAGAAAAGGCATTTGCCACAAACGAGTCACCACTGAAAAGCAGCTCCTCCCACTGAGGTAGCACATACAAATAGCAGAAAAGTAGGAAGTATCCTACACTTTCACCAACGGCAGGGAGTCAATCACTCATGCTAGGACACACAGAGTATGGAAATAAACTGGTTGCACCTTCTTTGAATTATTTATGGATGGATTTCTGGACTGAAGGGACATATGTTGGTGTTAAGAGCTAATATGTTGATTTGTTATTGAAGGCATGTGGGATTTGGGATATCATGTTGGTATGGGGCCAGTGTATTGCACAGTGGACTGTAAAATTGTTCATTAAGGAGCTCAAGGGCAGCTTTTAACAAAGTTCTGTCAATCACTTCACACGTGAGACTGACTTGCATCAGTCTCAACCAATTATCTTTCCTCCTCCGCAGCCAAAGCTCCAGGCTAATCTTCCAGCCCTTCTTGCTGCATGGGTTCCCATATGCAAAAGGTGAAGCTTTGCAACACATGGCGGATGATCTTCGATACTTTCTCATGGCAAGACAGTAGAACCCCACCTGATCTAGCCAGACATCAGTAACACTGTTTTAACATGCATATTGTACATTCCACCAGAACCTAGGTGGAGGCATGAGCTATATTGTATTTTCACTCCACCTTTGTGTGAGGGTTCCTGTCTGATATTAATAGCTATGCAGCAAAGGGCATCCATAGTCCCACAGTTGACATCCATTCATTCTAGCCAATCCTTGAAATTGTGGTGGCACTGTGAACTTTCGCAAGATGAAACCATCATGATTTCTGCCAGAGTATTGTGAAGTCACTTGAATTATTCTGTTGTGGTGGTCCAGTGATCAAATGGAATCCTTTGTAATTCATATATGCCCCACAATTGTTATTAGGCATGCTGATGGCTACATGGGTGCCAATGAAACCCCACACTTTTGGAAACTCAGCCTTCTGGTAGAAGTGTTGTGCTTTCTTGAGTTGTTCCCTTCCTTCCATGAGGAAAGTGACATATTGCTCCAGCAAACAAGGTATCAATCTGATTACCGCTGTATGGACTTCTGACTAATTTGGCAAATGTCACTTATGCTGGCTTGAAATGAGCCACTGACATAAAAGTTCAGTGTGGTTCTGCTTTGACCGTAATGGGCAAGATATAGTCTGCAGCTCAGGCTTCAGCAGGCAAAATAACTCCGTGACAGCCTCCCTGCTGAAACAGAAATTGAGGGTAAATCTCTTGAGAAATGCCCAAACAGTTGTGCCTGGATCAGAATATGTAATTTCTGGGCCGCCTGTGGATGGGCACCAGAAACCAGGGGTGAAGGCACGTCTGTCTTTCCTCCCTCCTCCAAAACCAGGACAGCCAATGACAGGCCCAATGGAATATCCATGCTAAGCGCTGTGCTTGCAGCTGCAGGAGACAAATAGTTGCAGCAATAATGCTGCTGTAGGTATATACAAAGAGATGCTGAATTGCAGAAAAACAGTGGCAAACAAGAGAAAAAATATAAGTACCAGTTCAATGCACAAAGTTCAGTTTAGCAAACCAAAAATGGCAGTCAAAATGCAAGTCCCAAAAATATGGCAACCTAGCCTTATGTGGTGGAGCTCTGGATCGAACAACTTAGAGGCCTCCTGCTGCTCATTTTATGTGAGCACTCAGTGAATTAGGAGCAGCTTTACAGAGGACTACAGGGAATTTGTCACGCCATCAATTTAAATAATTTTGTTGGGTGTAATAAGGCAGCACACATACACTGCCACAAAAACTGAATAACTTCTTCTCCGACTGAACTGGGAGTTCAGCACCATGTGCGCCAGGGCCTATCAGCCTGATTTGGCATGCCTTACGCACTGCCAGTGATGGGCTGCTCCCAAGCGGACCATTAGGAATCAACCTTCATATCCGTGTGCACAATTAATCCTTTTCTACAATATTCAAGAAAGAAGTTTAACAAGGTTTTTCTTTCCTTTCAGAGACCAGTTGCGTTGTTTATATGCTCTATCACAAAACACATGGA
The DNA here is from genome assembly GCF_035084215.1 of Heptranchias perlo. NCBI lineage: Eukaryota > Metazoa > Chordata > Chondrichthyes > Hexanchiformes > Hexanchidae > Heptranchias > Heptranchias perlo. The sequence goes on along the minus strand of NC_090347.1, from coordinate 6,715,929 downwards.
AATATTTCCCTTACAAAATGTCCCATATAATTTACTTGATCTACGTGTATTTACAAAGCACACACATATACAAAGATCATGCAAAAATGTCAGCAAACTGGACTGGTTGCCATTCTGTTCATATACCTTATCACTTCAAGTTACTAATCCTTTGAATTCTTCAATATGTATTATTAAAACCTTGAACACCTTTTACAATATAAAGGTCAAGGTACTGCACTATTAGATCCCATCCAACCTAAATCAATATTTTCCCTTAACCTGTTACATACCAATTAGCACTATCAAACAGAGCTGTACAAACTCTTTTTAAAATAATGTTGCTAGGTTCTTTACTTGGATCAGTGACATCCATAAGTATTGGCATCTTTCACATTTTTCTAAGAATTAATGGCCGAATGCGTGTATCACTGACGATTTCCCTGCTTTGTTCTTTTAATACAAAAAACAGGGCAATTACATTTTAAAAAATGAGATGACGGTAAAAGTTAAAGTTCACAGTATCTTGACTAGAATAAAGACTCATTCTAATGAAACATTCTAAACTTATTTTATTCGAAAACTTAAAAGGGGGAAATGAAATCAAGGTTTATATTAATCTTTGTAGTGTGTAGTGGCTCCACCTGAGCTACCAATGTTTGAGACCAGCAGGGTAAACAAGAAGAGTTTCACTCCAGCGCCATCTGGTGATAGCAGTGGATGGATGAATGTATTATACTACACGATAAACGTTTTCGCATTTTTATGTTTACCATGCGATATTCTAACAATAAAAAAATGACCTTGTTTTTAATGCCGTTCAATCGATGCAGTTAAACGCCGTACTGTAGTCGTGTATAAAGGATAGGAAACCGTATTCAAATAGAAAATCTAAACAAAGGCACCTTACGTCCCAAAAGCGCCTTTGCTGTGTAAGTAGCTAGTGCTACTCACTCCCTCAGCGACGTCTTATTATATTTCGTCAACTACCACTTTCACCGATTTTCTTCAACTTATTTATTTCTTTTCAAAGGAAGGCATTATTAAATAGTAGTACTTCCAGTAAGGCGGGGAAGCTTTCTCGTGCGTTCAAGACGCAACCCCGTGGTTAGTGCAGAGCGCAGTCATATGATTTCCGTTATATGTGATAGTAATGCTTTAAAAAAACATACATGTATAACCCGAAACAAATTGAACGTTTGCTAATTCTAACAAGCGACCGGAAACGTGCTCAAATCTATCAAGCAATTAAGCCATTATCCGGGACAAATACTACGTGAAAATAAAATAAAGCCCAAATTTGGCTGCAACTACACACATCAGACATGCATTTTTTTTTAGAAAAAGATGACCATTAAATATTTACCGTGAGAGCTATACTTACCTCCTCTACTGTCAGGGGCATGCAAATCCTGTACTCCTTCATCAACATAGTCCTTTCCTCGAGAGACTCTTTCCCTCACTCGAAACTCGTAATATTACTCAGGGGATACTGTAGTTAGAACGGAGTCACTGCACCGCAAATGAGGTGAAACAAATCAACCGTTAGCTTCTGAAGAATCATGCATCAAAACACAATCGAGTCGAGTCTTCGCTATAATCTTCCTTTCAGATCTTGTTTCAAGTTCAGATCATGTGAATGCAGAGAGTCGGATTGGACTGAAACAGCTCCTTTCCGAGCATTACGCGTGATTGTATGTTGTTTGAGGGGAAAAAACAAGGAAGAGATCACTTTCATTCCAGCAGAGCCATCGGCAAGACAACCTTAAGGATGCACTACCCACCAAAACGTGAATGCGTTAACATCACACTTAACGACACAGCAGGACTTTCTTGTTCCTACAGTCTTTCCTTCCTAGATTAAAGCAAGCGAGGCTTATTTCCTGTTTCAGGAACTCTGAACGACTGGGTATCTCCCTCCTACAACTCAGCAAATCAGCCTGGCTTTTACACCAGCTCTCCCCGCAGATCTTGATGGGTATTATGTTCCCGATGACTAACAGTTGTAGATTCTGCACAACTCCCCGCAGTTTCGATCGGTGACGACAGCAGGAAGGATATTGACTCCGTCCAATAGGAAATAAACTACTCTAGAATGTGGAGAATTCAAACAAAAGATCATGTCATTGATATAAAGCGATTTTTAAATTGCTTTTCCACATGGGAATAGTTTGTTCAATCATGCAAGCATTTAACATCTTTAAAAAAATATGATGGATTCTAATGTAATGCAATTAACGTTTTCAGACCTGGGTTGGTCCAATAGTTTTTTTCAATGTACATTAAATACATGAATACTAACATGTCTGTCGTGGGTCAAAACAAAGTTATTAATAAATTTTAACTAATTAGTATCAACTGTTATTAATTGCTGTGCACCATTTTTAAAGAAAGTTTTATGGTGATCTATAATTTTTATTTCACCTGGTGTTGCAAATACTGTATCTTGAAATGTTTGTTTGGGCTAAGTATTTCTAAAATATCATAGCAGGAACTAATTTGACTCTGAACACCTTAAAGGCTTTTTATCTGCCAGTTGGTTAGGGCAATTGTGTTTCTCCTGGAACAACCCAAGCTGTTTCCAATGGCAATGCATCTCTGCTGTCACATACAAATCAAGGGTGCATGCCAATAGGATACATGATCAAACTGATACTCAGGATGTTTACTGATTACTGTTTTCTTACTTTGACAAGAATTTTACTTCTTTAATAAAATGGATGTTAATTACTTTAAGTGTAAATGCATACATGTTCAAATATACCTTATCACTACTGTGGGCTGCAAAGCTATTGTGCATCACGAATGGTACAGTGCATCTACCTTTTTGCTGTGCTCCTCTATTACTGCAGAATCAAGAACCAAACAAACAGACACCAGTCCCCAAACTCCAGCACTCTTCTGCCTGACACCATCACAACAATCTCCCTGGTTAGAAAAACACTGCCCTCTAGATTTACACATTCAGTCCCCATACCCTAAATAAACTTGCTTCCAAGTAATCAAACATACTCTGGCTTCCAATAGTTATGTGCTGACCGCTGAACTCCAATAACCAAATTTGCACTACCATGTTTTCCTCCTCCAAGTGACACTGGACTCCGAAACTCAATCATTCTTGTCCCTTAATTTCTCTCTCGCACAAGTAAACACACACACTTTTATCCATATTCAATCACACTGGTCACCTTATGTATACAAGCCCTTTAAATTACACAACACTCCATCTTCACTCCAACTTCAAACTCCACCATCTTGGCCCTGTCTCACACACACACACACACATACTCTACCCTCTTCAACACACTAACTATTCATTTAGTTTACTCTGGCCTTGAATAGCAACATCTCTCAAATTAATCTAAACATTAAGCCTTCATGATCCTCACACCACAACATAGGTAGCCAAATTATGATACTCCAGAAATGTGGCCAACCCCCAAGCATGTCACAGTATGTGCAAAACACAACTACAAAATGTGTCATTGTTCATTGGCTTCAAAGTTCAACTTTTTTTGAACATTCGCATGAACAGAGGCATACTCTCACTCCTTCTCTCTCCACCTTTTTCTACATCTTGTTCTCTCACCTGTCCACTTAATACATTTTCTGCTGTGGAACACAAAACACAAGCTACAACAGGTAATTTGAACAGTTGTCATTTTTCTCACTTTTGCACAGACATACAGATACACATGGATACAGCATTTTTTTAAATTACAAATTTTACTTCAATTAAGGTTTTGAAATTTGTCCTTTTGTTTTTAGAATAAATTAGGTGCATCGCACATTTCCAGACTGCACAATTCATATTCAGCACACGGTGTCACAGTTGGGCAAAAATATCAAGTCCATGCCCAGTCATTTGAGAGACTGAGGCCTTCAAGTAAAATCTCAAATGAAAGCATTGAAAGACTTAAAAGATAATTCAATGGATAAATTTAATTGTGTTATTGTGAAAAAAATTTTCATTTTTGTTTTGTTGAAATTCTTATTTTAAACATAGAAATGTCAGTTACTGAGAAAAAAGTTCAGAAAGCATTGCATTTTTGGGCACCCAGTGATCACATGGCACAATCAGAGTGACAAATTGTTATAGGCAAATCCCATCATAAATGTGAACATTGAATTTATAATGGGAAACGGTTGGCACAAAAAGTGTGACAAGACGTCAATTAGCACAGGCAGTGTGTGAAGATGCAACGTTTTCAATAAGAGATAGATATACTAGTCAATCTGTCGACATGGCAGGTGATGGACAGCACCTACTATTATTTAAAGCATCTTTTCCAAGATAGATGTAGGTCCTATTCTACTGATGTAATCATAACAACATTCCAGTAAAAGAATACCATTCCTACAAAGTGGTGTTTGCAAATATAACGAAATTGAGAACATATATGAACATAAAAAGTCACGGATGAATAAAAGTCATTAAACCCATCGAATTTGTCAGTTAATCATTTGCACCATAGTCGTTGATGACTAACGTAACTGTTATGACCAAGAAATCTAAGCTACTGAAGCATCTCGGATCCCATTTCTCCTCAAAGAAATATGAACAATCTCAGGTGATAAGAGTTTTGAGGCCAACAACACTGTACAGGATTTTTACACAATATCAGTCACCTCACAAATTGCTTTTATTCCAAAATTATTTTATATCCACTTTAACACTAAAGGGAAACTTATCCCTCAGCCTCCTACACACAAATTTCTACTTCACAAATATTTCTGACGAATAAATGGAAAAAGCTCAAGGGAGAGCCTCGCGCTATCTTTCAAGCCCAAGGGGAAACCAGCAAACGCCCTCAAAACGACGGTTGCGGCGCTCCTCAGAAGTCACGGTTACCTCAGAACTAGGAGGTGGTGGTGGTGGGGGGGGGCGAAACAAATAATAATCTGGTTTACAAAAAGTTAATGAATAAAAGTGACTTTTCTCCGAGTCTATCCTCGTCGTATTATCTATCCGTTTCTTGCACGCTTCATTAACGCCTGGCGCGCGCCCGAAAGTTGTCCGGTAAACGGCGCGGTTTCGAGTCTCGCGACACCGAAGAACGCGCGCCAAAGAGCCAGCGCGAGCACGGCGCGGTCCTTCCGGCGTTGTTGGGCGGCTTTGACGTCGCCTGCCTGTTACTGGGTTACGCCGGCTTGCGGCGCAGGCCTGTGTGAGGTGATTGTTCCTTCCATTCAGTGTAAAAAAAAAGAAAACAAGAGAGAGCAGGGAAAGGAGGAGGGGAAATAAATAAAGTAAGCGGCAGCAACAATGGCGGAAGCAACCGAACGAGCAGATGGGAAGATTGTCAAAATGGAGATGGATTATAGTGCTACTGTAGACCAGCAGCTCCCAGAGTACGAAAAGATCGCTCAAGTAAGTCAAAGGCATTTGTCATAGTCACTGAGTCATGCGGCTCCATTGATCAGACTGAACTAGGCCCTTGGAGGTAGTAGGCCGCAAACCTCGGACTGTCTTAGAAAACTGAACGCAGGGGTGGCCTTTTTTATTTAGTATTTCTTGGACAGCTGTACGAAGACACTGAAAACGTGGAAGTAGCCTGCTTTTTTAGAAAAAAAAATGTTTGTTTACTGTTGTGAGAAGCTGCTGAAAGCAAATTCAAGGCAAACATTTAACATCTAGGTGTAGTGCCTTGGGACATTTTTCTCCGTTGAAGGGGTTCTATTAATGCAAGTTGTTGGTATATCTGATTTGCCATATTAGTTGATTGACCTGTAGAAATGTCAAAAGATAAAGTTCTGGGGCTCCTGACAAACCTTTGACATGACTCGTGCAGCATCGTGATCAGTTAGACTGCTTTTGAAATGTTAAGTGTTACAAATGCACGAAGTGGGTCTGTCATTCCTTATAACCCCGCAAAAATTGGTTTTCCTAGCTAATGGGACGTTTCACACTGTATGCACGGTTCTGTATGATTTTACAACTTTAAAAACTTGGTGTTTATTTATAGAGGCCCTGTGTGCAAGATAAAAGATGAATAAAATTTATATGCTACGAATGGCTTGAGGTATTAACTCTCGTGGAATTACATATAAGTTACAACATGAAAACAGGCCATTTGGTCCAGCTAGACTGTGTCGGTGTTAACCCTTCATTCAAGCAAACATTCTTAATTACATTTACCTATCCTATCTTGTCGTCCCCTTTTTCCTCATCCACCTATTCAATCTAACTGAGTTGCACTTGGGCCAAAATTGGATATAAATTGACTGTATTTTTTTGTTAACAAAATGTATATGGTATTAAAAGGAGAGCATTAATTTTAATTTTACATGTAAGCTATGTTGACTTAGATTGGGAGGGACTACTGCTCAAGCTGAGAAATGGAACTTTATCCATTCCAAGCCCTCGGGTATAGCAGAGGCTAATGTGGGGCAAAGCTCTCTTTTCACATTGTACCAGTGTGATTCTATTCTCACACCAGACATTTAATGTGGGTTCTGAATTCAACTGCCAATTCAAGGATAGTTTTATGCTGTGGGTTCATGTCCATTGTATGAGTTGAGACTATGTGAACTAATTTCTCGTGGAATGCCCAAGCTGCCAGAGTGAGAGAATCTTTAATTTCTTTAACTATACTGTTTTAAATATGACAAAGAACATGAAAAAAATAATTGAGTTAATTTCAAGGGTATAATAGGATGCTGTGTTACAAGATAGTAACACATTGAGGGGTGCACTTGATGTCCGAACCCCAAGAATAAAGCTTGAGAGGTTTATCACATATATCACACCAGAGACTAACTAAACTGGAGGTGTTTTAACTTATTTCTGGCAACCAAGAAAAATAGTGTTGGTATTGTAGTGATCTGGTCTTCAAACGTTTTTTATGTGGGGGACTCCCTACTAAAATGCCACCACCTGCATTTTTATAAAATAGTGTATCCTCTGTTTCACTGAGCATTGCCACAGAAGATCTGCTAGTAAGTCAGTCAACACACACACACTGTCGTTCTCTGTTAAAAGTTTGTTAAGCCAAAAACAATCTTTTTAAAAAAAAAAGCGATTGCTTCTGACCTGCATTTCTAACCTCCATCAGTAACTGAGGAGCATATCCAAATCTCCAAAGTTTCTTTACCAACAACAGTTGAATTCTGAATGACCTTGGCCTTTGTTTGTGGCCTTAATTTTAAAAAAAATTAGGCCCATGTGACCTATAACTAACCCGAGCATTGATTTCCAGAATGCAATGGGGAATTGACCTACACTAAGCAGCATAATATACCTTGTGGTTTAAGGCTCCTGTCCTTATAAAACAACATATCATCTGACTTATCATGAGAAGTGCCACAGGAGATCCACTAATAAGTTTAAAATATCACAGACTTGTTTATAAATTGTTCTTTGTAAGAAGACAGTGGGCCAGAATTCACTGTAAGCGGCACCAGCTGTTCGTTAGACTTGCCCTTGCCCACCTCCATATACTTTCCATGAGTTTTTGCCCTCAAAGTTGCTGTACGTTAGAGATCCAAGCAGCACAGCACCCTCTACAGGCCATCTGGGACCTGTGTGAACAGGACAAGTAACTGTGTGACTCCTTAACCAATCAGATTGAAGAATCGTTAATGACCAGCGCAGAGTCTGAACCAGGAAGTATAAGTTAGAATAGTGTATTCAATGTCAAATCAGATACAGAAAGTGAAATAAAGGTTGGATTAAGAGAGTGAGAAAACAGAGACAGAAAGAAAAAATAAAGAAAATGTTTTTTTCAATCACCAACAACAATTAAAAGCTGAAGGAATGAGACTCCACGCTTGTAAAAGTTTTTTTTTCAGTGCCAGAGAGGTTGTTCAGAAATTAAGACTTATCACCCCGTTAAAAAGGGTAGTTAGACTGAAAAGGACAAGCCCTAATTTTCTGTGGCGAGTTTAGTTCGTATCTACCATGCAAATACAGGAACTTCACGCCGTTCAATGTATTTGAATGGTGAGTCAGACAGCGAGATGCCGTTTTCGTGAAGCTGGCAGCAGAATGGCGCATCTCGGACAACAACTTCGGATTTTCACGTTTAACTGCGCATCTGCCCTCGCCTGAAGTTGCTGTCCAATTTGCGCATAAATAACGGTGAACGTTGTTAGCCTCACCGTTTTTTGACAGTAAATTCTGGCCCAGTATAAGTAAAGTCAATCTAATTATGGCTGTCTGATATGGAACTGCAATAAATTTAAATATTGGGACAATCCATTCAGTTTTTGTGTCCTGTGGAAATCAATCGATCTTCCTGGTTCGATTTAGTAATCTAAAAATGTTAGAAAGAGTGTAGTTTTGCGTAGCAGTGCCAGAGTTCTGAATTAATAACATTTTAATCCAGGGCTTCTGTCTTTCTGAAAACAGTCTATTTCTCTTAATTTGAAGTTGCTTAATTTTAATTCTGTTAATTTGAAATGAAATCATGGAAAAACAGCTCCCATTGAAAATGCATTGAAAGTTTGTTGCTTAATTCAAATTATTGGTGAATTCAAATTCCTACCCCAACTGAGTCATGAGCAGTGAAATCTGCTATGTAATTCTAAATCGGCCTGGTTCAATCTGACCAGAGCAATTGATCTTCCTGTGCTATCCGACAGCATCTTACGAGAAAAGGCAAATTAATTCGCTGAAGAAATTGTTTCTGCATTGTGGATCAGCCACTTCAAAATCCACGATCCAGATTCATACATGGGGAGGCAAGGGACACACCCACAACAAGCATTGACAATGAAGTGTGTGATATAGGTTCCTGAAATTTTATCTGATAAGCCCAAAACCATCTTTGAAACTGGCCTTTTTTGTAAGCAGTATCTAAGCAGCTTACTAGCTATCATCGAAAAGTGTTCAGGTAGGGGACGAAGCTAAGCAGCGAATTACCATCGTGGTTTGTAATAGCATGACTGGGGAAAAGAGAAAACTGCTGCTGATTGTGAATTCCGTACTCCCCCGACAACCCCCCCCCCCTCCTTGCCATGTGATGTTTCTGCCGGTTGTTAGAGTTACAACAAAAATGCATGGATCAATGGTGCTCCTTTGAGAAGTGACTGGATCACTTTGACTGAAGTACGGTATCACAGTGCAGAAAACCCGTCTTGATCGTTGACAACTATGGGATTCACGTACCTGCAACTATAAGCAGAATCCATTGCCAACTGCTTTCAGTGCTGTGAATTCATCCTACCAGCAGAGGAAGCAGCTCTGTGACACTGCCCATGATTCCACACAGGCACTGTGAAGCAGTGCACCTCTTTGAGTGCGTAAGTTGTGACTGCCAGCAGACGTGAGTTTTGAATCCATTGTCAGTGTGGGTAAGGGCGTCCTGATAATTGGATTTCTGACTAACATGTGTGAGAGGATGCTGTTGCGAATGGGAGTGATAGTGAGGAAGAGGGCCAAATCATAGGGCACAGAAGGAGGCCATTTGGCCCATTATGCTTGTGCTGGCTCTTTGAAAGAGTTATCTAATTAGTCCCATCCCCATGCCCTTTCCCCATAGCATGACTGAAGAAAAGAGAAAACTGCTGCTGATTGTGAATTCCAAACTCCAGCAGGACAGACCCACCAGAGGGGGCGGTACAGTGATATACAGTCAGGAGGGAGTGGCCCTGGGAGTCCTCAACATTGACTCCGGACCCCATGAAATCTCATGGCATCAGGTCAAACATGGGCAAGGAAACATCCTGCTGATTACCACCTACCGCCCTCCTCATCTGATGAATCAGTCCTCCTCCATATTAAAGCACCACTTGGAGGAAGCACTGAGGGTAACAAGGACACAGAATATACTCTGGGTGGGGGACTTCAATGTCCATCACCAAGAGCGGCTCGGTAGCACCACTACTGACCGAGCTGGCTGAGTACTGAAGGACATAGCTGCCAGACTGGGTCTGTGGCAGGTGGTGAGCGAACCAACACGAGGGAAAAACCTACTTGACCTCGTCCTCACCAATCTACCTGTTGCAGATGCATCTGTCCATGACAGTATTGGTAGGAGTGACCACTGCACAGTCCTTGCAGAAACGAAGTCCCATTTTCCCACTGAGGACACCACCCAACGTGTTGTGTGGCACTATCACTGTGCTAAATGAGATGGATTCAGAACAGAACTAGCCGCTCAAAACTGGGCATCCATGAGACGCTGTGGGCCATCAGCAGCAGCAGAATTGTATTCCAGCACAATCCGTAACCTCATGGCCAGGCATATCCCTCTCTCTACCATTACCAACAAGCCAGGGGATCAACCCTGGTTCAGTGAGGAGTGCAGAAGAGCATGCCAGGAGCAGCACCAGGCGTACCTAAAAATGAGGTGCCAACCTGGTGAAGCTACAACACAGGACTACATACATGTTAAACAGCAGAAGCAACATGCTATAGACAGAGCTAAGCGATTCCACAACCAATGGATCAGATCCAAGCTCTGCAGTCCTGCCACATCCAGGCATGAATGGTGGTGGACAGTTAAACAACTAATGGGAGGAGGTGGCTCTGTAAACATCCCCATCCTCAATAATGGCAGAGTCCAGCACGTGAGTGCAAAAGACACGGCCGAAGCGTTTGCAACCATCTTCAGCCAGAAGTGCCGAGTAGATAATCCACCTCTGCCTCCTCCCGATATCCCCACCATCACAGAAGCCAGTCTTCAGCCAATTCGATTCACTCCATGTGATATCAAGAAACGGCTGAGTGCACTGGATACAACAAAGGCTATGGGCCCCGAAAACATCCCGGCTGTAGTGCTGAAGACTTTTGCTCCAGAACTAGCCATGCCTCTCGGCAAACTGTTCCGGTACAGCTATAACACTGGCATCTACCCGACAATGTGGAAAATTGCCCAGGTATGTCCTGTCCACAAAAAGCAGGACAAATCCAATCCGGCCAATTACCGCCCCATCAGTCTACTCTCAATCATCAGTAAAACGATGGAAGGTGTCGTCAACAGTGCTATCAAGCGGCACTTAATCACCAATAACCTGCTCATCGATGCTCAGTTTAGGTTCCTCCAGGACCACTCAGCTCCAGACCTCATTACAGCCTTGGTCCAAACATGGACTAAAGAGCTGACTTCCAGAGGTGTGGTGAGAGTGACTGCTCTTGACATCAAGGCAGCATTTGACCGAGTGTGGCACCAAGGAGCTGTAGTGAAATTGAAGTCAATGGGAATCAGGGGGAAAACTCTCCAGTGGCTGGAGTCATACCTAGCACAAAGGAAGATGGTAGTGGTTGTTGGAGGCCAATCATCTCAGCCCCAGGACATTGTTGCAGGAGTTCCTCAGGGCAGTGTCCGAGGCCCAGCCATCTTCAGCTACTTCATCAATGACCTTCCCTCCATCATAAGGTCAGAAATGGGGATGTTTGCTGACATCAAAGTGTTCAGTTCCATTCACAACCCCTCAGATAATGAAGCAGCCCGTGCCCGCATGCAGCAAGACCTGGACAACATCCAGGCTTGGGCTCATAAGTGGCAAGTAACATTCGTGCCAGACAATGACCATCTCCAACAAGAGAGAGTCTAACCACTTCCCCTTGACATTCAACGGCATTACCATCGCCGAATCCCCCACCATCAACGTCCTGGGGGTCACCTTTGACTAGAAACTTAACTGGACAAGCCACATAAATACTGTGGCTACAAGAGCAGGTCAGAGGCTGGATATTCTTCAGTGAGTGACTCATCTCCTGACTCCCCAAAGCCTTTCCACCATCTACAAGGCACAAGTCAGGAGTGTGATGGATTACTCTCCACTTGCCTGGATGAGTGCAGCTCCAACAACACTCGAAGCTCGACACCATCCAGGACAAAGCAGCCCGCTCGATTGGCACCCCATCCACCACCCCAAACATTCACTCCCTTCACCATCGGCGCACTGTGGCTGCAGTGTGTACCATCCACAGGATGCACTGCAGCAACTCGCCAAGGCTTCTTCGACAGCACCTCCCAAACCCGCGACCTCTACCACCTAGAAGGACAAGGGCAGCAGGCACATGGGAACAACACCACCTGCACATTCCCCTCCAAGTCACACACCATTCTGACTTGGAAATATATCACCGTTCCTTCATCGTCGCTGGGTCAAAATCCTGGAACTCCCTACCTAACAGCACTGTGGGAGAACCTTCACCACACGGACTGCAGCGGTTCAAGAAGGCGGCTTACCACCACCTTCTCAAGGGCAATTAGGAATGGGCAATGAATGCTGGCATTGCCAGCGGCGCCCACATCCCATGAACGAATAAAAAAAAAAGCCCTGCAAATTTCTCCCCTTCAAGTATTTACCCAATTTCCTTTTGAAAGTTGTTATTGAATCTGCTCCTACCACCCTTTCAGACAGTGCATTCCAGACCTTTATTAAATTTCCCCTTGACCTTCTCTGCTCTAAGGAGAACAACCCCAGCTTCTCTAGTCTCTCCACAAAACTGAAGTCCCTCATGCCTGGTACCATTCTCTTAAATCTCCTCTGCACTCTGAGGCTTGGACATCCTTCCTGAAGTATGGTGCTGAGAATGGGACACAATACTCCAGCTGGAGCCTAACCAGTGATTTATAAAGATTTAGCATAACTTCCATGCTTTTGTACTCCATGCCTCTATTTATAAAGCTACGGGTCCCTTCTGCATTTTTAACAGCCTTCTCAACTTGTCCTGCCACCTTCAAAGATTTGTGTGTGTATACCCCCAGGTCTCTCTGTTGCTGCACCCCCTTTAAAATTATAGCATTTAGTTTGTATTGCCTCTCCTCATTCTTCCTACCCAGTGAGTTGACGGAGGTAGAAGAACCATAACCATGACATCCAGTTCTGTGCAATTGCTGGGGAAGTGGCAAACAACTAAACCAGATGTCCTGATGGAACTTTGGTTCTGTGGTAAATACTTTTCAAATGTGTTGTCAGCAGAAAGCAAACCACAATAGGACTATTTTGTGAAATAACTGATCTTTGTGTTCTGCAGCTTGTACAGTGCTCAAGTTTTGATCACAAGCATTTCAATAGTTGCTTTGATGTTTTTTAGTATTCCTGTAGGGATTTGCTGCGCAGTTTCTTTAAAATTGCTTAATTTGAATGACTGGCTAATTTTTTTTGATGAAAGCAATTTTAAGTTAATAGGAGTAGATTGTTCCACTTGCGGGAAAGACCAGAACTAGGGGCCATAAATATCAGATTGTCACTAATAAATCCAATCGGGAATTCAGGAGAAACTTCTTCACCCAGAGAGTGCTTAGAATGTGGAACTTGCTACCACAAGGAGTAGTTGAGGCGACTAGCGTAGATGCATTTGAGAGGAAGCTAGATAAGCACATGAGGGAGAAAGGAATGGAAGAATATGCTGATAGCGTTGTTTGAAGTAGGGAGGGAGGAGGCTCATGTGGAGCATAAACACTGGCATGGACCTGTTGGGCGGAATGGCCTGTTTCTGTGCTGTACATCCTATGTCACTGTGTGCAGTATGGGAGAGGAGGGAACACTGATTAGTTTGAAAGCAAGTTAGAACAGAAATTCTGAAAAAGGTTTACAATTGTTCATGGCATTGTGACAGAAATATTGCAACAAGTTAACTGGGAGACAATTGTGATTATGTTTTAGGTTCTTGCCAAATTAAATATTCAGATCCAAATATCGTTAAGATCTTTTAATTTGAAACCATAGTCAGTTGCAGCAATATTAAATTGCACTGGTGGTGGTTGGGGGGGGTGGGGTCGTGTTTGAATTTTAGAGATAATGGTAATGTAGAGGTTTTAACATTTTAATTATGCTAAATTGCTGGAGTAGCAATTGGCAATTTGTTAAAGCAAAAAAAAAGTTATAGTTTTGTCCATCAGATCCTCTAACTTTGTGCTTTCCGTTCGGTTACCCAGGTGTCATTGTTCAGGTTAAAACACTTCAGAAACAGTGGGTTGGAACACCATCTTTTCATCTGAGACGTGTATTTGGGTCAACCCAGACTCATCGGTAAAAGTTGTCTCTGATAGCTGTCTGGGTCATAAGTAAACTGAATTTAGAGCAAACTCTGAAATAACTAATTGGCATGAATCAACAATGCAGATCTATTCATATCTGAACACCAACACAAACATTTCCACTCACCAGGCCACAAGAATAGCTGATAGGAAAATTAAAATGATGAACTGATGCAGTAAACAGTACTTTTCTGAGATTGCAGTTAAGTCACATTGTTGACAGAGAGTTGAGAAAGCTTTGCATTGCACTTAACTCTAATCACTCCTGACCTGGAACTACTTAATTGTGATACAAGTTGAAAAAAGTGGGGGAAAATATTCAATTTCTTAACATGGACTTTCTCACACTGACAATTCCTTCCTCTCTCCCATTCCCAAAACAAACTTAATGAAAGTATATGAAATGAACCATATCTCTTTATGAATTTGTTGATAACCCCAGTAGATGTCACTGACCATAAAATCATGTAAGTGTGAAATTGACTCTGGGTGATCTATGTTTGAAGAATCAAACTTGTAAATTGCTTTCATCAGGTTTGTTTTGTTAAAGCTCTGAATTACAAGGAGTGAAATCTCTATTTTCTTATTATGGCTTCCTAACACATGAGCCAGAGTATTCTTTTCAAAGGGTTGTTAAAGCAGTACAGATCAAAAAGGGATCTAGATATTAAATGAGAGATTCAGGACAGAGTAGGTTGAGCTTAAAATCACAAGAGAATAATTTCACAGTTTATCTTAAACAAATAAATTCTGCACCTGTTGGTCCTGTCAAGAACTGGCAAATGCTCCCAACTGGGATATTTTGAGTTTTGTGTATTTCATTTTGTAAAGAACCTTTGGTGTAGGTTAGTGGTTTATGTCTGTAGCAAAATTTGTTTTATTTTGACTTTTCCTTCAAGAAAGGATTTTAAGTTTTTGTCAACTCCAGCCTTTTGCACAATGGAAAATATTCCCTTTTTAAAAGTAACGATAATGCAGCAGTATTGGAAATTGTTACCAAATTATGGTAAAACTGATTTCTTAATGTTTGTTATTGATATTTGTACAAATATCAATTTCATGATCAGTATGAAATGGTGACTTGGAAACAGTGAAGTGAGAAGAATGTCAATGAGCAGACTGCCCTGAGAGCTAACTGGGTTGGGCAGCTGAGCTAGGAGGGAGTGTGATGTGAGATCTTGTGACCTCTAGCCAGCTTAGTCACAATTACTGACTGAAGAGCTACTCCATAGAAGTAGCCAACTGCACCACAGGACAATTTGGATTAATTTAATTAGTTATGTCTGTAATTAAAACTCTTCCAATATACCATGCCATCACTAGTGCAACTGCAGTTCCCCACAAGGAGTTTCCAATCTCAAATATTAGACAGATCAGGTGAGTCACCCAGGATGCATTCTTGCAACTTCCTGGCAGTTGTTTACAGAGCGGCTGGGAGAAAGTCAGCCATCTGCTATCCTCGTTGCCAATGAATAGGATGGTAACCTGAAAGTGAAGGGAAAAGAGGTCACAAAATAAATACAAGTGAGAGAGGCCGTTTGGATCAACTCAGCTGTTCCATCCGAGGGGGTAATTGCAGACCCCCATCAAGTCACCTAACTATCTTGAATGAATCTAATTTGGGACTACCTTCACCACACGGACTGCAGCAGTTCAAGAAGGCGGCTCACCACCACCTTCTCAAGGGCAATTAGGGATGGGCAATAAATGCTGGCCTTGCCAGTGACACCCACATCCCATGAACAAATTTTTTTTTAAAGTTTTTGCCTCCACCTTTCCGATCAATCTTTGCCTGCAGGAATTCATTCCGATATCTGTTCTAACTGTCCTTTCACCAGTTATAGCCAGTAATACCTTGTTCTAATGTCTTAGTTTACTTTGAAGTAGTGCTCTGGATAAACCGTACCTGTGTGTACTGTTTACTGTCTTGTTTACATCAAGGGCTGAAGAGCCCCAGTGCTCCCAGTCTTTACTTGTAACTTAATCCTTCGATGTAAAGATCAGTTTCATGATGTAAAGATCAGTCTCTCTTTGCACTTTTTCCATTGTTTTAAATGTTTTGTCTTGATGACCAAAACTAAATTCAATACTCAAGGTACCATCTGACCAGAACACTAGTTTTAACATGACATTCTCCAACTTTGCACTACTGTTTTAGCTGTATAGTTAAGCATTCCATTGGCTTTGTTAACTACTGCTGTGGCACAGTGATTATGCCCCTCAATCACTTTCAAATTCATCGTTCACTATTTTGACATTCATGGTGTTCTTATGCCACCTATTTTTCTTTCTTGTTGTTTGTGCACAACTTTACACCTGTACATATTCAATTTTATCTAATATTGTTCTAATTTATGTAACTCACTTTGTAGTTAAGCTGCTGTCTCCCATTCAACTGTCCCTTGTAGTTTGGTATCATCTGAGAATTTAATGAACTTGCTTAGAGATGTAAACAATTTTACAACACCAAGTTATAGTCCAACGATTTTATCTTTAATCCCACAAGCTTTCGGGGGCTTTCCCCTTCCTCAGGCGGTGTGGAATTGTCACTTCCACACCGCCTGAGGAAGGGGAAAGCCCCCGAAAGCTTGTGGGATTAAAGATAAAATCGTTGGACTATAACTTGGTGTTGTAAAATTGTTTACAATTGTTAACCCCAGTCCATCACCAGCATCTCCACATCATGCTTAGAGATGAATCAGGCTCACATTTAAAAATACGACTTATGATGATGCATTTCACTGTACAAATTATATCCTATGTAACTGTGACCATGGTAAACTATTCCTTCTCGACCCGTCAGCAGCCTTTGACACGGTTGACCGCACCATCTTCCTCCAACGCCTCTCCTCCATTGCCCAGTTAGTTGGGACTGCCTTTGCCTGGTTCCATTCCTATCTATCCAGTCGCAGCCAGAGAATGTAACCTCCAGCCCTACAACCCTCTGAAATTTCTGCGCTCCTCCAATTCTGACCTCTTGCGCATCCCTGATTTTAATCACTTCACCATTGGCAACCGTGCCTTCAGCTGCGTAGGCACTAAGCTCTGGAAAAAAAATTATGTATTTTTCTCTCTCTCTCCTCCTTAAAGCCGACCTCTTTGACCAAGCTTTTGGTCACCTGTCCCAATATCGCCTCGTGGCTCGGTGTCAAACTTTGTTTGATAATTGCTCCTGTGAAGCGCTTTGGGACGTTTTACTATGTTAAAGGTGCTATATAAATGCAACTTGTTGTTGTACACTCTGCATAGCAAAACTGAAATACGTGTCTGGACAGTTGCAAAACCTCACTTTTTTTGAAGGTTGGATGTGGGAAAAGGAGAGAGGGCTGGAGATATGAAACACTCAAAATGTAAACTTAATGGTTTACCTTCTGTGTGTTTGAAACCGATTTACTACCTTGCTCTGGGGTTAATAGGAATAATTCAGTTGGGGTACTTGACTTATTGATTGGCTCTGACTTCATAGATGCTTTTTGCTGTTGGATGAAAGCTGAATGCTGGAGCTCTAATTTGGTTCACTGTGTCTGCATATGGTGCGCTCTAGGGATTTCAAAGCTGGCCGAGTGTTGGAATGTTGTGGTTGTGATCCCGATGCAGAGTGCCCTCTCTACTTCAGCCTATGGCGTTAAAGACTTATTAACCTGTGGCACTGCAAAGATGGCATGAAGTGTTATATCAGATGGGTTCTACTATCTATCTTGTATTTCATTTTAAAACATGTTGACTTATTCCACTACATTGTTTCTTTCTGAAGTGCAAGCGCTGTTACCTGTTGTTTGAAGTTGTTCTGAGTTCACCATATACTTCAAAGACATATCTTGAGATTCATGGAACGAAATAGTGTGAGTTATACACTCCCATCTACTCAAAGTATATGGCTGTGCTTGTAGCTTGCTGTGCTACTGACGGGGAGCTTTGAGATTTGTTGGATAGATGTTACATTACATTATTTCTCTGGGTTTATATTGTAATGTTACATTTATATCATGTATTACTGCCTGCACACTCACGTTGGCCTTTCACTCACTTTTTATAGACTCATCTTGTTCATCTCCTTTTCCACACCATGGTTTAAGCAATTGCCACTGAAGTCCACAATCTTGCTCCAGGAGATAATAATTAAACCGCATTAAACAGTGCAGCCGAATGGTTGAGTTCTACTGGACACGTAGACTCCCAGCCAACATAGCACACCAACTCCCGCCTGTCTGTCTGTGTGTCTTTGTGTCTTTGTCTTTCATTTCTGTTCCAATTCTAGCTGCTACTTTGGCCCTGGCCTGTTCTTTGCTGACTTTTTTTTGCTTGGCAGTAGCAGGAACTCTGCTTGTCTTGGGTAGTGGTTGTCATGTGTATTCTGTTTTGACGCAACCTGAGTTCCATGTTTGGGCAGAGTTTTTAAAAAAAATTTGGCAGTTGTTGAATTTAATTGATGGGTTAATTTATTTAATTATTTATTACCTTTTTCTGATCACCTGAGAAGGTGTAAACAACTACATATTACAAAGATGCAGCTGTGCATGTTATTTCATTCATCTTGATTAGTTGATTAGACCAACCCAACAATGTGGAAAATTGCCCAGTTACGTCCTGTCCACAAAAAGCAGGCCAAATCCAATCTGATCAATCTCTTCTCAATGATCAGAAAAGTGATGGAAAGGATCACCGACATTGCTATCAAGCGGCACTTACTCACCAATAACCTGCTCACCAGTGCTCAGTTTGGGTTCCGCGAGGACCACTCAGCTCCAGACCTCATTACAGCCTTGGTCCAAATGTGGACAAAAGAGCTGAATTCCAGAGGTGAGGCGAGAGTGACTGCCCTTGACATCAAGGCAGCATTTGATCAAGTGTGGCACCAAGGAGCCCTAGTAAAATTGAAGCCAATGGGAATCAGGGGGAAAACTCTCCAGTGGCTGGAGTCATACCTAGCACAAAGGAAGATGGTAGTGGTTGTTGGAGGCCAATCATCTCAGCCCCAGGACATTGCTGCAGGAGTTCCTCAGGGCAGTGTCCTAGGCCCAACCATCTTCAGCTACTTCATCAATGACCTTCCCTCCATCATAAGGTCAGAAATGGGGATGTTCGCTGATGATTGCACGGTGTTCAGTTCCATTCGCAACCCCTCAGATAATGAAGCAGTCTGTGCCCGCATGCAGCAAGATCTGGTCAACATCCAGGCTTGGGCTGATAAGTGGCAAGTAACATTCGTGTCAGGCACTGACCATCTCCAACAAGAGAGAGTCTAACCACCTCCCGCTGAATCTCCCACCATCAATATCCAGGGGGTCACCATTGACCAGAAACTTAACTGGACCAGCCATATAAATACAGTAGCTACAAGAGCAGGTCAGAGGCTGGATATTCTGCGGCGAGTGACTCACCTCCTGACTCACCTCCTGACTCCCAAAGCCTTTCCACCATCTACAAGGTACAAGGCAGAAGTGTGATGGAATACTCTCCACTTGCCTGGATAAGTGCAGCTCCAACAACACTCGAGAAGCTTGACACCATCCAGGACAAAGCAGCCCGCTTGATTGGCACCCCATCTACCACCCTAAACACTCACTCCCTTCACCACCGGCACACCGTGGCTGCAGTGTGTACCATCTGCAGGATGCACTGCAGCAACTCACCAAAGCTTTTTCAACAGCACCTCCCAAACCCGTGACCTCTACCACCTAGAAGGACAAGGGCAGCAGGCACATTGGAACAACACCACCTGCATGTTCCCCTCCAAGTCACACACCATCCCGACTTGGAAATATATTGCCATTCCTTCATCGCCGCTGGGTCAAAATCCTGGAACTCCCTACCTAACAGAACTGTGGGAGAACCTTCACCACACGGACTGCAGAGGTTCAAGAAGGCAGCTCATCACCACCTTCTCAAGGGCAATCAGGGATGGGTAATAAATCCTGGCCTTGCCAGCAACGCCCATGTCACATGAACGAATTTTTTTTTTTTAAAGTTGTATAATATAGATGGTAAGCTGTTTCCCTCCCTAACTGCCCGTGTACCTTTCTCATGCCCAATCCTACACTAAACAATCCATATGTCTCTTTCCTACCTATTAGTCAAATTGAGAATTGAACATGGAATCAGATTTTATAAGTCTGGGATACAGGAGGGAGGAGTGATTGGGCCAGAATTTACTGCAGCTGGCAAACGAACGGCACCTGCTATTCGTCAGATTTGCCCATGCCAAGTTGCTGTAGTGGAAGATCTAAATGGCATAGCTCCCTCTATAGGGCATCTGGGACCTGTGTGAACAGGGCAAGCAATTGTATATCTCCTTAACCAAACAGATTGAAGAATTGTTAATGAACAGTGCAGAGTCTGAACTAGGAAGTGTAAGTTAGAATAGTGAATTCAATGTCAAATCAGATACAGAAAGCAACATAGAGGGGGAAAAAAGATGGGATTTTAAAAAAATCTCCAACAACAATTAGAAGCTGAAGGAGTGAGACTCCATGCTTGTAAAAGTTAATTTTCAGTTCCAGAGAAGTTGTTTAGCAGTAATTAAGACTTATCACCCAGTTAAAAAGAGTACTTCGACTGAAATGGACAAGCACTAACTTTCTATGGCGACTTTAGTTTGTACCATGCAAGTACAGGAACTTCACGCTGTTTGAATGGTGAGCCAGACAGCGAGATGCCATTTTCGGGAAGCTAACAGTGGAACGGCGCATTTCAGACAGCAGCTTCCGGATTTTCCTGTTTAACTACGCATCTACCCTTGCCTGAAGTTGCTGGTCGATTTGCGCATAAATAACAATGAGCGCTGTTAGCCTCACCGTTATTTTGACAGTAAATTCTGGCCCATCATGTTGTGATGGGGAGTAAATCTACACATTTACTTTGTGAGAAGAGCTGTTTGTGGAGAAGGAAGAAAAAGTGTGTTTGAAAGGGACAGTTAATACTGCTTTGTATTATATCTGTTTTTCCTGTAATAACTTTGATTTTGTTTTTATTTAGGATGGAAGATTGCAGGAAGCTATTGATAATCTTTTGTCATTGGAAAAGCAAACTCGAACAGTAGGTGCAAGTTAAATTATCTTGTGAGATTAAAATCATATTAATCTAGTAAATTTAAAAATGTAAAATAAGTTCATCAAATTGTGCTCGTTGCAATAATACAGTACATTTCTTTAAAGTTCAACTAGCCAACTCATGCCTATGCTTTAATTGCACGTTTGGATTGGATCCAAGTGGAAGTGTGGAAAAATCAAATTGAGCATATTCTGCTTTTTTAATTTGCAGATTTTTGGAGGGCTCCCGACAGGCATACATTAAAAGGAGTTTTACTGTACAACAATCTAGGGTTCTATTTAGTCACCCCTATTCTCTTTTGTTGACCAATATTTTTTTTCAAAAGTTCTGTCTTTTAATGGGGAAGCAAAGTCTAGGAGGAATATTTTTCATTCCCAACTATTCAAGCTCAGTGATAGTGCCCTCTCCCTTGAATTTGAAGGTCATAGGTTCAAGCCCCACTCAAGAGACTTGAGCATAATCCAGGCTGACACTTCAGTGCAATACTGAGGGAGTGCTGCACTGTCAGAGGTGCTGCCTTTTGGATGAGATCTTAAATTGAGTCCCATCAGCCCTCTTGGGTAAACGTAAAAGATCTCACTGCACTATTAGAAGAGGAGAAAGGGAATTCACCTAGTGACCTGGCCAATATTTATCCCTCAATCAACATCACTAAAACATATTATCTGGTCACATATTTCATGTGGGATCTGGCTGTGCGCTTCCCTACATTATAACAGTGACCACGCTATGGGACATCCTGAAGCCGTGAAAGACACTATGTAAATGCAAGTTCTTTCCTTTATTCCCTAGTTTATAGAAAATAAATATGCTTATGAAAATCAAGTTTTACAATTTTTTTGAACTTCAATTTTCTAACCCAAGGAGACCCTCAAATTAGATTTCCCTCTCTGCTTGGTCACTCAGGTGACCTCATCGGGGAAAGAGGTTCTGTATGAAACATGTGGATTCTGAATTGTTTTTAAATGTTGTCCTCAGTGTGGGGAACTCTGGAAATACTGTTTATTGCCCATCCATAGTTGCCCCAAGAAATTAGGAAATCTGTGCACTCAGTTGAGATTGCAGATTTCCCAGCCAATAGCATGGTTTCCCAGTGGCGGGTGGAGCTATCAGGACAGGTTGAAGCCATGACTCCTTCTCTTTCCTGTGCAGCTGCTCCAAGATGTTTCCTATCGGGTACATGACTAGAATGGTTGACCTTTTTTTAATAAATATATAAAAGTGGGGAATAATTTGAATAAAAATATTTCCCCTCCCCAGAGATTCCTTCCCTTTTGAGAAATTTGTCTGTTATCCTGAATAATTATGCTTTAATAAACAAAAAGAGACAACAAAAGAATATTAAAAAAATGCAGGAGGATTTATTTTACTTAAAGGGTGGTCAGTATGAGGAATAGATTACCGCTGCAGGTGGTGGAACAGGAAACCTTAATAGGTTAACCTTAAAGGAGTAGACAACAAATTAGATTCAGTGTTATTGGAAACACACCAAGGATATTTGTGGATAGGTTGGCGAGATGGACCAAAATTGTTCCCCTGCCTGAAACTGTTACTATGTTATTATGTAAAAGCCAGCTATATTTGCATAAAAGACAAAGTTCGCACGAAGTTCACAAGTGCAGTGGTTTACAGTTCCTTCCTTCCCTCATGTGAAATGACTGTTGACATTTGCTAGCCCATCTGATGCAATTCCTTTAATGAATTTTAAACCATTGAGAGTTTACACTGCGTTTGGTTGGTTCATGATTATACTGAGGTTGTTGCTATGACCTATTGGTCTGAATTTTTGCATTATAAATTCTAGGCCTCTGATATGACGTCCACATCAAGAATCCTGGTTGCCATAGTGAAAATGTGTTATGATGCAAAAGATTGGGATGCGTTGAATGAAAATGTTGTACTTTTGTCTAAAAGGAGAAGTCAGCTAAAGCAGGTATGGTTCACAGATTGTGCAGAACAACCTACTAAAACTGTTGTCTATTTTAACTTCAAAGTAGAAACACACTCCCAGTTGATGTTCTTTTATCAGACAAATACATATGAATACTCTAACTGAACACTGAGGGGAAAAAAACTTCAACTATCACAAATGTTTAATTGGCAGGCTTGGCATTTGTCTCCCAAGTCAATTAAGTTCCACAGACTTTTCTACTGATCCTTTGCAATACATCTGTATGAGGAGACTGAATTCCTTGTTCTTCCTACTATCAATGTGGACTTCAGTGAGTCTTCCTTTAACTGAAAACAAAAGTGATGTAGGCTACAGAGCGAACGTGGACTTTCGTATTGTTAATGTAGCCTTGTTCAGTTTTATTTGATATTTTTAATTCCCTTTCATATTTTTCCCATTCTCTTTCATGCCACACATCATTCCCCAGCCAAAAGAGTAAGCAGATCCTCACCTTGCCTTCTATCAATTTCTCTCCTCTCTATAGGAACATAGGACAGGAGTAGGCCATTTAGCCCCTCAAGCCTGTTCTACCATTCAGTGAGATAATGGCTGATCTATAATTGCCCACTCAGTTCAAAAGAGCAATCAAAGGTGACTAGCCAGCTGTCCCCTTTTCCTTGCTTGTTATCACATCCAGATACAGTTGGGAAACAAATTGCATTGAATGTCTTCCATGAGACAGCCTGTTGCTATAACAGTACATGCGACCTCAAATCATCTCCATTTGTTCTTAGCCAAAAACAACATGATGATAAGCAATATAAATTTTACTTCAATTTTTCTATCCCCCCACCTCCTTCAACATTTTCTTTGCTCATGGAATACATCACTTCCTCTGCGGGTTTGTGTTCTTCAGCGGCTTTTGTGAACCTGTCATAATTAACCACATCATCGCTGTTTGGTTGTGTTCTGCAATGATATACTACTATAAATTTTGTGTAGGCATTATATATCTGCAGTTACCTTTTTAATTGTTTCCCATTACAAATGTGCAAGCTCCCATCAACACTAATTCCATTAATCGAGCAGAGATGCAGAAGGATACAAGCCCATCACTTATAGTCAGTTTCATTCTATGTTATGCAGTTGCTGAAAAGTGTATTTGCACAAGAACTTTGTTCACTTGAGTTTATATTATGTAATGTCAATGATTTGTTCCAAAGTTTCAATATCTTGTTTTGTGTCTTTGTTTTGAGAATCCTGGGTTTTAATTAAGTTCAGAAAATGCAAAATAGTTCAACATGTGAAGACTTCGAGGTGGTGATACTTGTTAAAACATGTCATACCCCATATAGCCTCTGTCTCACTCACACACACACACACACACACACTTGTAACCAACTAAGCAGTTTTCCAATTTGTATTAAAATATTGCAGGTGACACGAAACTCAGAAATGTAGTAAACAGTGAGGAGGATAGTAACATACTTCAGGAGGACATAGACTGGTGAAATGGGCAGATTAAATTTAACGCAGAGAAATGTGAAGTGATTCATTTTGGTAGGAAGAATGAGGAGCGGCAATATAAACTAAATGATACAATTTTAAAGGGGGTGCAGGAACACAAGAGACCTGGGGGTGTACGTACACAAGTCTTTGAAGGTGGCAGGACAAGCTGAGAAGGCTGTTAAAAAGGCATATGGGATCCTAGGCTTTATAAATAGAGGCATATAGTACAAAAGCAAAGAAGTTATGCTGAGCTTTTATAAAACACTGGTTAGGCCACAGCTGGAATATTGTGTCCAATTCTGGGCACCACACTTTAGGAAGGATGTCAAGGCCTTAGACAGGATGCAGAGGAGGTTTACTAGAATGGTACCAGAGATGAAAGACTTCAGTTCTGTGGCGGGACTAGAGAAATTGGGGTTGTTCTCCTTAGAGCAGAGAAGGTTAAGGGAAGATTTGATAGCGGTGTTCAAAATCATGAATGGTTTTGAGAGTAAATAAGAAGAAATGGTTTCCAAAGTAGAAGGGTCAGTAACCAGAACAGACCGATTTAAGGTAATTGGCAAAAGAAGCAGGGGCAACATGAGGGGAAAAAAAAATTACACGGCGAGTTTTTACAATCTGGAATGCACTGCCTGAAAGGGTGGTGTAAGCAGATTCAATAATAACTTTCAAAAGGGAATTGGATCAATACTTGAAGGAGAAAATTTGCAGGGCTATGGGGAAAGAGCAGAGGAGTGGGGCTAATTGGAGAGCTCTTTCAAAGAGCTGGTACAGGCACGATGGGCCAAATGGCGGCCTCCTGAGCAGTATCATTCTATGATGCTATGGATGTTCACAACCAGTATCTCAACATTCTGGTTTTAATTGAGTCAAAAAGGGCAGTTTATATTCTGCATATATTCAGAAATTGCTGTGTACTCCTGTTGCGGAGGTTTCCAAAGGTTTTGTTGATCATGACGTTGGGTTGTTCAGTTTTTTTTAAATCATCATTCTTCTCCCACTATGTATCGTACTCTGGTCAATAAGATGTTGTGGGACCCTGCTCCCACATCTTCATTTCCACTCTAACTCGTCTCCAGGAGGTGCATGAGAGTGGCATGGGGAAATTGTCCTTCTCTTTGCTGGAGATGCCTGCTCTCTGTTTAGCCACGGTTTCATCTCCTGTGTTGTTAGTTTTCTCATAGTTATAAGAATCAGGTACCACCGTGCCATATTCCTCCCATCTGTGGTACCATGCTTGAACGTACTGCATCCTGTTGTTTACTCATTTTTAAATAGGAAAGGAATCTCCAGCTAATAAATTATAATGTTTCTAGTATGTGAAAAAAAAATCCTGAGCATGATATTTCATCAACTTATTAATGTGATTGCTATTTTTTTCAGCAGCTAGGTTTACAGAATTTATAAATGCTTTTTCTTTTTTCTTTTTAATCTTGCCTGTAATAAAAATGAATGTAAATAATAAGAGTTCTTCCTAATCTTGTGAATGTACTTGAAAAAAGAGAAAATTCATGTCTTAGGTAATTTTCCTCACATTTCTAAATGACTGAAAGCTACCACATTGCATGAGGCTAGATGCTGGAGCATGTTATCTCTCATTAAAAGTAGTAAAAAGGTTTTTAGCTTGTTCACAACAGTAATGTCAGTTGATGGGATTCAAATAAAACTCTTGCTTTTAGTTCAACTTAAAAATGCTGTTCATGCTGCTTGTGATGCTAAGTGCACTTGTAGGACGGGCTAGAATCAATAGACTGTCAAGCTTTCAATGTAACCAGTGTTTGTAAAGCCATCATCATTTGCTTTGTTTATTATGCAGGCAGTTACAAAAATGGTCCAGGAGTGCTATACATACATCAGTCAGATCACTGACCTGCCAATCAAATTGAGATTGATTGACACTTTGCGCACTGTCACAGCTGGGAAGGTTAGTATGTTTTAACCTGTTCCTGAAAGCATGTTTCCTGTAAGACCTACCTCTGAACATGAAGTGATTTTCTTTTGCTACTTAACCTTTGATGAGCATATTTTTCCTCAATGTATGCTATATCATTTTTGCATGTAACCAATAAAGACGTTCGCATTGATGTTTGGAAGGTTAGGCAATTGAATATATTATCAAGGTGTCAATACAAAACCTTTCCTAAGCCTGCTTGTTTAAAGATGTCCAGACTTGTGTTAAAGTTATTAAATGTATAATCACTATTCATAAATCAATTATAAAACAGTGAAATTGATCTGGAGGCTAACAGCACTATAGATTGTGTTGAAATAAATCTGTAGAAATTGTTATAAGAGGGCTGCAAGGGTCTGTGGGACCATACCAAAGCACGCGTCACAATTAATTATCGGTTGAGGAGGAATATAGAAAAGGATGTCAATACAAATAAAGACTTGCACTTATATAGCACCTTTCATGTCTTCAGGACATCCCAAAGTGCTTTACAGCCAATGCTTTTACACTTTTTTTGAAGTGCAGTTACGTCAACAAGTTGCACAAACAGCAAATTAATGAATGACTGGATCATTTATTTTTGATGGTGTTGGTCAAGGGAAAAATCTTGGCCAGGACACTTGCACAGAACTCCCTGAATAGTACCATGGGTCTTTTATGTTTTCAATTGAATGTTTCATCCAAAAGATGGCACCTCCAACAGTGCTACACTCCTTCAGTACTATAATGAAGTGTCAGCATAGATTATGTCCTTAAGTCCTGGAGTGGGTTTTGAGCCCACAATCTCTAACTCAGAGGCAAGAGTACTAAGCTAACTTGACACTTGAAAAAAGGAGAGGAAAAAGTCTTGAATGTCGACACACAAAATGTGTAGAAGTAATTTCCTTTTTAAAATTTAAATTTTGCATGAATAAACTTGTATTTTCCTGTTTTAAGATTTTTATTGGTTTCCAAAAGGTTGTGGGAGGAGTTATGGCCTTCTCTACTGAAAGGTAGTAAATCATTGCTGGTATATGGTTGCACAGACATTGCTTCCAGTATGTCTATCTGAAATTTGATGGCTATTTGTCCATAGGGACTGTCACATCCCATCCTAGCCCAAACCAAATATGCACAAACATACCCTTCCAGAAGCAGGAATGCTGGGTTGCTTCACGTGTTTTGTGTTTTTTTGCCTCCCTGGCCCAAATACGCAGGGGCTAGTTATTGAATCCCGACTACTAGCCCAAAGGAGAGCACTGATCAGGAACTGATTGTGGGTCCTTCCTAGTTTGTGTGGCTCAATGCTCTTATCACTCATTGAACCAACAGAGAAGGAATGGATGTGGTTATTTTTACCAAGTGTGTTTGTACTCAATTGGAACAATGTTGCTACTCCCCAGATTATTGTGTACATATTACTTTTTAATCAAGTCCACATTAGGTTCCCACAGACTGTAGATCATACTTGCAACCTTCCTGGTTTGTATCATTACATTTTTAAAGAAGATTTGAAATGTCCAAGGACATTCGATTGTGAATCCAAATCTGGATAGTGCAATAAAATAAATACTTTGTATGAAATAGCCATTAATTATTTATGTTTTTCAGATTTATGTGGAAATAGAGCGTGCTCGCTTAACAAAGCACTTGGCAATGATAAAGGAGGACGCTGGGGATCTGAAAGAAGCTGCTGCCATTTTGCAAGAACTTCAGGTGAATGTTAATAATAACATCTCTGCTCATAAAAGATGCTTGCTTTATTGATGAATGGGGTTCTCTCAAAACAATTGTGATCTATTGAGAATTCCTATTTAATAAAGCATGTCCTTTAAATCCCTATTGGATCTTCTGCAAAATTGCAAACGATGGAAGTCTTGAAAATGCCTTTTCAGTCCTGACTTTTTTTTGTAATTTCAAGATGTTTGGGCCATATTTTACAACTTGAAGACAATGAGACAGTGGAGATAAGAAGTTTTTTTTTTCTTCTTGTTCTGCTTTCTCCCCTCCACAGAGAAATTACAATTTTGATGTTGGACTTGCAGCATTCAACTTCAGACGAGTTGTCAGTTTTGCTATACCTGTTTCATTAATTAATTAAATGCAGACTGAGTTGTTGGAAATAAAAGTGTCCTCTTGTTGTCCCATGAAGTTGATTGCCAAAGACATATTGGACCAGAACTTGCGCAGAGCAGCGTGGCAATGATCGCTGCAGCTCCTGCGAATTAAATTAGCGAATGTACTTACTGCCGGCTCTGTGGCGTCGACTTGCGTGATTTTGACTTTTTTAAAAAGGTGCGCAATCAACCCAGCCTCTGAGCAGGGTAAGTTGATGTGCATGGAACAGTCTGTGAGAATAGAAGGCACGCCCACAAAATCTGTCAGGAAGAGAAGACACGCCCATAAACAGACTTCATTCATTTAAAGTAATATTCTGGAAGTCATTGTAAATAATTTTTAAAAGTTATAAAAAGTGAAAGAAATAATTGAATTCAATTCAAGAGTCAGAAGGGAAAAGTTTTTTTAAAATGTACCTTTTAATTTTTATGATGGCTTCTGGGTAATTTGAAAACTTTTTTTGCATGATAATCTGAAAATTCATGGAGATTGAAGCTTACTATGTACAAAGTAAAGCACTAGATGAGTAGAGAGATGTATTCGCCATCTTGTGGTAGGATTTGATATGATGGATACATTTGCAAAGTGAAGAGACTTTGTATAATTTTGTTTTTTTTAATGAACTTTCACTTGGACTGTTCATAAGTATTTCTAACGCCATAATAGATTAAAAGAGGGAAGGAAAGTCTAAGGAGAGAGAAAAAGTAAAAAGCTGGAAATTTGGAAAAAAAAAGGTAAGGCTGGAATTAAACAATAGAATAGTCATCATCTGAAAAGAAAAGGTTAATGCTTCAATCTTCACTTCCAAAACATAAAACAGAGAATTCAACAAAAACAAAAATTGACTTTTTGTTTCATCTAATTCCCCACCAGTTGTATGATTTTGAGATGCTAGGGCCAGTTTGAAGTCACATCCGGTCTTTCTTCCCATTCCCATTCCACCCATTCCCCAATTGTTTGCAAAGGAGTTGTAAGGAATATTGTTTGTAATACTTCATCTTATTGAAGTCACTGGTGTACTTTGAAGAAGAAATTCTTCCCCCAGAGTTTCCTCCTCTAAGTCATTGCTAGTGCTTATTAGATAAACTGGGGAATACTGGAGTTCTGATGTAAAGGTTTGAAGTACATATCAAATCCTATTTAACATGGTAATAGCCTTCAAGAACATACTGTACCTTGAATCTTTGTTAATGTACATTTATTTAAGGTCTGTTCTGTACAAATCCCTAATGTCAAAACCATTTTTTCTTTTTCTCTATCTTAGACTTCTCTTCCACCTTTTTAATTACCCTTTCCTGTCATTCTCTAACCCACTTGACCTTTTAAAAAAAATCCAGTTATGTTGGAAATTTGAAATTATTGATCTATTTATTTAAAATAACTTTACCATTCAAACTTCAAATTCCAATGAAAATGTTGCCTGATAACGTCATTGGCCTGTTAAAGTTGCAATACATATTTCCCCTGCTCTGTGTTAAAATCTATAGTTCAAGTTTGACTTAATTTTCTTTAAGGATCATTCTAATCAGGTCTCCAATTTAGAAGTTTTACTTATTCACAACAGGTACATATTGCTCTACAAAAATCCTTTTCAAGTAAATTTCATGTATTAAGAAACATGAAATTTACTTGAAAAGGATGTTGGTAGAGCAATACAAGTACCTTAATTTTCATTACACCATTTTTAAAAAAGATTTTCAATTTTTTTGTTCTCTTATACCAACAGGTTGAAACTTATGGGTCAATGGAGAAGGAAGAGAAGGTTGAGTTTATCTTGGAACAAATGAGACTTTGCTTGGCTGTTAAGGATTATATTCGAACCCAAATCATCAGCAAAAAAATAAACACAAAATTCTTTCAGGGGGAAAATACTGAGGTAAAGGATGTGTAATTTCAAATTCTTTTGATTCATTGATTAAGTCATGCAGAATTGAGCATTTGCCAGCTATAAAAAGAGCTGAAATAGTTTTTTTGCAAATTGATACTGCAGTGTTGGAGTATCTTCTTGGTGCTTTGTCAGACTGTACCATGGAATTGTAAGATGGAAGTTATCTCTCATTGTCTTGGTTGTACTGTCTGGGTGGAGGCTTGGTGCTGCCCAGTCGGGAGGATGGAGAAATTGGAAGGCAACTTGCCCCTCATTATATCCTAGTGGTTGGTGCGAGTAATGTTAATAGAGGTAGAAAGCAAGTTTGACGAAAGAATACAAGTTCAAAACTCACTATACCTCAAGCAGAGTTAGTGACGGGGTTTGGGGAGGTGCAGGGGGAGTTTTTCCGACAGGATTTGTGAAACAAACTGAGAGGAGGTTGTTGATTCAGGGACATTTGGCCCCTTTGAAAAGGAGCTGAATTGATAACTCGTGAAGTGGGATTAAAAGTTAGAGAAATTTGACAGCACTCCTGTTTTGTTTTTTTTTGAAGAGATACGGGAAGGAAATGTACTCTAAATCAACAGGTGGTGTAAGCGGGGAGTTCATGATACAAATAATCATGCATGGCCTGTGGATTGAGCAGGCTTGATGGGCTGAGTGACCTTTTTATTGTGCTGGATTTTCTTACGTTAAAATAGATATATCTTTGATCATTTTCATTTTAGCCTTGGTCTCCATCTGACTAACGCTAAAAGCAATTGCTCTACATACGATTATTAATACATCATTCCTAAGACCATTTTTAACTGAACAGATCTGCAATAATTTTGATGCAGTTTGGCATCTTTTACAGGAGCTGAAGTTAAAATACTACAACCTAATGATTCAAGTTGACCAACATGAGGGATCCTATCTGTCCATCTGCAAACACTATCGTGCCATCTACGATACACCCTGCATCCAGGCCGACAGCACAAAATGGCAACAGGTAAAGAGCTGGTACTGGTTGTGAAGGAGTGCTGTAATTGACTTGTTAGCATTGAATGCTGCTAGGTTTCCATTATTTCTTGCTCATAATTTGTATGACGGGGATAGGGCAGGAGAGTGGGACGAGCTGGATTGGTCTTGCAAAGAGCCAGCACAGAGTCGACGGGCTGAATGGCCTCCTTCTGTGCTGTAACCATTCTATGATTCATACGCTGTTTCTTGGTCCATGGATGATTCTTGATCTTCTTATGACTCGTAACTGTCCAAGATGAAAGGTGACCTGTTCACTGAACCACCTGTGAGATTTTTTGAATGCCAAAACTTGTTCTTGCCTGTTGCTGTCCATTAAGAAATTCTGATGAACAATAGAATTGTCTCATGGATACTCTTACATATTATGACAATTGCTCTGAGGCCAGAACCTGCGTAATTCATATTGAATACTTATGTTTCCTCCTCCCCAGTTTCATCCAGACCAGGAGAAGATATTCATGCAGCCAGTTAGAGGCTTCTGGCATATTGATGCAAATCTTTGGCAGCATCTGAAGCAGAAATTAATCCCATTTTCTCTCTGTACCTGAGCATTCTGACACAGCCAAATTCTGAAAGCAAACAAACTCAATAGTCCTTCTGTTCAGAGGCAACTAAGAGGCAGAATGGCATTGTTCACATGTTACAGTATAAGTTTGCAGTTATAAAACAGCTCTCGATCGTCCATTTGCACAGCTAGAAATGGATAGTGTAACTCACCATTCAAGGCGGTTAAGGCATTGAAAAGAATCAGGGCCGGCAGAAGATGGAAAGGAAGAGAAACAGCAAAAAGAAACCTTGAAGCAGTGTGCAAGGAAGATTAAATCCACAGAAAGGAATAATGAAACTGATAGAAAATTCAGGTCAATCTGGGTGCCAGAAGAAAGGGTATCTTTAAGTCCTGGGTTGTCTTTGTTCTGATGCAGCAAGAAGTCTGTGTTCCATAGAGAAGTAGTATCACATGGAGAAGAGGAAAAAGAAAAGGGAACTCCTAAGATAGTTAACTGAAGTTTTAAATGGCATATCAGAGAAAACTTAACGTATGTTTTTTAAAAAGGGAAGACTAGGCAAGAGGACAAGTCAGCTTTAAATATATTAAAAGGGACTGAACCTGAGACAGGAACATTAACAAATAATGTATAATATCTAAAATCCAGTTTGAAAAGAAATATTTACATAGTTGCTTGTATAGTTAGATATTTATGCTTTTTAATGCTCCTGTATAAAACATTTTTTGCCTTTCTATTTACAACAAAAGCAATGAACATTTAAACCAAATCCCTAACTCCTTTTTTTGCAAATAACACACCATGTTACAGTTCTGCAAAAGCTGGCATGTGGAACAGGTTCTGTTGCTGATGAGTTGCGAGTTCACAACTTTTCATGTAAATAGATTCTGTGCTTTATGGATTAGACTCTCGTGGCTAACAGAAGTTATTTAAACATAGTTCCTGAGATTAAAAATAGTGTAACGAAAGATATTGATTATGTAAAATTACAAATTAAAGTTTACAATATTGTGCTTTTTTTCTTGCAATCAGTTCTGGGTTATAGCATGATAAATGAACTGTGATTTTGCCAATATTTTGAATCTTTCAATATGTGGATTATCACACTTCAACTATCTAGAGAGTCCTACCCATCCAAATCTGCCGTGACACTTCTCATCAGCAAACAAAAAAGCAATGAAACCACTTCCATCAACGTCATGATAAATATTATTTTAAAAGATGATTTGAAAAAATATTGCACAACAAAAGAACTGGCTTTCATCAAATCTTATTAATGTTGCCTTTTGTAGTGTAATACAACATATTTATTTTAATACTTTTATTGAACATCTTGAAATAAATTAACCTCTAGAGAATTCTGTCTTGCTCAAACAATGCCGTGCAGTTCCTTGGGGATTTGTCCAGGGAGTTGCATGATTTTGCAGGCTACTGAAAAATAAAGAGGTCGGGGGGGGGCGGTCTAGAGTGGGAAGGGAATACATTTCATGAATTTATGTGGTGGAAACAATACATTTCTGTAGAAAAGAGCAGCTGTTGTTTATTCCCTGTGTTCTTTGAAGCAACCTACTCCGCTGTGTGGAGCAGTTTGGTATGTGAAGTGTATGCAATAAATGTGGGCTCTCTTTCAACCATTTTGAGCATTCAGTATTTCACAATTGCAGTTAGCAATTGCAATATTTATTCTGGAGACCAGAACAGTACTACTACTCCCAGGTTATATATTCTGCTGATCTTTGTATATCTAGTGTGGATCTTTTTAAGTTGCCTAAGTTTTAATGATCTCTTATATTTAACATTCAGGCTCTGAAGAGTGTTGTTCTGTATGTGATCCTGGCCCCCTATGACAATGAGCAATCTGACCTAGTCCACAGAATCAGTCTTGACAAAAAGCTTGAAGAGATTCCAAAGTATAGGTAAGATAAAGTTTAAAAGGAAAACAAAACTAACTTCTTGATTGTCCTATCAACATTTTCAGATTTTCCAAACCACTTACTACTTTTTCATCTTTGTTTTTTTTTGGTTTAAAAAATTGTTTTCATAATTGGTGAGTTGCTGAGTAAAAGAAAGAACTTGCACCTTTCATACCCTCTAGATGTCCCAAAGCACTTTACAGCCCATGAATTACTTTTGAAAAGCAGCCACTGTTATGTAAACAAATGCAACAGCCAATTTGTGCACAACAAGGTCCCACAAACAGCAATTAGATAAATGACCAGTTATTCTGTTTTTTGGTTGTGTTTGAAAGATAAATGTTGGCTAGGACACCGGGAGTACTCCTCTGCTCTTTGAACAGTTCCATGGGATCTACATCCACCTGAACAGGCATGCAAGATCTTAGTTTTAATATCTCACCTGAAAAACAGCATCTCCAACAATGCAGCACCCCCTCAGTACTGCATAGAAGTGTATGACCAACATGTGTGCTCAAGTCATGGAGTTTGGCTTGAACCCAAGACCTTCTGACTAAAGTGAGAGTGCTACCACTGAGTCAAGGCTGCAAGTGAGTTTATATAGTGAACAGTTTGAGCTTTACAAACTGGGAAGGTCCCAGTTTCACTCCCCGATGTGTGCTGAGTTAACTTATCTCAGCTGGGATGGTGGTTGGCCCACCGCAATTGGCTTCATCACCCCTGGGTTCGGAATGTGAAAATCAACCACAGTTTCTGCCTCTGATCGCTATGCATCAACCTTTGCTTAAAAGTACACGTTTGGATCTGGCTTGGATGTGCTGCTGAACACTTGCTAATGTTCGCTGTCGAGACTTGCACATGAATAGTGGCCACCTGAGCAAGGTACAGGAAGGTAATTGTCCCTTGTGGAACTATACACCAGCAAGAAATTGACATCTTCAAAGGAGATGGGGAAAATATTGGTCAGAGATTACATTATAAAAATCAGCTGTAGTTTGTAATATTGAGGGGACATTATAAAGGAGGACAGTATGAAGGTTATGTTATTAAAAAAAAGTGATAATAAGTGTAGTTTTTTTTCACTTGACTCAGCAATTTATTTGCTTGTTTTATGCTTCTGGGAGAACAAAAATTCACGTACATTTATATTGAACGTAACTGGAGGGAAACCCTTTTATTACAATACCAGAAAATACATTTCAATCTTTTATGCTTGCTGTTGTGAGCTATATAATTGGGATTAGGGATTAGCTACGTATTAGGGTCAAATTGTGCATTTTTTAAAAATATATGCGTAGGTTACAGGTCAGCAGATTAGCTTCTCCTGGAGAAAAGTGCCATGTAGCAATGGTCTGGGAGGGAGGATATGTACAAAAAATTGGGGGAAGAGAGATAGAGAGGTTTGTATTTTTAAAAAAAAGACTTAACCAGTTTTAATATTTTTAAATCAAAGCAAATAAAGTTTTAAAAATATATAGTTAACTTATGGCCAAAATCATGAAAATAACTGTCATCATATCTAACATTAAAGACTAATAACAAAGAGCTATTTGATAATTTAGAACTGGTAAATATATTAAAACCAGAAAATAAAATTGGCATGGCTAGAATAACTTGCTGCCATGTTGTTGTATCAGACAATTAAATGTGCGCAACTAATCAGAGAAAGCTGACAAAGTAAACACCCTGGAGACTGTAAATAGGCTGATAAGTAACTGTATTGTGCATGCACCATGTCAGCTGTGGCTCAGTGGTAGCACTCTCTCACCGCTGAGTCAGACATTCATGGGTTGAAATCCCACTCCAGAGACTTCAGCACAAAATCTAGGCTGACACTTCAGTGCAGTACTGAGGGAGTGCTGCACTGTCGGAGGTGTCGTCCTTCTGATGAGAAGTTAAACCGGGGCCATGTCTGCCCCCTCAGATGTAAAAGGTCCCATGGCATTATTTCGACGAAAAGCAGGGGCTTTATCCCCAGTACCCTGGACAATTTTCATCCCTCAACCAACATCACTTTGTAAAAAAAACATTATCTGGTCATTATCACATGGCTGTTTATAGGACCTTGCTGTGTGCAAACTAATGGGGTTTGGTGGAGCCATACCTGTTTTATACAAAAGTAGCCAAGAGGTTTTGCTTGTAAGCCTCACCTTGTGCTACAATCTGCTGTTTCTATGGCGTGATTCTAACCAGTTATTAATTTTTTTCACCTTTTTATCCATTTTTATTCAGAGTAAGCAACCTTTGGGTTGTAATTGCTAGATTTGCAAAGGGTTAATTTGTTCTGTTCTTATTTGGGCAGTAAGTGGTTTTTAGGTTACACCAGCCTTCATGTTAGAATACGCATTCTGATTAGCAGAATGCCAAATGTTAATACGGAATTCAGAGAATCCAGTGGAATCCTGTTTAATGTCGTGAGTTGCATTTGAGAAAAGATGCAGTTTGAAACCAGAGGTTCATATGCACTGAATATACTGACTGTGTAAGGAGCATGCAATGAGTTAGGATTTGATGATTTGCCATACAAGATTGCCAGGGATTTGATTGTGTATAGTTAAACTCTGCTGTATTTTACCATCTAAGAGCAACATTATGTTTCTGTTCTGCAGGGATCTGCTGAAGCTCTTTACCACAATGGAACTTATGCGTTGGAGCTCACTGGAGGATGATTATGGCAAGGAATTGAGGGAAGAATTACCTGAAAATGCTTGCACAGATGTATTTTCTAGCACAGAAGAGGGAAATAAGAGATGGAAAGATCTTAAAAATCGGGTAGTGGAGCATGTACGTGTGATGTAATTTTTAAAAATTCATTTCTGAATCCCATTATATTTCCTAAATATTATAGCAGTGGGAGCCATAGCTCTGCCATTGCGTGCATTTTAAATTGTTGCTTCTTGGTGGTGTTTCAGCTGGCTCAGTTAGTAGTAATTGCCTGGTGTGGTACAAAGAATAGTGGATCATCTTGTTTGAATCCTGGTCTGTATTGAGTTCCCTGATCTCAGCAGAGGTAGCAGCAAGGGCGCTCCAGTTGGTCTTGCAGTTTTTGTGCGAGGCAGGGGAAAAAACAGCCATGGTTCCTGTTCCTGACTTCTATTCAGTGGCACTTACTGACAAGTATGTGGGTATGATGATCCAGTAAGGAGGAGATTGGAGTTGCCTGTGATTTCTTCTCTCTCATTCCCTCCCCACTCCCACAGTCCAACAGTTTGCTGACTGTGCTCAATATTTAGGCTTGCACATGGCATTCCTCAAGTTGTACCCAAGCATGATCCAGTGTAAAGTGACGGGGAATGTTAAAATGGTTGTAATAAACATTCCAGTAAGCCTTTTGCTGGAATAAGGAGACGCAGTTGACTAAGCATGAGCCACATCTCAAGATTTCACCATGTACAAGTGGTTGCTCGTCCAATAGGATGGCAACAGAATAATCTACCATACTAAAAGTTTTGTGTGAGCACACATTTCTTCTCCGCAAACTCCACTTCCTGTGGTCACACTTTTTATTTTAATATTTAACATTGTAAGTGCTCATTTATAATGGGAATCCCCTATGTCAACATGTCTGCGTAGTGCTGTAGTTCCAGTCTGCAGCCACTAGGTGGTGGTAAGTTCCACAGTTTCCGATACCACTATAGCCCATGACGCACAATGAGAAACATCATGGGAGATCAACTAGTCTAATAAATTTTAAGCCGCTGTTTGTTCACACTGCACTGTGCGCTGAGCTAGAACCATTCTACAGGTAATTACAGTCAAGGTAATCTGTACCTCCTGCCCTACTTAAAATACATTAATTTTTATTGACTTCCTATAAACTTTTGATTTTTAATGTTGATATTTCAGAATATTCGAATAATGGCAAAATATTACACACGGATCACAATGAAGAGAATGGCAGAGCTTCTTGATCTTTCCGTTGATGTGAGTACCAAACTTTCTGTAATCTATAAGGTGTTGTCCCTAGGATTTCAAGAAAGCATAATGGTGTGAGTGTGTGAAATTTTCACACTGCAATCACTTCAACCATGAAAATTGCCCAGCAGTACAATTATAGGTTTTGTCCTTCCAAACTTGGGTTGTCTCTGGAGAGATTATTTTGAGCTGCATAACAATAATGTGAATTACTGTGGTGGTAGTGATGGGAGAAATTTAAGGAGATGAACTAAGAGCATCGCAGAAGAAATGTATCACGCAACATTAAAGCATATTGGCTTAAATGCATTTTTCCCCTTCGTATAACAAATTGGTACCGTTGCACTGAATAATGGTGACCACACTGCTATTTTTAGTGAATTAAATTTGAAATGCCTGCTGATTCGATACAGTAGCCTTTCAACACTTCTCTCTCAGTCATGTTGTATCATAACTTGCATCATGACTGTTTACCAAATTGGTCCAGCAACTTGCACCCAAGTAAATGAGTAGCATTCTCCCCACCCTCAAAGACAAAGGGGGGGGGAAATTAACATGCCACGTTACGTTGTGTAACAAAGTAACAAAAAAATGTTCAGATGTTCAGAAATACTATAGATTTAGGTGAATTGCAAACTTGGCACATTTTGGACTGTGTAATGTGCATTAAACTTGAGTGATGCCGTAACTGCCTTGAAACTCTATACAGAATAAGCCACAATGAACAACATTTTTTTTTAAAAAGGCAATGACAGCAAACCATGTAACTGAGGAAAACAAGTACACTGCCATCACTATTTACTTTCTTGCAAACCACTATAAAGTCATCTGACTTATCACATGATGTATGTATGGGTACTGCATTTACATTTATTAGAATGAGGACATAGAGATGTTATTTGGGGCAGACCTGATGTCAAATGAAGCAGTTCTGCTGCTTGTTGCATTTAACAATAGGTCTGTCTTTTCAATCTGAATACATTAAGGAGAGAATAGGAAGTTGAAATGGTGATGGACATCAGGATATGGAGAGAGACCTGGTGGAAGAGCAAGAGAGAAACTACAAAATGAAACGGTCCATGCCGTGGGCTAAGAGGAGAAGCAGCTTCTGGGGAAAAAAGACCAGTGCTTTGTCAACGTGTCTGATCTGCTGATCATAAAGAATCTCTCACCACATCAGTGGAAATGTCCTGGTGGAGAGCACATGAACTTACAGAGAAGCATGCAAAAAGAATGAAATAAATCAATTCTTAGGCCACATGTAGTGTATATTAGTACGTCCCATTTAATAAGCTGCTACAAATTGGAGGGTCACATTGTCGTCAATCTGTAAAATGCCACTGTTACGGTTAGTCATTTCAAGCCTTTTACGGTTTTGAGTTCATGTTTATAGACAGTCTTAATGCAGCCAGTTTGTAAAATTTCTCCTGTGGAACATTGTCAATGTACCATTGCAGTGACGTAAGTGCACTTAGTGTAATTAAAACTTCATGACATTGCATTGGGGGAATTCTGTCCAAAAAGTCTACTCCAAGCCTTGTAACAACTAGTTCTAAATCAGAAATCACCACAATAGGAAGCAATTGAGACATCAGTAAATGTACAGATATTTCCCTTCGTAACATTTAGGATTATTGGACAATAGAGTAAGCTTTCACTTTGCTGATTTTTGTTATTTTCTAATTTTACTCCACGTTTATATTTTTTGCAGGAATCTGAGGAGTTTCTTTCCAATCTGGTAGTAAACAAGACCATCTTTGCGAAGGTAGACAGGCTAGCGGGAATTATCAATTTCCAGCGACCCAAGGACCCCAATGACATTCTCAACGACTGGTCACACAAGCTGAACTCTCTCATGGCACTTGTGAACAAAACCACACACCTTATAGCCAAGGAGGAGATGATCCACAACCTCCAGTAGAGGAAGAACGTTGGTGTGTCTTTTGAAAAGACATTTTAAGATCTAAAATAATCCTTAATAACCATGCAAAAAAAATTTTCTTTTTCTGCTGCACCAAAAGCAGCTTCTGATTGTCTGGTGCATGGTCCATGTGGTTAAATATCTAAGGATAAGCTTTGATAGTCGGGTTGATTTTCCTCTTTTTTTTAAAAGTAGTATAAACTGGAGTTTAAATAAGGTGGAGTGTTTGCATTTTGTGATATGTACTGTAAATGGAACAAACCATACCATCAAAATATTGTCACCAAACTTTTCAATTGAAAATTTCCAATGTTTTGTATTATTTAGATCTGTTCATTAAACCAAATTTTAAAAGTTACAAATTTCCTTTCCAGTAATTACTGTGTTCTACCGCATGTTAATTATGCTATTCCATTTACACTGCAGTGAATGTAAAACTGAAAAATACTGAAGTGGAGAAAAATTCCATGTATTTTGCTGCCCTTTCCTCCTCTGATGAAACATTGTTTGACCAGTGCACTTGATGTTTTTAGTTGTGTAACCATTGCTAACAGAACACTGATTTAACTGTTTGGCCATATTTGTTTAACAACACCCTTCCTTCCCTTCTGTTGTAAGTATTTATAGTGAGAGTAAGTAACGCAGCACACTTTCTGATATAACTTGCATTGTTTATGGTTCCCCCATTGAGAAACCTATAAAAATTTCTCTTGAACGCCACTCTTGATGATCAAGTTTTCTTTCTTTAATGGCTCCCAAAGATACTATTGCGTGAAGAAGATCGAAGATCTATTGTACATTGAGTTTGTATTGTTCAATCCATAATATTCAACTCATCGTGAAGAAATTTCACCAAATAGTTGCTGTTCCTTATGGGTGTGACGAAGCACAGGATTTTTAAACTTTTAACAGCTGCTTCCTTTTCATCGCACACTACACAAATGTCCCTTGAACAGCCACACTGCCAGTCATGAGCAGCAGACTTAAACTAACCAATTGGCGCCATCCCTCCGCTCAGAGCCAAAGCCATCCTTTTTTTTTGCTTTCAGATGTGTTTTACCCAGAGAGTGGTTCGAATATGGAACTCACTACCTCAAGGAGTAGTTGAGGTGAATAGCTTGGATGCATTTAAGGGGAAGCTAGATATGTACATGAGGGAGAAAGGAATAGGTTATGCTGATAGGAATAAATGAAGAGGAAGAGGCTCGAGTGGAGCATAAACACCGGCATGGACCCCAGTTGGGCCGAATGGCTTGTTTGTGTGCTGTTAATTCTATGTACTTTCCATTTTGGAGTTTTATTCACACCCTCCCAAGCAAGTGGATCGGTGAAAACTTGTGCACATCCTTCTGCTGATGGAATTCTTTGTGAGCTGCTAGGAGATAGAGGAAAGTCACCGGGATAACTGGCTCTCCAGTTGTTCTCTTTTGGCAGAGCCTTTAGTTCCAACCCACAAAAGTACAGATGAGATGAGAAACGCACAATGTGGGGAATTGAATGTAAGCCCACAACCTACCATACAGCTCGTGGTACTGCATGTTGGAGTTCTAAGCTATAGGAAGAATGTGTTTCTCATTGGATATAGTATTATGTATCCCGTGCATCTATTTTATACGGTTTAAGTTTCTGAGGTTCAACGGCCCCTAAAATGCCATTTTGCCAAAAATTGAGCAATTGGTAAACTATCCCAGGGGGCTTTGGATGCTCAGTCGTTGAGTATATTCAAGACTCAGATCAATGGATATTTGGACACTAAGGGAATCAAGGGCTATGGGGATAGGGTGGGAAAGTGGAGTTGAGGTCGAAGATCAGCCATGATCTTAAAGGGTGGAGCAGACTCGAGGGGCTGTATGCCCTACTCATATTCTTAAGATACATAATGGGGAATGCCAAATGTGGAATGAGAAGATGTAATTTGACCCATCAATCCCTCCTGGACTCTGTCTAATGTTAGGATCAGTTTTGAATACTTCTGGTTTGCGTAGCTCAGTACCACCCATGGAGCCATCGCAGGAGCCATTCTAAGTGTTAGAATTCCACTGTACTTCCCAGTTTGTGACGTGATACAATGCCTTCATCTCGATCAGCCCACCCCAGATTTTGTTAATCATTCGAGTTGGATGAGTGCCACATTGGAGCACTTCACAGAAAGGGACTGAAAACCCAAGGGCCAGTCACTCCAAACCACCCTTTTATTGTAGGGTAGCATTGGAGGAGGCCTCGGAGCAGATCTCCAATCTAGGGAATGGCATTTAACATGGGGGGGAAATAAGCCAGGTGACAACACTGCTACTTTTTGTGAATGAAATTTGAAATGCCTGCTGATGATTCTATACAGAATAAGCCACAA
Source organism: Heptranchias perlo (assembly GCF_035084215.1). Taxonomy (NCBI): domain Eukaryota; kingdom Metazoa; phylum Chordata; class Chondrichthyes; order Hexanchiformes; family Hexanchidae; genus Heptranchias; species Heptranchias perlo. Next base: position 6,674,017 of record NC_090347.1, on the reverse strand, counting down.
CTGTTCATTTTTTAAAAATGCATTGACAGCAGGACACATACACATAAAAAATGACATTTTAAAAGCAGCTAAGATATTTCTGAATATGCTAGAATGTCGAAGAATGTTGGAGCTTCCTGCATGAATCAGAGAAATTACAGTGTAGGAGAAGACATTTGGCCCATCCAACCAATGCCACAGCAAGCTTTTCAACTGGAGTTATCAACTCGTATTTCCCTGTCCTTTCTCATTATCTTTTAATATGCTCCCTTCTCAAATACTTACCCAATTCTGTTTTCAATTATGTTGTAGTCTTTCTTTCAATAGCCACTTGTGGTAAAGTATTCCATGTTCTCGTAACCCCGTGTGTGGAAAAATATCTTCTAACTTTGCTCTTCCTTATTCTAGTGGTAATTCTTAGTAACTTTCCGATTGTTACTGATTTGCTAACCTGCGGAAACAATTTTTCACTGTTTACCCTCACAAAACCTTCAACAATTTTGAAAACGTTGATTAGAATTACCCGTAACAAAAACCCAATTTTTTGAGCCTCTCTTGATCGCTATAGTCTCATTCCTCGCATCATTCTAGTGAATCTTCATTGTACCCTTTTAATGGTTCAAATATCCTTCCTATAATGGGATGCCCAGAACTACACACCACATTCAACTCTGGCATCACTTCCTCGCTTTTATATTCAACCTGCTTATAAATAAAACTTACATTTCCATTTGCTGTTTTATGGCCTTTTTACCTGAACTCCCACCTTTGAAATATCTATCTGCACCTCCAGATATCTTTGGATCTTACTGTCTAGTGTACACATCTTGCACTATTTTTTCTGAAATGTACTAATACGCATTTCTCTGCACTCAACTGTATCTGCCTCTTATCTGCTGACTCTTCTAACATATCGTCCTGTATTCTACCTCACAGTTTGCTGTATCCCATCACAAGTATCCTAATGTATCATTTGCTAATTGTCACCAGCCTTAAGAGTTCACTTAGCTTCTGTTACCTTATCTTTATTAATTTCCCCTTGATCTTCATGCCACCATTCTCCTTCTAAGTGGAAACCAACCTGCTCCCAGACCATTGCTGAGACAACTCCTTAGCTAGGAATTATAGGACATTGATAGAGATTGAAATCTTTTATCAATTTTCACCCCTCTGTGACAGGTTCAAATCTATCTGTAAACACTGCCACTTTCGAATGGAGGTTCCCCACAATTCTGCACACTGTTCTCAACTACTTAATTGATGTGAGACTTTCCCAGAGAAATTATTTGACAGGTAAACACTCTTGTTGCTTACATTTACTTCCTGGAGGCCTAGTCAAGCAACTAAATTAGGTAATGACATTATGTGCCAACAACCACGTGTGATGAAAGGAAAATCTACAAAAGCAAGGGAGGCAAAGGTCAAAATTAAAAAGTATTGATTGCATCTAAAAACAAGACTAGCTTTTATCAATCATGATTGAAATTTAGGTTAAAAATTAAATGTTTCAAATTTTGTAAGTTATTTGGTCGAGTGGACATTTAAACAGTCAAATACTTACCTCATTGGTTTTATGATTAAATTAGTTGCAGACCAAATGCAGTCATTAGGACAAATAAATTGCTGTTGCTCAAATCCAGTAATTTTCACTGCCTCTGGGACTTGTCCTTGAACGGCAATTCATAGCATATACATCAATGCAGACATTTACAGGATGTTGTATTGCCCTTGTGATCTTTCAAAAGTTCTGTTTCTCAACGCACTACAATAAGTCAATTGAATGAATGTTCCACTGAAGATTTGAGGTATTTCTTGGAAAGCTAAATTTTTGTAAGTAAATGAATAGTAAAAGCAGCAGCTGAATTCACACACACACAATAAAAACAGAAACCCTGATTTAATAAGCTGCGCTTCTCTCGGCAAATCTTTCTCCACTCATAGGAACAAGAGACAAGAGGGTTATGGGGTGTTTAGAACACTGATAATAGGAACATTGATTTGGATATATTATTGATTTAACAAACAGTTCAAAATTAAATTCTGCCTCATAATCTGCATGAAACTAAGATAACCAGAAGCTCTGGCGTACCTGCTCTTCTATAATTCTGCAACAGAATTCACTTAAGAATTAAACTTACCGTCAACAGTGCCGCTTTCTGGTTATTGATTTAAGAAGTCATGTTTGGTTTCCACTAAAATAACTTGTTACAGATGGTTTCCTTCAAAAGTCAAGATCAATCAAATAATCCAACACTCGTCTAATCTCCATGAGATGGGGGAGCGAGTTGAAAACAAAATATAAGGCATTACAGTTTCAAATTATTTCTCGTCTTGGGGATTGTGTAAATTACACGACTTTTTCAAAAAAAAGCAGAATAGATAGTTATTTACAAAGCAATTTACTCCAGTGGGAAGGTGGATTTGTAACTAAGACACTTGTTCTATAACTACCAGGGTGTAACCAAATATGCTGGATAGGAAAGCAGAGATAAAGGCATTTTATAAACTCCTTCCCTGCCCCCCGCCTCCCCCCCAAAAAATATTTCCACTCTCCTCTCCTGAATGTTTACTCTTTGTAGGGTAAAGTTTCTTGGGTGCTGGCAGTGCTCTGATATCTTGCCCATTGTCAATTCTTCATATCATATCTTTCAGCAATGTTTCAAAAGTGCTTCATGTAAAACATACAATGAATTACTTTAAGTACAGTAACTTGTGGAAGCAAAAATGATAGCCATCAAAACAAGATGCTATAAACAGTAATCACATGAATGATCAATTACTGTGAGTTTTTTTTTTGGTTGTGCTGGTTGAGGGATCAATGTTGGCCAGGTCTCCAGAAAATTCCCTGGTATTCGAATAGTGCCATGGTATGTTTAATGTCCAACTGAACCACAGATCCAGGACCTCAATTTAGCACATTGTCTAAAGGATGGCAGCTCTTGCAATGCAGCACTCCCTCTTACTGCGGTGAAGTGTCGACTCAGATTGTGTGCTCAAGTCGTCTGACTCAGGTGAGAGAGTGAGCAACGGACCGCGGAGGACCTCACAGTCAGGCCAGATCTTGTTCTCATCTGACAACTCCACACATACACTTTCCATTCTGATGAACAGTTGTGCCTGAAAGGTTGACGTGTCCATTCTCCACAGATGTTGACTGATGTGATGAATGTTTCCAGCATTTTCCAGGGGCTTTTTTGTTTCAGATTTCCAGCATATGCAGTATTTTTTGTTGCTTTTTTAATCTAGATGTTTTGCCCATTGATAGTCATGTTCATGAAAAAGTCCCTTTCCGTAGAAGTGAAGGGACATTTATCCACTTTAGGCGCCCAGTGTCAACATTAAATGCTTGCACATCGGAATAAAAGGCCCTTGCCTTACAGCTTTCTCTCAACTGTGTTCCCAGCCTCAGAAAAGAACTCCCTACTGCATCAGAGGGAATTTTTCCATTTTCCAGTAAAGTTGTGGCGTTCCTTGGTAAGTGCACGCCATACAATTGAGATGTGTGATGGTTTTCTCACCCCTTAGGAGTATTTTGTGCAGAGCTAAAAGCTCTATTGGATTTAAAGCAATAAAATCAGCAACAGTGTATTCGTGTCTATTCATATTCACTCCACTGGATGTCGCAACGCGCACAGATTAGCTCCATTGAATTGTCTCTTGGTCTGTTGGTGTTTTTTATGAGCCCGCGTCAGATATTTTAATGTTAAATTAGAATGTGACAACTTTCATACCTCGAAGCTGTAGTTTGTAGAACTTTATTGATGCGGCGAACAGAGATACATCATCAATGAGGTGACTGATCAGAGTCGAGTTGTCCCTCTTGTACTATTTGTCGCCGGGAACCCTCGGTCTAGGATTCAGGGCGGCCACAGACCTGTAAATGGTTTATTGATTTATTATTTTAACAGTCAAACGAGTTTTCTATTGAATGCATCCTAAACTCTATCGCTTAAAAGCATTCGTGTCCCGCATTACTGCTTTGTTTCGGTATCGGAACTCTGTCCCAATCATTGATAAGAATTAAAACAACCACCCATTAGATTTAAATCTCTTACACTCGCCTGATGTTGAGCGCAAGTTCCAGCAGCAGAAACTTGTATCTTGAACTCGATGACACGTCCCTGTAACAGTGTGTTTTGGGGTATGTGATAAATCAGGGCGTCCGGTTACACCTTCTGCTCACAGCCGCCAACATTATTTTCTTTTGTTCCCTTCCAGAAGTATTTTTTTTTGCGATTCTCATTTTTTCTTATCCCGAGAAGTTGTGATTATAAATGTATCAATTTATCAAAACTGAACCGTGAAAGGACTGAAAGACACCGCCTTTGCTTGTTTGTACTGTTCACACCGTTTTACAGGAGTGGCCGGGAGTTAACACATCCCCCGAGCGGTGACAGGATGAATTTCTCCCCCTAAACATACCTTTTCATTGGACAAAGATTAGTTTCCCGGGTCTCACCTACGCCTGCCCGGATTGAATAGTTTGATTTGGCTCATCTAAAGGAACAGGTTTCAGGACTGCGATCTCCTGAGTTGTTGCCTCCCGCGACACGGCAGATTAAAACTTCGAAAATGTAAACTGACCCAAAGTCTGTT